>NC_091981.1:9768173-10071185 GCF_044704955.1 Pristiophorus japonicus | reverse complement strand
AGGTCAGTGCTGAGGGAGCGCTGCACTGTTGGAGGTGCCGTCTTTCAGATGAGACATTATACCGAGGCCCCGTCTGCTCTCTCGGGTGGATGTAAAAAAATCCCACGCACTATTTCGAAGAAGAGCAGGGGGAGTTAGCCCCTGTGTCGTGGCCAATATTTATCACTCAGCCAACATCAGTAAAAACAGATTATCTGGTCATTGTCACATTGCTGTTTGTGGGAGCTTAATTGTGCGCAAATTGGCTGCCGCGTTTCCCACATTACAACAGCGATTACACTCCAAAAAGTACTTCATTGGCTGTAAAGCGCTTTGGGACGTCCGGTGGTTGTAAAAGGCGCTATATGAGGATGTGTGTGATGCAGAAAATGTACAATGAAGGTTTGATTTCAGATCTGAAGAAGACCTTATAATTCATGAGTAAGGCAGCCAGTCGGATTTACTGAAAGACTTATTCCCACATGAGACAACCTGTCTAACCTATAATTCCCCATCATGAATCCTATTTATGCTATAAATAAACTCACAGCCGACTTTCCAATGTACCTTTCAGTGTGAGTTACAACAGTGAAAGATTAAATAAATGTAGTTTATTTTTTTGTTGGTTCATTTGGATGAATTGCTTGTCCTTGTTTTATTCAGTAGATGTGGGCATCGCTGGCAAGGCCAGCATTTGTTGCCTAAACCGTGAGAAGCCACCTTCCTTCTTGAATACAACTGAGTGGCTCGCTGGGACATTTCAGAGGGCAGTTAAGATTTAACCACATTGGTGTGGGTCTAGAAACATAGAAAATAGGTGCAGGAGTAGGACATTCAGCCCTTCGGCAGTCAGGAGGCGGGAGTTCGTGAGGCGAGCAGCCTATAAAGGCCCAACAGTTCGAGGATTGCGGCGGCAGTCAGGAGACGGGAGTTCATGAGGCGAGCAGCCTATAAAGGCCCAACAGTTCGAGGATTGCGGCGGCAGTCAGGAGACGGGAGTTCGTGAGGCGAGCAGCTTATAAAGGCCCAACAGTTCGAGGATTGCGGCGGCAGTCAGGAGACGGGAGTTCATGAGGCGAGCAGCCTATAAAGGCCCAACAGTTCGAGGAGAGCAGCGGCAGTCAGGAGGCGGGAGTTCATGAGGCGAGCAGCCTATAAAGGCCCAACAGTTCGAGGATTGCGGCGGCAGTCAGGAGACGGGAGTTCGTGAGGCGAGCAGCCTATAAAGGCCCAACAGTTCGAGGATTGCGGCGGCAGTCAGGAGACGGGAGTTCATGAAGCGAGCAGCCTATAAAGGCCCAACAGTTCGAGGAGAGCAGCGGCAGTCAGGAGGCGGGAGTTCATGAGGCAAGCGGCCTATAAAGGCTAGCTGGTGCAGCTGCAGCGGGGAGAGAAGGCAAAAAAAATAAATAGAAAGTAATTGAAAGGTGATGTCACAGCTAAGGGAGTAAGTGATTGGCTGGTGATTGGTGAGGCTTTTATTTTTTTCTTTTCTTTATCAGTAAGTAACCTTTTAGCATTGTTGTTGCCAATTTAAGTTTATCTAGGGGTTAAGTCATGGCAGGACAGCTTGGACACGTGTTATGCTCCTCCTGTACTATGTAGGAAGTCAGGGATGCTTCCGGTGTCCCTGACGACAATGTGTGCGGGAAGTGTGTCCGCCTGCAGCTCCTGACAGACCGCATTGTAGCACTGGATCTGCAGGTGGATGAACTCTGGAGCATCCACGATGCTGTGAATGACGTGAATAGCACATTTAGCGAATTGGTCTTACCGGAGGTAAAGGGTACACTGCCAGATAGTAAATCGGTGACCAACAGGAAGAGCAGTGCAAGGAAGGTAGTGCAGGGGTCCCCTGCGGTCATCCCCCTGAAAAACAGATACACCGCTTTGGGTACTATTGAGGGGGATAATTCATCAGGGGAGAGCAGCAGCAGCCAAGTTCATGGCACCGTGGGTGGCTCTGCTGCACAGGAGGGCAGAAAAAAGAGTGGGAGAGGTATAGTGATAGGGGATTCGATTGTAAGGGGAATAGGTAGGCATTTCTGCGGCTGCAACCGAGACTCCAGGTTGATATGTTGCCTCCCTGGTGCAAGGGTCAAGAATGTCTCGGAGCGGGTGCAGGACATTCTGAAAAGGGAGGTTGAACAGCCAGTTGTCATGGTGCATATCGGTACCAACAATAGAGGTAAAAAACGGGTTGAGGTCCAACGACACAAATTTAGAGAGCGAGGAGCTAAATTAAAAAGTAGGACCACAAAAGTAGAAATCTCAGGATTGCTACCAGTGCCACGTGCTAGTCAGAGTAGGAATCGCAGGATAGCTCAGATAAATATGTGGCTTGAGGAGTGGTGCAAAAGGGAGGAATTCAAATTCCTGAGACATTGGAACCGGTTCTGGGGGAGATGGGACCAGTACAAACCGGACAGTTTGCACTTGGGCAGGGCCGGAACCAATGTCCTAGGGGGAGTGTTTGCTAGTGCTGTTGGGGAGGAGTTAAACTAACATGGCAGGGGTTGGAAACCAATGCAGGGAGACAGAGGGAAATAAAATGGAAGCAGAAGCAAAAGATCGAAAGGAGAATAGTAAAAGTGGAGGGCAGAGAAACCCAAGGCAAAAAACAAAAAGACCACATTACAGCAAAATTCTAAAAAGACAAGCCTGAAGACTCTGTGCCTCAATGTGAAGAGTATTCGGAATAAGGTAGACAAATTAACTGCGCAGACAACAGTTAACGGGTATGATGTAATTGGCATCATGGAGACATGGCTCCAGGGTGACCAAGGCTGGGAACTCAACATCCAGGGGTAGTCAACATTTAGGAAGGATCGGCAGAGAGGAAAAGGAGGCGGGGTGATGTTGCTGGTTAAAGAGGAAATTAATGCAATAGTAAGGAGGGACATTAGCTTGGATGATGTGGAATCGGTATGGGTGGAGCAGCGGAATACCAAAGGGCAGAAAATGCTAGTGGCAGTTGTGTACAGGCCACCAAACAGTTGGGGACAGCATCAAACAAGAAATAAGGGATGTGTGCAATAAAGGTACAGCAGTAATAATGGGCGACTTTAATCTACATAATAATTGGGCTAACCAAACTGGTAGCAATGCGGTGGAGGAGGATGTCCTGGAGTGTATTAGGAATGGTTTTCTCGACCAATATGTCGAGGAACCAACTAGAGAGCTGGCCATCCTAGACTGGGTGATGTGTAATGAGAAGGGACTAATTAGCAATCTTGTTGTATGAGGCCCCTTGGGAAAGAGTGACCATAATATGGTAGAATTCTTTATTAGGATGGAGAGTGACACAGTTAATTCGGAAACTAGTGTCCTGAACTTAAGGAAAGGTAACTTCAACGGTATGAGGGGTGAATTGGCCAGAATAGACTGGCAAAGGATACTTAAAGGGTTGACGGTGGATAAGCAATGGCAAATATTTAAAGATCACATGGATGAACTTCAGCAATTGTACATCCCTGTCTGGATTAAAAATAAAACGGGGAAGGTGGCTCAACCATGGCTAACAAGGGAAATTAAGGATCGTGTTAAAACCAATGAAGAGGCATATAAATTGGCTAGAAAAAGCAACAAACCTGAGGACAAGGAAACATTTAGAATTCAACAAAGGAGGACAAATAGTTTAATTAAGAGGGGGAAAATAGAGTATGAGAGGAAGGTTGCAGGGAACATAAAAACTGACTGCAAAAGCTTCTATAAATACGTGAAGAGAAAAAGATTAGTGAAGACAAACGTAGGTCCCTTGCAGTCGGATTCAGGTGAATTTATAATTGGGAACAAAGAAATGGCAGACCAATTGAACAAATACTTCAGTTCTGTCTTCACGAAGGAAGACATAAATAACCTTCCGAATGTACTAGGGGGCAGTGGGTCGAGTGAGAAGGAGGAACTAAAGAATATCCTTATTAGGCGGGAAATTGTGTTAGGGAAATTGGTGGGATTGAAGGCCGATAAATCCCCGGGGCCTGATAGTCTGCATCGCAGACTACTTAAGGAAGTGGCCCTAGAAATAGTGGATGCATTGGTGATCATTTTCCAACAGTCTATCGACTCTGGATCAGTTCCTATGGACTGGAGAGTAGCTAATCAAACACCACTTTTTAAAAAAGGAGGGAGAGAGAAAACGGGTAATTATAGACCGGTTAACCTGACATCAGTAGTGGGGAAAATGTTGGAATCAATCATTAAGGATGAAATAGCAGTGCATTTGGAAAGCAGTGACAGGATCGGTGCAAGTCAGCATGGATTTATGAAAGGGAAATCATGCTTGACGAATCTTCTGGAATTTTTTGAGGATGTGACAAGCAGAGTGGAGAAGGGAGAACCAGTGGATGTGATGTATTTGGACTTTCAAAAGGCTTTTGACAAGGTTCCGCACAAGAGATTGGTGTGCAAAATCAAAGCGCATGGTATTGGGGGTAATGTTCTGACGTGGATGGAGAACTGGGTTGGCAGACAGGAAGCAGAAAGTCGGGATAAACGGGTCCTTTTCAGAATGGCAGGCAGTGACTAGTGGAATGCCCACGGCTCAGTGCTGGGACCCCAGCTCTTTGCAATATACATTAACGATTTAGAAGGAATTGAGTGCAATACCTGCAAGTTTGCAGATGACACTAAACTGGGTGGCGGTATGAGCTGTGAGGAGGTTGCTAAAAAGCTGCAGAGTGACTTAGACAGGTTCGGTGAGTGGGCAAATGCATGGCAGATGCAGTATAATGTGGATAAATGTGAGGTTATCCATTTTGGGGGCAAAAACACGAAGGCAGAATATTATCTGAATGGCGGCAGATTAGGAAAAGGGGTGGTGCAATGAGATCTGGGTGTCATGGTTCAACAGTCATTGAAAGTTGGCATGCAAGTACAGCAGGCGGTGAAGAAGGCAAATGATATGTTGGCCTTCATAGCTCGGGTATTTGAGTATAGGAGCAGGGAGGTCTTACTGCAGTTGTACAGGGCCTTAGTGAGGCCTCACCTGGAATATTGTGTTCAGTTTTGGTCTCCTAGTCTGAGGAAGGACGTTCTTGCTATTGAGGGAGTGCAGCGAAGGTTCACCAGACTGATTCCAGGGATGGCTGGACTGTCATATGAGGAGAGACTGGATCAACTGAGCCTTTATTCACTGGAGTTTAGAAGGATGAGAGGGGATCTCATAGAAATGTATAAGATTCTGATGGGACAGGACAGGTTAGCTGAGGGAAGAATGTTCCCGATGTTGGGGAAGTCCAGAACCAGGGGACATAGTTTTAGGATAAGAGGTAGGCCATTTAGGACTGAGATGAGGAGAAACTTCTTCACTCAGAGAGTTGTTAACCTGTGGAATTCCCTGCCACAGAGAGTTGTTGATGACAGTTCATTGGATATATTCAAGAGGGAGTCAGATATGGCCCTTACGGCTAAGGGGATCAAGGGGTATGGAGAGAAAGCAGGAAAGGGATACTGAGGGAATGATCAGACATAATCTCATTGAATGGCGATGCAGATTCGAAAGGCCAAATGGCCTACTCCTGCATTAATTTTCTATGATTCTATGTTTCGAGCCTGCTCCACCATTCAATATGATCATGGCTGATCATGCACTTCAGTACCCCATTCCTACTTTCTCTCCATACCCCTTGATCCCTTTAGCCATAAGGACCACATCTAACTCCCTTTTGAATATATCTAATGAACTGGCCTCAACAACTTTCTGTGGTAGAGAATTCTACAGTTTCACAATTCTCTGAGTGAAGAAATTTCTCCTCATCTCGGTCCTAAATGACTTAGCCCTTATCCTTATGCTGTGACCCCTGGTTCTGGACTTCCCCAACATCGGGAACATTCTTCTTGCATCGAGAGTCACATAGAGGCTAGATCGATATGTATATGCATTAGGTCCGTGCAACAAAGCTGGTCTCCATTCGCCTTGGTTAATCCTTGCCACTGGACCAAGACCTCGCTCTGTCAAGCCCGTGTGGTGGCTGGTGTGCAACGGCCACCCCACGTTAAAAAAATCCACACACAGGCATCTTCCACCCTTCAGGATGTAGTTCAGGACCTGGAATATTAGGTCCTTCATTGAAACACCTGTGAACTCATCCATTTTTGGTGTGGAAGCAAGTCATCCTCATTTCGAGGGACTGCCTATGATGACACCGGGTAAGGGCAGCAGATTTCCTTCCTTGAAAGACATAAGTGAATAAGATTGGCTTTTATTAAAATTTGGTAGTTTCATGGACGCCATTATTGACACTAGCGTCTTAGTCAAGATTTTATTTAATTGAATTTAAATTCCCCAGCTGCTGTGGTGTGATTTGAACTCTATCATCAGGTCATTAGTTGGGGCCTCTGGATTATTCCTTACAGAACCATTATTCCACCCCATCTTTAAGGCAGATGATTTGGCAGCAATGAGCCGCATGCAATGGAATGGATACTTAAAAAATAATCCCAATGTGTTGCACAAAGCCACGTTAGTTTGCAAATTAGTTTAAATGCCAAGTTGTTGATTTTTTTATATATATTGCGAGAGAAAAAAATCCAATCTTCCTCGCTATATAAATTATTTATAATAGACTATTTAGCAGTTCAATTAATCCTGTTTGGAAACCCTCAAACTAAATTAAAGTTTAAAAGCAGGATTAGATGATCTACATAAATCAGCATTCTTTATATATCCCATTAACTTGAGATACATTAAGGTCATTTTTCAGTATTATTTTTTTCTCTTCTTTCACTGATATATGTATTTTATTTTAAAGTTTTTTTCCCCCTGGCCAATAATCTCCTTCTCTTGAATTCTCGATGAATTCCACTCCTCAGTTGTACCATGGCTACATGTTGCCTGTGCACATACTGTGGACAATTGACCATTAGTTGTGGCCGAGCCGATATAATTAATATTGGCAGGTTATTTTTTTTACCAGGGGAGACATTACAGGTGTAGTGTATTTGCTTCATGGGTTCTTTGCTTAAGAATTCACAGCTACACATTTGCTGTAAAGAACAAGCTGGTTTATTAGCAAAGGTTTAACAATCAAACTGGACCCTGCCATTTCATCCACTAGAGTCACATCTGCACGCCTCATCGTGGAGAGCCTGAACTCAATTACTTTTTGCCATTTGCACACTATCTAGACTCATATTTTGTTTCTTAACTTGTTCCATTACCATCTCCTTTTGCACCACCGTACTTTTTGTCTCTTAATCTCTCCTGCCTTCCGTCCTATCACACACCATCCCTTTTGTTCTATCCTCCCCTCCCCCCCTTTACCTGCCCCTGCACTTGCTTAAAAATCTGTTGCATCTCTAACTTTTTCATTTCCTGACGAAGAGTTATCGACCTGAAACATCGGGCGGGAAAGGGGAGGTGAGGTTGAAGATCAGCCATGATCTCATTGGATGGCGGAGCAGGCTTGAGGGGCAGAAGGGTCTACTCCTGCTCCTAATTCTTATGTTCTTATAATGATCGTTTATATGTGAGGTTTTATATGAATCAAAGCACAACAAAAAATATAACGCGGATCTTTGCAAAATGTATCTAGCTACAAGTGGTTCAAAAAATAGAGGTAATTGAAAAATGATCAACTCCTTAACCTAGGTGAGTTATTGTAAATTAATATATTTCACTCAAACTAAGCCTCCACCAGTATTAGTAATTATTTTAAAATGCTCTTTTAAGACAGCAGTTCATGCTTAAAGGTGCATTTTGTCTCCTATATGAATTTTCCCGTGGGAAAAATTAATGAGACCAATTCAAATGAATCTTTAGACTGTTAATGGTTCCCAGTATAACTATTTAAGACTGTTGCTTTTTTCCCAAAACCCGCTCTTATTTCATCATAAGCGTATGAAACATTTATGTTTAATCCCATTCATGAGAAAAAAGTATCCTAAAGCCCCACCATAAAAAAATGTGGGATGGAGAAATATTAAAAAAAAAGACTTGCATTTGTATAGTGCCCTTCACAACCACCGGACATCTCTAAGCGCTTTACAGCCAATGAAGTCCTTTTGGAGTGTAGTCACTGTTGTAATGTGGTAAATGCGGCAGCCAATTTGCGCACAGCAAGCTCCCACAAACAGCAGTGTGATAGTGACCAGAGAAATAGTGCCGCGGGATCTTTTACGTCCACCTGAGAGAGCAGACGGGGCCTTATGTTGAGGCCTCATCCAAAAGACAGCACTTTCCTCAGTACTATGCTGAAACATCAGGCCAAATTTTTGTGCTCAAAGTGCGTGGAGTGGGATTGTGAGAGGCAAGAGTGCTACCCACGGCTAACACCTAGGTTTATAGCTAAGACAGCAGCTTACTAAAAAAATGGTTCTGCCTGGCCGACTCAACGAATTGGCAATTACGTGAGATTTCTGTTACAACAGAACATTTGCTTATAGGAAGTCCGTCGTTTATCTGTTGTTGACTCTGGCAGATATTTAGCACAGATTTTCATTAAAATGGCTGTTCTTTCTTTGAATGTTAGGCAGATGGTATGAGAATCAAAAGATTCCCTTGTTGCAAATGCCATCTGACGCTCTTAGGCACAACCACCTGTTAAACTATGCTAAAATTATCATAGTATTGGGAAGGCTTTCAAATTCTGCATCCCTGAATCTCCATTGGCCTTCAGGATCTCAATCTAGTATTAATGAGGAAAATTTTATGTGGAATTGGGTTTATCTCAGTATACATAATTTATCCAATATTTGCACCGATTTTCAGTGCTGCAGAAAAAACAAATATGCATTATGAAATGAAGTGATTCTTTCTGTGGTTTTTGGAAGGCATTGTAAAATATAATTACAGCTTCAGCAAAAACATGTCTTTAGTTACATTAGCTGCAGCATATTTGACCTTTCAGTGGCTCAGTGGTTAGCACATTTGCCTCTGAGTCAGAAGGTTGTGGGTTCAAGTTCCACTCCTGAGAATTGAGCACAAAAAGCTAGGCTGACACTCCAGTGCAGTGCTGAGGGAGTGCTGCACTGTCGGAGGTGCCGTCTTTTGGATGAGACGTTAAACTGCTCGGGTGAACATAAAAAATCCCATGACACTATTTCGAAGAAGAGCAGGGGAGTTATCCCCGATCTCCTGGCCAATCTTTAAGGGCTGGATTTTCGGCTAATTTGCGCCCCGTTTAGCGCCTGGGCGGGATGCACAAACCATTTTTTTTTTAGCGTGAAATGAGGCGCGCAAGATTTTGCGCCCGGGCGGAACTTTCGGCAATGGGTTTTGCGACGGTGCTAAAATTTACTGCCCCGCACGCTGTTTTCATCGTTTGGATGACGTAAATCGTCATGCATCGCTGCGCTAGTGCCCCAGGCGGAACTTTCGGCGATATCGCCCGATTTAGCGTCTGCCTGGGAGTGCGCCAGCAAAAGCAGTCGCACCCCGGGAGCACCAGGCGCTAACGGCGCTGTCTTGGAAACGGAGGAGAAAGTCTGAGATCTGCGTGTTTAAAAGCATTGGGAGAAGAATTCTGCGTTATCGTATACTTTTCATTGTGTGTTTATAGTTTGTTTTCAAGGACATTTTAAAAGATGGGGGCTAAACTATGTCAGCCATTATTCCTGGCTGCTATATTCATATGGCATTGAGCTGCAAGAAGGCTTATTGATGAGCATTTTGAACGTAATCAAAGAGGTTGCAGACGTACAGGGAGGAGGCCTTACGCTCCACGAGTTTACAGGGAACATCGCTCATACCTGCAGCTCTTTGAGGCACAGTGCATTAGAAGGTTGCGCTTCCGGAAAGAAGTGCTGACAGCGATACGCCAGGCTCCTAAAGGCAGACCTACAGCCTACCAACGGCAACAGGACTGCATTGCCCGTCGAGATGAAGGTGACTGTGGCACTTGCCTTCTATGCCTCCGGCTCCTTTCAGGCATCAGCAGGGGACATATGCTCCATCTCGCAGTACGCTACACATTGCTGCATTCGCCAGGTGACTACTGCTCTGTACGCACGCAGGATGGGCTTCATAAATTTCCCAATGACGAGGGAGACACAAAATGAGAGGGCTGCAGGCTTTGGACAATTTGTTGATTTCTCCAAGGTTCAGGGTGCCCTTGACTGTACACATATCGCCCATCACCTTTACAGAATCCAGAGGTTTACCGAAACTGAAAGGGATTCCACTCCATGAACGTACAGATTGTCTGCGACCATACTCAATGCATCATGGCAGTCAATGCCCAATATCCAGGGAGCATCCGTGATGCTTTCATTTTGCATGGGAGCACTATCTCAGGCCTGTTTCAGCTTCAACCACAAGGCCAGAGCTGGATGCTCGGGGACAAAGGTTACGGCCTCGCCACCTGCCTCATGACCCCCTTCCGGAACCGTCCGGCAGAAGCCGAGCATCGCTAAAATAACAGCCATATAGCCACACGCAACATTGTCAATCATGAGTGGACAGGACTTGTGAATGGGGATTGCAGAACCACCTCAGGAGAGAGGGCGCGGGGAGAAGGAGGAGGATGAGGGTGAGGAAGAGGAGCCTGGCGAGGAACCCATGCCACCGCCCCCAGCACAGGGAAGGCATCGTGGAGATTTCACCGCTTCAAAAGCCTTACATCAGCAGCTCATAATGGAATGCTTTCCTTGAAGAGTGAACGGCAGGTTTGACCGTTGCCTGTCCACTCTATCCCACCATGATGACTATTCCCCCTCTTATTCTGCAAATGAGACAATACACAGGAATGGTTAAGGTGAACAAAAGAATTTATGAAACATTGTAAAATGTTGTAACTTTGTTGACATCATTTGAAAATGTTAAAACTTTACTAAAATATCATAAATTGTGATTTACCTGTGATTAAACAACAACAACAACATTATCCCCAACACCCCTGCCCTACTGTCTTTTACCATTGGTTTCCCCCCACCCCCCTTACCCTTATCCCCCTCCCTCGCCTGCTCCTCATGTCCAAAGTGGCACCACGATAGCGTCCAACAATGTTGTCAGAGCGCTGCTGTGTTGGGGGGGAGAGACATGAGTGACACCTCCTGGGGAGACACTGGACGAGCTCGATTTCTGACTAGTGAGCCGCTTCATCGGCGTCGCCAGGCACAGGTGGTGTGGGGGTGCTTCTGGGTGTCACACAGGGGAACTCGGGCAGGCTGCTCCCCACACTCTCCGGAACTCCGGTGTCACTGTTGGAGGCCACCAGCCTCGTGTGGGCAGTGATGGCCTCGCAGGTTTCGCGGCTCGCACCGACAACGTGCGACCCTATCTCCGTTACGGTCGCAGTGAGAGTCTCAAGGTCACGGGAATCCTCCCCAGGACATCAAGGAGCTGATGGGTGAGCCTGATGCTCTCCCTGGTCAGTCCCACCATGTCCAGTTCCGCGTCTGTCAGCAGACCGACTTTGCCAACTCACCCTCCGGAGAGATAGCACAAGGGATTCGACCCCAGAACTGCGTTGCTGCACATTTCTGGTCCCAGGAACCTCAGAGATCTCAAAGCCCGGAAATGTAACATCATCATCGGAAGAGGTGTTTGCCAGTGGTAGAATAGGTGTAGACTGCATCTGCCCCCTCCACCGGAGTCGGCTGTTCTATCAACTCTTCTTCCTCAAATTCCTCCTCCTCCTCCACATGATGGGCTGACATGGAGGGTTGTTCCGAGGGATGCTGCACCTGTGACTGGTCATCTGGAAGTAGAAAACAACAGACAAGCGGTTAGCAGCAGGGGAGGGGTCAGGATGACATGAGGAAGGTCACATAGCACAGGCTCATTTGAAGGTCCACAGCTGCTCTGTTATATCTAGTCCACAGGCATGGCATCACATTACCCCAACCCTAGTCTACAGACACTGTATCACATTGCCCCAACCCTAGTCCATAGACACTGTATCACATTGCCCCAACCCTAGTCCACAAAGACTGCATCACATTGGCCCAACCCTAGTCCACAGACACTGCATCACAATGGCCCAACCCTAGTCCATAGAGACTGTATCACATTGCCCCAACCCTAGTCCACAGACACTGTATCACATTGCCCCAACCCTAGTCTACAGACACTGTATCACATTGCCCCAACCCTAGTCCATAGACACTGTATCACATTGCCCCAACCCTAGTCCACAAAGACTGCATCACATTGGCCCAACCCTAGTCCACAGACACTGCATCACAATGGCCCAACCCTAGTCCATAGAGACTGTATCACATTGCCCCAACCCTAGTCCACAGACACTGTATCACATTGCCCCAACCCTAGTCTACAGACACTGTATCACATTGCCCCAACCCTAGTCCATAGACACTGTATCACATTGGCCCAACCCTAGTCCACAGACACTGCATCACAATGGTCCAACCCTAGTCCATAGAGACTGTATCACATTGCCCCAACCCTAGTTCACAGACACTGCATCACATTGCCCCAACCCTAGTCCAGAGCTACACTGCATCACATTGCCCCAACCCTAGCCCAGGGAGTGTGCAGGACTTACCCGCAGGACACAAGCAGGGTTCAGCGCCCCCCAGTGGCAGTTGCCCGACCTGAGATCCTGATGAGGCCTGCCATTCGCTCCTCGAAGTCGGTGAGTGGCGGGGTCTGAGTCGGACCGCCGTCTGTCCTCAATTGCTCACGGCGGTTGTGGGACTTCTTTGCCTGCAAAGATTAAAATGAGAATGATTACCAGAGGGTCCATTTGCTCTTGTGTCACACACAGATAGCCACCAAAGCACTTATACCATACTGTCTGAATGTACTACAGTCCTCTGTTCAATGGCCTTGGAAATCACACGTGGTTCATCAGGAGGACATCGAAGTGTGGAAACATCTTATGAGATCTCAGAAAGCAATCTTAATAATGTGTAAATATAATTCATGGCAAGTAGGGTGCCACAATAAGCCTACTTATGTGTCATGCATTTTAGGAGGCAACCCACTGAGTGCTGAGACACAGCAACAGTATGAGAACAAATAGTGGGTCAGATTATAATTGAAGTAATAAAGGAGTGTATCAATAAAAATTGTACTCACTCTAACGACCCTCGAAAGATCATTGAACTTTTTCCAGCACTGTGTGGCAATCCTTATCACAGTATCTGAGGCAGGGACCTCCTCAGCAATCTCCCTCCAGATTCTGTTAAAAATGGCTGGCGGGGGTCTAGATACACCCCTCCTGAGTAGTTCCTGCCATCTCCTCTGCACTGCCCCCACAAGAGCTTTGTTTGTCTCTGTGTAAATCGTCCCGCATGCTGCCTTCTGTCCTCCTCCTCTGTCATCAAAATCAATAATAAAATGGCTGATTCAACCCCGGGTGTACTGCGCATGCACGCGGCTGTGCCCTGCATTAGCGTTTGCGATCAGATAGCAGACCAGAAACGCGGGAAGAAAAATAAAATTTGCGGCATGCGCAGGACGGCCGATTTTTTTTTTTACTGGTTGGAACTTTCGGCTCCGGCACACAAATTCTGTCGGAAACGGGCGAAATGGCAAAAAGCCGCCAATCCAGCCCCTCATCCCTCAATCTGGTCATTATCATGTTGCTGTTTGTGGGAGCTTGCTGTGAGCAAATTGGCTGCCGCGTTTCCCACATTACAACAGTGACTACTTCGGAAGTACTCGATTGGCTGTGAAGCGCTGCTGGACATCCACTGGTTGTGAAAGATGCTATGTAAATGCAACAGTGCGGCCAGGGTCTGTGTGAGAGAAGTGGATCTGAGTGTCTGTTTCTTTTTCAATCAATCAGACTTGCAGTCAGAGCCACAAGGATGCCCTCCTAATGACAGGATATACATATTGCTTTTGACAGAGGCAGCAATTGCAGAGTCCTGTTGTATACCCGTCCAGTTATACACAATTTTTCATCAACTACGTGTTGACCATTGGAGAGATGAGAAAAATAATGTTTTTTTTATATCTCCGACACTTTATTCCCAGCCTCTTCTTTTCAATAGTACAAAAATAACTTGACATATCCTGCGCACATTAGATTATGGCTGACACAAGCATCAGATCTGGCATATTGGTTATCAATCTGCATTAATTTTACATGATTGACTTTTTCTAACTCTGCATAAGCCGATCTAAATGTGATAGAATCATCAGTGACCTTTACATCTTCTTTCTCACCTCATATACACAGCTGAGACTCAAGTCCGATGTACATCTATAATCAGATCTAACATTTTCAAAATGCAGTGAGACTTTTTGCCGTGAGAAATGGTTTGATAGCAAATGGGTCTATTGTTTTTTTACTGCATTTCAGCTGTGGCTCAGAGGGCAGCACCCTCGCCTCGAAGTCAGAAGGTTGGGGGTTCAAGTCTCTCCAGGGACTTGAGTATAAAATCTAGGCTGACACTCCCGTGCAGTGCTGAGGGAGTGTCGCACTATTGGAAGGGCAGTACTGAGGGAGTGCTGCACTGTCGGAGGGGCAGTACTTAGGGAGTGCTGCACTGTCAGAGGGGCAGTACTGAGGGAGTGCTGCACTGTCGGAGGGCAGTACTGAGGGAGCGCCGCACTGTTGGAGGGGCAGTGCTGAGGGAGTGTCGCACTATTGGAGGGGCAGTACTGAGGGAGTGCTGCACTGTTGGAGGGGCAGTGCTGAGGAAGTGTTGCACTATTGGAGGGGCAGTACTGAGGGAGTGCTGCACTGTTGGAGGGGCAGTGCTGAGGAAGTGTTGCACTATTGGAGGGGCAGTACTGAGGGTGCGCTGCACTATCGGAGGGGTAGTACTGAGGGGGAGTGCTGTACTGTCGGAGGGGCAGTACTGAGGGTGCGCTGCACTATCGGAGGGGCAGTACTGAGGGAGTGCTGCACTGTCGGAGGGGCAGTACTGAGGGTGCACCACACTGTCGGAGGGGTAGTACTGAGGGTGCGCTGCACTATCGGAGGGGCAGTACTGAGGGTGCACCACACTGTCGGAGGGGTAGTACTGAGGGAGAGTGCTGCACTGTCGTAGGGGCAGTGCTGAGGGAGCTCCGCACTGTCGGCAGTGCTGTTTTTTGGATGAGATGTTAAACCGAGGCCCCGTCTGTCCTCTCAGGTGACTTAAAAGATCCCATGGCTCTATTTCGAAGAAGAGCAGGGGAGTTCTCCCCCAGTGTCCTGGCCAATATTTATCCCTCAATCAACATAACAAAAAAAACAGATTATATGGTAATTATCACATTGTATTTGTGGGAGCTTGCTGTGTTCAAATTGGCTGCCGCGTTTCCCACATTACAACAGCGACTACACTTCAAAAGTACTTCATTGGCTGTAAAGCGTTTCGAGACATCCGGTGGTTGTGAAAGGCGCTATATATTCAAAAAGGAGTTCGGAGTTCGATGTAGTCCTTACTACTAGGGGGATCAAGAGGTATGGCGAGAAAGCAGGAATGGGGTACTGAAGTTGCATGTTCAGCCATGAACACATTGAATGGCGGTGCAGGCTAGAAGGGCCAAATGGCCTACTCCTGCACCTATTTTCTATGTTTCTATGTTTCTATAAATGCAAGTCCTTCTTTTCTTAATTTATTGATGGTAATCTCAGTGACCTTTCTAAGCATGACATCATGATTTTATCTTGCAGCTAAAGATGTGCAGTTATTTGGCAGCCTTATGTATCTGGCCTGTGAAATTGCCCTGTAACTGTCCCTCATCAACCAGAGTGAATAAACTGTCTTAAGGACAATTCTCCGAAGAGCAGAAAGTCACTACACAATTAGAATTTAATCAGAGTTAACTACATTAAGCGTGTCTCCTGAGATGTCTTGTAGTTCCTCACTGTATGTGGTTCAACACTCTGAAAGGTCACCTTAATTACTGGATCTCTGATAGAGTCATTCAAGATGTCAATCATAGGGGCTCAGAGTGATGCTTCGAGTGCAGGAGATCAGTGTTGCAAGGTATTGTGGCAAGAACTCATTTCTCAAAGTAGCGATTCTGATATGTGCAAATGTGATGAACAGAATGTTTGACGGGGTCCAAGATTGTGCTGCATCTGACTCGTGCCTCTGAATGGCATCACTGTTAAAGCTCAGAATATTAGCAAATGGCACTGAAATAATAAAAAGCTTAAAACAGATCAGTGAAGGGGCACATTTTTCGAGACACCCTCATGATAAATTTTCCTCAAATCTGGCACCAAGCTTATGGTCTACAGGGCTCTAGTGATACCCGCCCTCCTGCATGGCTCAGAGACGTGGACCATATACAGCAGACACCTCAAATCGCTGGAGAAATACCACCAGCGATGTCTCCGCAATATCCTGAAAATCCCCTGAGAGGACGGACGCACCAACGTCAGTGTTCCCGACCAGGCCAACATCCCCAGCATCGAAGCACTGACCACACTCGACCAGCTTCGGTTGGACGGGCCACATTGTCCGCATGCCCAACACGAGACTCCCAAAGCAAGCGCTCTACTCGGAACTCCTACAAGGCAGGTGATCCCCAGGTGGGCAGAGGAAATGTTTCAAGGACACCCTCAAAGCCTCCTTGATAAGGGTGCAACATTCCCCACTGACACCTGGGAGTCCCTGGCCAAAGACCGCCCTAATTGGAGAAAGAGCATCCGGGAGGGCGCTGAGCACCTCGAGTCTCGTCGCCGAGAGCGTGCAGAAAACAAGCGCAGGCAGCGGAAGGAGCGTGCGGCAAACCAGACTCCCCACCCAACCTTTCCTTCAACCACTGTCTGTCCCACCTGTGACAGAGACTGTAATTCCTGTATTGGACTGTTCAGCCACCTGAAAACTCACTTTTAGAGTGGAAGTAAGTCTTCCTCGATTCCGAGGGACTGCCTATGATGCTGATGAGGCAGTTTTTCTGACTGGGAACATATGCTTTTTGGGTATAAAGTATAAGGGGTCGAATTGTCCCGAAGCCTGTCAGGGGATGGTAACCCTCCGGGTCAATTAACGCCCCGGGCGCAAGTCCAGCCCTCGGCGTGGAATTGCCTTTTGTGGCCCTTAAATGAGGCGGAGCGATGTCTCAGGCCGTCTCGTCGGAGGGGCGCTCCCGAGGCCTCAGCGTGCCACGGAACAGGTCAGCGCTACCTGGCTGCTCCGTCTATCGCTGACGCGCCACTACACCCGTCCCCTCGCTGTGGACTCTGCATAGCCCTTTTGTCGGCCATCACTGAGCCAGCAGGGACAATCTCGGCCCAGCCAGCGGCCCGGCACGCAAAGAGGAGCGGCAGGATGCATGCCGGCGGCCCGGTGGAAACATGGGCCGCCATTGTCGGGCTAATGGAAAAGTCGGCCGAACAGAAGGAAGATGGCGGCCCGGGGCCCACACAGCCTCCTCTTCAAGGGGCGCCCCCTGCCGGATGTCAGCACCCCATGAAGCCTCGAGTACTGCGGGGGCAAATTCCCCCCACAGGGTGCAATGGGGTCAGTCTAGGGTGGTGAGGGGTCGGTGCACACGGCAATGATGTCATCGCTGGACGTGCGCCGGCCCAGAGCGCAAATTGCGCGGTATGGCGCAAACTCCAAATCGCCCCCAAAATCTTTGGCCAATTGCGCCCCTTTGGTGGCTACTGGCAGCATTAATGGTAGCTGCAATAAAGGAGGAATTTCAGCCTTAAGTTCCCAATTTTACCCTGTCAACGCCCCTCAGAATCTTCGACGTTTCAATAAGATTCACCTCTCATTCTTCTAAACTCCAGAGAGTATCGGTCCAATCTACACAATCTCTCCTCATAGGACAACCTTCTCATCCCAGGGATCAGTCTGGTGAACCTGCATTGCACCCCCTCTGAGGCATGTATATCCTTCCTTAGATAAGTGGACCAAAACTGTGCATAGTATAGATAATGAAATACACTGTGGAAAATGATTGTTCTGTCGGGATCATCAAACAACTGCAAGTGGTGAGGGTTGAATAATGTGAACTGTAATCACAAACTGAAATTTGGATTAATTTTTCAGATGGGGGATTGTTGGAAAAAATGTTGCAGAGTTTATTTACTTCAAAGTTCTACCTATTCTCGTTCACTTTTTTTAGAAAATGAAATAAGTTGTGTAAAGTCTGTGACAGCCCAAGTTGTGCATAGATCATTGACAGGAACAATGATCTAATCTTGTCAAAGGAATTTTTACATTCTAATGTTGAACTAACAGGTTAGTTCCTGAGCACTGGCTTACGTTAACCTGCCTTACATCCACTTATACTTGATTCATATCTTGTTTTAAATGATCTGTTCTCAAGTAAGGTTCATTACTCACCGTCCAATGGGTGTTTTGGGAAAAGCAGATAAATATTTCAATAGCCCCAAGAGGCAAGAGGAAACCCGTTCACTTTGACACATTCATCCGGGTTGCTAGAATTTTAAACTGAGATGGAACAGCCACTTCCAGCCCTTTTGGATAGGAATGCTGGGCGCATTCCGCCCACAAACATTTTTTTAACGGAAGTACTCGGTGGTCCCGAAGGAACGAACACTTATGCTCCGAGGCCTAGATGCACAGCCCAGGCAGAGGGCATCTTATCCCAGGAGCGTGTGCGTATCCTGGGATCACGTGGGCCTGGACCGCCAATCACAATGTGGCTCCCAGCTCCCATTACGATCAATGAGAATAC
The DNA here is from genome assembly GCF_044704955.1 of Pristiophorus japonicus. Classification (NCBI taxonomy): domain Eukaryota; kingdom Metazoa; phylum Chordata; class Chondrichthyes; family Pristiophoridae; genus Pristiophorus; species Pristiophorus japonicus. Next base: position 10,052,698 of record NC_091981.1, on the reverse strand, counting down.
CTCTAAAGTCAAATAAAACACAAACGTAAATTTAAAAAACACTTCACTTTTTAAGAATTAATAGAAATTTCATTAAATTAAATGTTTTGGAGTAAATTTATTTTTTGAAATTAAAACACAAATGTTTGAATAGTGTTAAAAATAACCTTACCTTCATAGAAAGGGTTTTTAATATAAAAATAAGTAATAACATTTATTTTTTCTATTTACTACAACTCTTACGCTGGTAAAAGCAGGCCTCATGCCTGTTTTTTACCAGGCGTAAGAGTTTGAAGGACATTCGCTGGGCAGGAATTGGCCAAATAGCCCAAATCTCTGCCCGCTGAGGCCCTTCTCCCGGGGATGTGTTGGATCTGTCATACTGACAGATCGGGATTGCCGGTTTTTAGGCTCATGCGCATCATAAGAACATAAGAATTAGGAGCAGGAGTAGGCCATTCGGCCCCTCGAACCCACTCCGCCATTCAATGAGATCATGGCTAATCTTCTACCTCAACTCCACTTTCCTGCACTGTACCCATATCCCTTGATTCCCTTAATATCCAAAAATCTATCAAATCTCTGACTTGAGGAGGATGCTAAGAGGCTGCAGGGTGACTTGGACAGGTTGGGTGAGTGGGCAGATACATGGCAGGCGCAGTGTAATGTGGATAGGTGTGAGGTTATCCACTTTGGTGGCAAAAGCGGGGAGGCGGAATATTATCTGAATGGTGGCAGATTAGGAAAAGGGGAGGTGCAACCAGACCTGGGTATCATTGTACATCAATTATTGAAAGTTGGCATGCAGGTGCAGCAGGCGGTGAAGGAGGCAAGTGGCATGTTGGCCTTCGTAGCGAGAGGATTTGAGTGTGGGAACAGGGAGGTTTTGCTGCAGTTGTGCGGGGCCCTGGTGGGGCCACACTTTGAGTATTGTGTGCAGTTCTGGTCTCTGGTCTGAGGAGGGACATTCCTGCTGTTGGGGGGGGTGCAGCGGGGGTTCGCTGGATTGATTCCCGGGATGGCAGGACTGACATTTGAGGAGAGACTGGATCGACTGGGCTTATGTTCACTGGAGTTTGGAGGAATGAGAGGGGATCTCATGGAAACATATAGAATTCTGACGGGATTCGACGGGTTAGATGCAGGAAGAATGTTCCCGATGTTGGGGGTGTCCAGAACCAGGGGTCACGGTCTAGGGATTAGGGGTAAGCCATTTGGGACCGGGATGGGGAGAATTGTGAACATGTGAGATTCTCTACCACAGAAAGTTATTGAGGCCAGTTCGTTAGATATATTCAAAAGGAAGTTAGATGTGGCCCTTACGGCTAAAGGGATCAAGGGGTACGGAGAGAAAGCAGGAATGGGGTACTGAAGTTGCATGATCAGCCATGATCATATTGAATAGTGGTGCAGGCTCGAAGGGCCGAATGGCCTACTCCGGCACCTATTTTCTATGTTTCTATGAATGTATGTGAAGACTGAGCCTCCACAGCATTGCGCGCCTAAAATCAGCACTTGCGGGGCCTCTACAGGTATGTGCGCACGTCATACACGCCTGTCGGGACCGCGATTTTTGGCCCATAATGATCATCAACTATCAGAAAGCTTAGGGATTAAAAACACAATACAACTGCTAGTCTTGGGTCAGTTATTGCCATTAAAATCAATGTAATAATGAGCTAAATTTGTCCTAATTCTATGTCGGCACTACTTACTGTGTGTAGCATAGTTTTTGTGATGTGGTTATAGTTTACAATGAACATTTAATGTCTTCAAAACACTGCCATATTCATAAAGACACACGTGCAGATAATTTGGTGGAAGTGGCAATCAGAGGTAATTAATTCGTCTTTCGTGATTTTGTCAATAATTTAGAGCTTCTGGTTTTTAAATCTTTCCTTTCAAGTCTACAATTATTCAAGCCTTGAGTTGCCCAAGTGCCTTCTTGTGCTTTGGCATTGCAATCCTGCCATGTTTGTTCTATCGTTAGGTGTCATTGTCATTAATTATCACATCCTAATCATGTCATTAAGACAATGCATGTAATGAGCTAGGTGAGGACTCATTCTAAGAGTGGAAGCAAGTCTTCCTCGATTCTGAGGGACTGCCTATGGTGATGATGTAATGAGCTAATACACTGGGATCACAATCAAAGTGGAGAGCATCATTACAAGCGTGTCACACAACTGGGATGGAGAGGTGCCTCCGCGTATATCTCTGCCATCTGTAATATGGGTGCTGGTAACAACCCCTGGGTTCTCACAGCTATATCTCAGATCCTACAAATCCCATGGGAGGACAAAAGCACCAGCATTAGCGTCCTCGACCAGGCCAACATTCCCAGCATTGAAGCACAAAAGACACTTGATCAGCTCCGCTGGGCAGGCCATATTGCTAGCATGCTAGACACGAGACTACCAAAGCAAGCGCTCTACTTGGAACTCCTTCACGGCAAACGAGCCAAAGGTGGGCAGAAGAAACGTTTCAAGGGCATCCTCAAAGCCTCCCCTGATAAAGTGCAACATCCCCACTGACACCTGGGAGTCCCTGGCCAAAGACCGCCCAAAGTGAAGGATGTGCATCGTCGCCTGAGAGCATGCAGAAACCAAGCGCAGGCAGCAGAAGGAGCGTGCGGCAAAGCAGTTCCAGCCACCCCTTCACTCAACGACCATCTGTCCCACCTGTGACAGGGACTGTGGCTCTCGTATTGGACTGTTCAGTCACCTAAGGACTCACGTTCCTTGATTCCGAGGGCCTGCCTATGATGATGATCATCTCAGTACTGAAGCGACGAAAGGCGAATCCATTTCACATCTCAGCCGGTTTTTAGTCCCATTGGGCTCAATTTTCCCCAATGCCATTTTTTGCCATATTTCAAGAGTTACGCCTATTTTTTTTTTGGCCCCGCCGACTCAAAAAAAATAACTTGCAAGTTTCCCCGTTCTAATTTTTGAAATTGGTGCCACGCAGCCTGTTCTTAAGCTTCGGGGATTGGAGCCGAACGTCTCGCGCCGAAAAAACGATCCCACCCTGCATTGCGGGAAAAAAAATGATGTTTTATTATGTGACTGCTATGGGCACGCAGGCCCAGTACACCTCCCGGTCTGCATTCGGCCATTTTTAAAGAGCCAGTTGTCTGTAAGAATTTTAATTCTCAGTGGAAATAATCGGGGCTGGATTATGCAACGCGGCTCAAGTACCAAGATTTCTTGCAGGATGAAGTGGAGGCACTAGTTACTGTGATTGAGATCAGATGGCAGGAGCTGGACACCAGTAGAGGACACATAAAATTTTTACCAAAAGAAATGAAGAAACGCTGGAACCAACTTGCAAAAGATTACTGCGCAATGGTGACCACCCCGAGGTCTGGAGGCCAGCACAAAAAGAAGTGCAGGACCTTGGTCAAGTCGTTAGTGTAAATAATAGAAAGATAGGGCCCAAGTTTCCACAAGAAAAAAAACGGGCGCCCCTCCGAGCTGGGCGCCCGTTTTTCGCGCCTAAAACGGCGCCTAAAAAAATCCTCGGTATTCTCCACCTACCTGTAGGTCCTGTGGCCCTCGGCGCGGCGCAGCACGAGCTGTGGGGGGGGCGGAGCCAGGTCCCGGCGCTGAAAACAGTGCCAGGACCTCTGCACATGCGCGCTACAGTCGGCACGCAAGTGCAGTAGCTCCAGGCGCCGAACTGTGTGGGAGGGGCCCGAAGCACGCAGCCCCTAGCCCTGGCCCAATGGCCTCACTGGGGCTGCGTGAATGAGGCTCCTCCCACGGCCAGCTCCTGCTCCCCGCCCCGAGCAGACCTGACACTTGCTCCTCCGCCCCCCCCCCCCCCCGCCGACCAGACCAGACCCGTCACTCGCTCTCCCCCCCCTCACCGACCAGACCCGACCCGACACCCACTCTCCCCCCGCCCCGACCCGAGACCCGCTCCCCCCCGACCCGACACCCGCTCCCCACCCCCCACAACCCGACACCCGCTCCCCCCCCGACCCGACACCCGCTCCCCCTCCACCCCCGACCCGACACCCGCTCCCCCCGACCCGACACCCGCTCCTGTTCCCCTCCCCCCCCTCCCCTCCCCCCTCTCTCTTCCCCCCCCTCTCCTCTCTCCCCTCCCCTCTCTCCCCCTCTCTCCCCCCTCTCCCTTCCTCTCCCTCCCTCTCTCCCCATCTCTCTCTCTCTCTCTCCCTCCCTCTCCCTCCCTCCCTCCCCCTCCCTCCCCCTCCCTCCCCTTCCCTCTCCCTCCCTCTCTCCCTCTCCCTCTCTCCCCTCTCTCCCTCCCTCTCTCCCCTCTCTCCCTCCCTCTCTCTCTCTCTCCCTCCCTCTCTCGCTCAACGGCACGAACAGCTGCAGAATTCTCCCTGGATGAAGCACTTTCACACAGGTAGGAAGATGGCTTATTTAATCTTTTCTAGGCTTATAAATGTTTATTCAAGTTGGATTTATTTGTATAATATTTGTATAAGTATAAATAAGGATTTATTGTAGAATTTAATGAGTTCCCTTCCCCCCCACCTCGTTCTGGACGCCTAATTTGTAACCTGCGCCTGATTTTTTAATGTGTAGAACAGGTTTTTTCAGTTCTACAAAAATCTTCACTGGTGCCATTCTACTTTAGTTTGGAGTACATTTTCACTGTGGAAACTTGCAAATCAGGCGTCAGTGGCCGGACACGCCCCCTTTTGAAGAAAAAATTCTGTTCTAAACTAGAACTGTTCTACCTGACTAGAATTGCAGAAAAAAAAATGTGGAGAATTGCGATTTCTAAAACAGTCCGTTCTCCAACAGTTGCTCCTAAAAATCAGGCGCGAATCATGTGGAAACTTGGGCCCATAGAAACATCGAAAATAGGTGCAGGAGTAGGCCATTCGGCCCTTCGAGCCTGCAACGCCATTCAATGAGTTCATGGCTGAACATGCAACTTCAGTACCCCATTCCTGCTTTCTCGCCATACCCCTTGATACCCCTAGTAAGGATTACATCTAACTCCTTTTTGAATATATTTAGTGAATTGACCTCAACAACTTTCTGTGGTAGAGAATTCCACAGGTTCACCACTCTCTGGGTGAAGAAGTTTCTCCTCATCTCGGTCCTAAATGGCTTACCCCTTATCCTTAGACTGTGACCCCTGGTTTTGGACTTCCCCAACATTGGGAACATTCTTCCTGCATCTAACCTGTCTAAACCCATCAGAATTTTGGACGTTTCTATGAGATCCCCTCTCATTCTTCTGAACTCCAGTGAATTCAAGCCCAGTTGATCCAATTTCTTGATATGTCAGTCCCACCATCCCGGGAATCAGTCTGGTGAACTCCCTCAATAGCAAGAGTGTCCTTCCTCAAGTTAGGAGACCATAATATTTTCATTTATTCAATGGAATTGCAATTGTAAATGTGACCATCTGTATGTCCCACCCAGCAGAAAGACACCCTCTCTAAAAAGTTATATTTTCATCTTTGCAGAGGAAGGTGGCACATGACAAAAGAGAAAGAACTCGAACAGGAGGAGGCCCGGCAAATCTGCACCCCCTGACACCCTTGGAAGAGAGGGTCGCTGCTTGGATAGGTCCTGCCTGGAGAAAAGCAACCACCACTGCACAAGCTGGGCCCACACTCGAGGGAGAGGGGAATTCCTGCAAATTTCACAGTCTGCCTTTGCTAAATGTTAAGTACTGCGCGAGCTAGCTATGCTTCGGTTCATGGAGATGTCTCCCTCAGCTACGCTTTGGTTGATGCAATGTGCTGTCATTCATCGTGGTCCTTCAAATCAGCCTGTTGCCTGCGCTGTGTGAGCCTACTCATACCACCCACCCTGCCCCCTCCTCTGCTGCTGATGCTTTACTGCCTGAAGGCTCAGCGCCTATTATTCCAAATGGACCATGTTTACTGTTTGGACCTGTTCCGTAATGTTGTGTTGTGTTCATGGAAAAAAATAATATAAATGATTTTTCTTCAGTTCAAAAATTTGCGTTAATAATGTACCACACCACCATCGAGTGTCGGCCGGCAGAATCGCTCCCTTGCCCGGACACAGAGGCTCGGCTTCAACCATCCCCCCCCACACCCACCACCCCAAGCTCCTTTGCATCTGCTGTATAGCCTAATGGTTCTCATCCCTTATCTAAATGGCTGGCAGTTCAATTTGGCTTTCATCTCAGCCCCCTGGGCATCTTTTGAAGTCAAGCCCCGAGCCCCTTTGTCCCGGCGAGGGAGCGATTCTGCCGACCAAGGCTTCGACCCTCGAGCCCGGTGAGGAGACGCTGGGTGGTGGCGCGGTATTTTGAAAAAAAAATCAAAAATTAAAGAATTGCATTCGACTTCCATTTTCTCCCATTTGACTTTGAAACAATTAAGCTTCACGGTGCATATTCTTTGCCTTTTTAACCCTCCAAAACTTCACCTAAAAACAATGATGCCTTTCTGCACCGATTTTTTAATGTGCACTGGTTTTTCTTAATTGCCCAGAAGGTTTTTTGAGAGCGGTCACATACGCTGTCCTCGGAGAATTATAAGTTGGCCAAACTTGCTTAAATGTGAAAAACTGGCGCAGGCTTCAGTTTATGTCCCCTATGACGCAAAAAAATCCTAACCTAAAAAAAATTGTAAATAACTCAGTTCCGCTGGTGCAGAAACTTTGGGGGAACTTGGAGATTTTAATTTACTCCAAGAAAAACGGCGCATGCCAAAAAAATGGCGCAGATAACTGGGGAAAATTGAGTCTCAAGAAATCGGTGGAGGTTGCATTCGGAAGAGATGCAAAACGGGTTGCCGACTCGCTATCGCCCGTTTTATACGATCGCACAAAGTCAAGATCTATCCCGACTCGCTTAAAAAAATCTCCTGACATTTTCAGCCAAAGGTATGAAAATAAGGCTATGAATAAGAGCATAATTTCCTACATTACAACAGTGACCACACTCCAAAAGTACCTCATTGGCTGCAAAGTGCTTTGAGACATCCGGTGGTCGTGAAAGGCGCTATACACATGCAAGTCTTTCTTTCATTCTTTTATAAGAATTAGGACCATACGGCCCCTCGAGCCTGCTCCGCCATTCAATAAGATCGCGGCTGATCTTCGACCTCAACTCCACTTTCCTCTCCGATCCCCAAATCCCTCGATTCCCCGAGAGTCCAAAAATGTATGGATCTCAGCCTTGAATGTACACAGCGATCAACATCCACAGCCCTCTGGAGCAGATAAATCCAAAAATTCACAACCCTCTGAGTGAAGAAATTCTTCCTCATCTCAGTTTTAAATGGCCGACCCCTTATCCTGAGACTGGCCCCCCCAGTTCTTGACTCTCCAGCCTGGGGGAAACAGCCCCTCAGCATCTACCCTGCCAATCCCCCCCCCCTCAGAACCTTATAGGTTTCAATGAATTTTAATTGGAATTCACTACATTCTCTGGATGGGAAAGTGTTAAGAAGTATTCCATTAAAATAAAAGTTATGCTGCACAAATCATTTGAATACTTTTCCAGCCAGTGGTTTGATGCGAGTGATGAGTAATAGCACGAGAAAAATATTGCGCAGTCGGTTAAAGTTGAATTATTTTGGGAAATGCCACGACTTTGGTCCCTGCGAGAGATACTGATCATCACTCAAGCTCTGATGAGAAGTGTGTGGCCAATGTGCTTACTATCATTTTGGTATTCTGCAATTGGGGAATGCCAAAGCTCAAATTTCACTGTGCACTTAGGTGCTGCAAATAGGAATTATGCAACTGTCAGGGGGTCAACTAGCAGGATATTGAGTTCACCACTGAATATCGTAGTACTCTTCCTCAATGTTGCAAGTCTTCAAGGTTTGCCAGTTACAGATCAGTTGTAGGTATTTAAAAAAGGCCATTTCATTTTCTGGTCCAGGAAGCTTTGTATTTCCTTCAGCCAGGCAATATGAGTTCCAAAGAGATTCATAAAAATCAGGAACTTAAACTTTGGAATTTAAATCATAAGTTCTAAGAAAATCAATCTATCTTGGATGAGTCAATACCTGTTATTTAATATAATGTGTCAAATTCGATTAGATTGATATTGTGGTGTGAAAACCTCTGTTCTATTACAAGATTATATAATGATTCATGTGAAGGAAACTTTCTCTCATAACATCTTGCATTCTAATGCTGTAATATGTGCAAGATCTTTTTTTCTGATTGCCACAAAGTCACAGATTTTTGAAAACATTTACTGTATGGCCCCGATTTTAACTCCAGATGCATTCGCCGGCCAGACCGGAGTTAAAATTGGCGTTGGGTCTCATTCAACATTCCCGTTACGCTGTGCATGCGGATGGGCGACTATTAAATGGAAAAACGCTTGTGCGCGGAAACTCCCTAACAGCACTGTGAGAGCATCTTCACCACACGGACTGCAGCGGTTCAAGAAGGCGGCTCACCACCACCTTCTCAAGGGGCAATTAGGGATGGGCAATAAATGCCGGCCTTGCCAGCGACGCCCACATCCCGTGAATGAATAATAACCGAACAGCAAGTAATCAGGAAGGCAAATGGAATGTTGGCCTTTATTGTAAGGGAGAGAGAGTATCAAAGCAGAGAAGTCCTGCTACAACTGTACAGGGTATTGGTGACACTATAGCTGGAATACTGCATACAGTTTTGGTCTCTGTATTTAAGGAAGGATAGAAACATAGAAACAGAGAAAATAGGTGCAGGTGTAGGTCATTCGGCCCTTCAAGCCTGAACCACCATTCAATAGGATCATGGCTGATCATGCAACTTCAGTACCCCATTCCTGCTTTATCTCCATACTCCTTGATCCCTTGAGCCGTAATGACCACATCTAACTCCATTTTGAATATATCTAATGAACTGACCTCAACAACTTTCTGTGGTAGAGAATTCCACAGGTTCACAATTCTCTGAGCGAAGAAGTTTCTCCTCATCTCGGTCCTGAATGGCTTACCCCTTATCCTTAGACTGTGACCCCTGGTTCTGGACTTCCCCAATATCGGGAACATTCTTCCTGCATCTAACCTGTCCAATCCCGTCAGAATTTTATATGTTTCTATGAGATCCTCTCTCATTCTTCTAAATTCCATTGAATATAAGCCTAGTCAATCCAGTCTTTCTTCATATGTCAGTCCTGTTAGCCCGGGCATCAGTCTGGTGAACCTTTGCTGCACTCCCTCAATAGCAAGAATGTCCTTACATGCATTGGAGGCTGTTCAGAGAAGGTTCACTAGGTTGAAGGGGTTGACTTATGAGGATAAGTTGAGTAGGTTGGGCCTATACACATTGGAGTTCAGGAGAATGAGAGGTGATCTTATTGAAACATAGAACATAATGAGGGGGCTCGACAAGGATTCAGAGAGGATATTTCCACTCATAGGGGAAACTAAAACTAGGGGACATAGAATAAGGGGCTGCGCATTTAAAACTGAGATGAGGAGAAATTTCTTCTCTCAGAGAGTTGCAAATCTGTGGAATTCTCTGCCCCAGAGAGTTGTGGAGGCTGGGTCATTGAATATATTTAAGGCAGAGATAGACAGATTTTTGATGGATAAGGGAATGAAGGGTTATGGGGAGCGGGCGGGGAAGTGAAGTTGAGTCCATGATCAGTTCAGCCATGATCTTATTGAATGGCGGAGCAGGCTCGAGGGGGTCAAATGGCTGACACCTGCTCCTATTCTTATGTTCTTATAAAGAAAAATCGAACCGACGCAATTAGGGCTGCAATTTCCCGGTCGTGCCCAAAGGCAGTAACTCAACCCTAACTCATTTTACTTTCATTTGAATTCTTTACTGCCGCTATATGATAATCTTGACCAATCCAGAGACATGGGGCGAAAGAATCGGAATTGCACTCCAGATGCAGGAGAGGGCACTCACGATTGGTTCTGGCTGCCGATCCAACAGGCTTTAATTGCTCGTGTGTGTGTGTCAGGCCCGTCTATGTCTTGAGTTGAAGATCTGGCACTGATACAAAGGAATAGACTAGACCAGAGAATGTGGCTGACAGATTAAAGGATCATACAATAAAAAGAGTTGAAACACAAGATTAAATGCCTCTGAATTGAACGGCGTAATCCTATTTGTAATAACCCAGTAAATATATTTTAATGAGGACCATTTGAATCAAGCACATTATAGTATTCCTAACTTTCACTTTGTAAATATGGGAACTGCGGAATTAACTTCAGTGACAGCCCAGAAAAGCTTCTTGCTTGTAACAATTCAAAGAGCGATTTTGTTTCTTTTATCACAGTCCGATGTAGCGCAAAGGATCAAGGTGACTGCGTTTCTCTGATCAAGGCAGCAATGGCTATCCATTGCATAAGCTCACTAAACAGCAGAAATTAGCGTTGTTAATTGTCCATCAATCAGGTCAATTTAGCACTTTAATTCACACCATTAACGACAATCTATCTGGGCAATGAATCAAAGGACAGGTACTTCCTCAGAGCTCCTCCTACTGAGCACATAAGAAATAGGAGCAGGAGTAGGCCATTTGGCCCCTCGAGCCTGCTCCGCCATTCAATAAGATCATGGCTGATCCGATCATGGACTCAACTTCACTTCCCCGCCCGCTCCCCATAACCCTTCACTCCCTTATCCATCAAAAATCTGTCTATCTCCGTCTTAAATAGATTCAATGACCCAGCCATCACTGGGGCAGAGAATTCCACAGATTCACGATCCTCTGAGAGAAGAAATTCCTCCTCATCTCCATTTTAAATGGGCGACCCCTTATTCTGAAACAATGCCCCCTAGTTCTAGATTCTCCCACGAGGAGAAACATTCTCTCTGCATCGCCTCCTCAGAATCTTATACGTTTCAATAAGATCACCTCTCACCTCCCGCGCTCGGTGACTTCATGTGGCAGGTACCCCGGGCTGAATTTTAATGGGGAGGCCGGTTGGGGCCAGGAGGGAATGGGGGCAGCTCGGAAATGGTCGGGGGAGCGGGGAGAATGGGTTTCCCGCAGGCCCAGCCGAACTTAATGGCGGGGCCTTGTATGCAGTCGAAGCTTCTGCTTACCACCCACAGCCTGCCAATCAGAGAGGCTCGCTGGCACCGGGAGGGCAAGCCTGACGCATTAGACCGCATTGAGGAGGAAGGGAGAGACCACGCGGGGCCGGGGGGGGGCGGTTTTGGGGAGGGGGGGGATTGTATTGCGGTCGCGGGCTGGGACCAGCGTTGGTGGGGGGGGGGGGGGGTGGGGAGTGGGGTGTTTCCAGAACATCGCGATTGCGGGCGGGGTGGAATGTTATCTAGAAGACCGCGGGCTCCCAGAAGAGCAGGGGGCTGGGGTCTGAAGGGATCGCAAGCTGGATGAGCAGAACAGGAAGGGTGGGGTTGGGTGAGGATTGGTGGGGGTGCAGTGGGAGCACCATGAATACGGCCTGGAGGAGCAGGAGGGAGGAGACATAAGGGCGGAGGTGGGGGGGTTGGGTACAGAGGCCGGCTGGGAGGGGGAGGGAAGACCTGCAGGAGGGGGTCGGAGACCTGGGGGAGGGAGGCCTGGGGGGTGGGGATTGGAAGCCTGGTGGGGTGGTCTGAGGTAGGGGATCAGAGGCCGAGTTGGAGGTCTTCGATCACGGGAGGGGGGGCTGTGTTAGGCAGCGAAAGTGTGAAGGCACTGGCCTCCAGGATCCATCATGCCACACTTTCCATTACCTTCTGATTTTCAGGAGCCAGCAAAATGGAGGTTAAATCACAGGCTTCCGGCTTTAAGATCATAGTTGAGTATGATGAAACAATATCTTTTACATGGATTGGCTGCCCATCCCCCTGTCCTACCTCCATTAAAACTGGAAGTGGGCAGGTGAGAGGGGTGTTCAGGCCTGGATTCCGATTTTTAACACTTTAACAGGCCCCGTAGCCACAACCCACTCATTTTTGAAGTTAGAATTACCTCCCCTGTTTTTCACTCGTCAACTATAACGCAATTTTCCCAAACTATTTTCACGATGTCCATTATTTTTGCTTAATTCTGACCAGTGTGTAACCATTGACTGAGTGAGAAGATTGTGGGTTCAAGTCCCACTCCAGAGACTTGAGCACAAAAATCTAGGCTGAGGGAGTGCTGCGCTGTCAGAGGTGTCAGAGACAGTAAACCAAGGCCCCGTCATCCCTCTCAGGTGGACGTAAGTGATCCCGTGGCACCATTTCGAGGAAGAGCAGGGGAGTTATCCCCGGTCTTCTGGAACCAATATTTATCCTTCAATCAACATCTTTGAAACACATTATCTGGTCACAACCACATTGATGTTTGTGAGAGCTTGCTGTGCGCAAATTGGCTGCCGCATTTCCTACATTACAACAGTGAGTAGACTTGTAGCACTTCATTGGCTGTAAAGCGCTTTGGGACATCCGGTGGTCGTGAAAGGTACTATACAAATGAAAGTCCTTCTTTTCTCTTTGCCTCTCTCTCCTCCTTGAAGATGCTCCTTAAACCCATCTCTTTCATCTGCCTTAATATCTTGCAATGTGGCTTGGTGTCAAACTTGAGAACTTTTTACTATGTTAAAGGATGTAAATAAAGGTTGTTGTTGTGGTTGTACTGCAGTTGGGTTCACCATATAAATAATTGCCACAATTTGTGGTGGTTTTGCCTCACTTCAGTAACACAAGGCTGGCACTGGCTCCTTTACACTTTGAAGTGGAGATTTTCAGATATTCCACGATGGTAATGGCCAATGGCCACCAAGTAAAAGAAAGAAAGACTTGGATTTATATAGCGCCTTTCATGGCCACCGAACGTCTCAAAGTGCTTTACAGCCAATGAAGTACTTTTGAAGTGTAGTCACTGTTGTAATGTGGGAAACGCAGCAGCCAATTTGCGCACAGCAAGCTCCCACAAAAAGCAAAGTGATAATGACCAGCTAATCTGTTTTGTAGTGATGCTAATTGAGGGATAAATATTGGGTGGGACACCGGGATAACTCCCCTGCTCGTCTTCCAAATAGTGCCATGGGATCTTTTATGTCTGTGCTGCATGTAGGCACCTTTGGTAATAACTCCACGAGGCAGGATATGGTACTTAAACTGTGAAGACTGTAGTCCTTTATTTGAATCTCCTCGAGTGAGGACACCAAGCTGTGAGCTCCCTTTTATACTGGGTTACCTGCAGTGTGCAGGTAACCCTTAAATCTCCAGCAGCAGCACCCTCTGGTGTACAGGTAAGGTGTGTACAGTGTAAGGTACATTCAGAGTTACAGACATCATATAACAATACAAGCATGCATACATACATAACAACGTCCACTTGAGAGAGCAGACGGGGACTCGGTTTAACGTCTCATCTGAAAGACGGCACCTCCGACAATGCAGTGCTCCCTCAGCACTGCACTGGAGGGTCAGCCTAGATATTTGTGCTCACGTTCCTGGAGTGGGACTTTGAACTCACAACCTTCTGACTCAGAGGCGAGGAGTGCTGCCCACTGAGCCACGCCTGACACTAATGCATAACTTGGACATAATATATCATTGTGCCAGCACGGAAGTGCAATCAATTGCCAAATGTGGATTAAATAGACACAAATTCACCATCCTTCAAGAAAGCTTGAAATTTGACTCAAACTGAAGTGAGTTCCAAAGTTTCTATTGTGTTTTCCCGGCAGGAATCAAATCATCATTTGCTTAATTGGGTGATTGAAGAAAACTCAATCCATTTGGTTTCATCTAAAGATGCCTTAGTGTCATATATAGAATGGTGATTCAGCACTGCCATTTCACGCACAGGGATAGTTAGGTTTAACTTGAAGATACTTATTTCCATGGTTATTGTCTCATAATTACCTTTCAGCCGAGCAAGAGTGACTGCTCAACCATTATTTTTATGCATCTTCAGGGGGATAATTATGATAATCAGTTGCATCTTTGTGCAATTCAATCTAATGTTAATCGGGGGGAAAATATGTAACCTTTAACTCAGCACTGTGGGAACGCACATGATCGAAAACTGATCCCAAGGATTGCAAGCTGTACCTTAAAAGAAAGTTGTTACACGGTCTTGACTGGACTGCACTGTAACGTCCAGTGAAAATGTCTTTAAAAATATCGTTGCTACATCGTACAGCCTGTTCCGTAAAAGGAGATTGTTACGTAAACACCCTTAACAAGGCACAATCCGGCTAATGAGGGATAAATTACTGATTACTGGTGAGTGACAGGTTGTAGTTACTCTTTCACAATTGCTGAATTATTAACATTTAAATTTAAATTAGATCCTGAATTTTAATTAATAAAGCTAGTCCGCTAATTAGCTCTGCAACAGCATTTAAAAATATAATTAAAACTTCAGGAGACGTATTGCTTTTAGTAGGGTTTTAGCTTTTGCTCGCTGTGATAAAGCAAGCGAGTACTCTGTAGATTCCACGTGTAGAAATGCTTCGAACTGTCCTATTCAACAGTAATTTTACCCTTGCTGTTTTACAAAATCAAGCTATGATCTGTAATTACTGCCCAAGAGAGCTTTGCATAATAAAATGACTCTAGCTGAGAAGCAGACACTACAGATCAGTACCATCAAAGGTAAGGCTGGGCAGATTTATTTATTTTTTTATTCGTTCCTAGGATGTGGGCGTCACTGGCAAGGCCAGCATTTATTGTCCATCCCTAATTGCCCTTGAGAAGTTGAGCCGTCTTCTTGAACCGCTGTACTCCCTGTGGTGAAGCTGTAGCGATACCCACCCTCCTGTATGGCTCAGAGACCTGGACCATATACAGTAACACCTCAAAGCGCTGGAGAAATACCATCAACGCTGCCTCCGCAAGATTCTGCAAATGCCCTGGGAGGACAGACACACCAACGTCAGTGTTCTCGATCAGGCCAACATCACCAGCATCGAAGCACTGACCACACTCGACCAGCTCCACTGGGCGGGCCACATTGATCACATGCCTGACACAAGACTCCCAAAGCAAGCGCTCTACTCGGAACTCCTACACGCAAGCGAGCCCCAGGTGGGCAGAGGAAACATTTCAAGGACACCTTCAAAGCCTCCCTGATAAAGTGCAACATCCCCACTGACACCTGGGAGTCCCTGGCCAAAGACTGCCATAAGTGGAGGAAGAGCATGTGGGAGGGCGCTGAGCATCTCGAGCCTCGTCGCTGAGAGCATGCAGAAAACAAGCGCAGGCAACGGAAGGAGCATACGGCAAACCAGACTCCCCACCCACCCTTTCCTTTAACCACTGTCTGTTCCACCTGTGACAGAGACTGTAATTCCCGTATTGGACTGTTCAGTCACCTGAGAACTCACTTTTGGAATGGAAGCAAGTCTTCCTCGATTTCGAGGGACTGCCTATGATGATGATGAACGTGCTCCCACAGTGATGTTAGGGAGGGAGTTCCAGGATTTTTGACCCAGCGACGATGAAGGAACGGCCAATATATTTCCAAGTCAGGATGGTGTGTGACTCGGAGGGGAACGTGGAGGTGGTGGTGTTCCCATGCGCCTGCTGCCCTTGTCCTTCTAGGTGGTAGAGGTCACGGGTTTGGGAGGTGCTGCCGAAGTAGCCTTGGCGAGTTGCCGCAGTGCATCTTGTAGATGGTGCACACTGCAGCCACGGTGTGCCGGTGATGGAGGGAGTGAGTGTTTAAGGTGGTGTTAAAGCAAACATGCAGGTACAGCAAGCAGTTAGGAAGGCAAATGGTATGTTGGCCTTCATTGCTTGAGGATTTAAGTACAGGAGCAAGGATGTCTTACTATAGTTATACAGGGCCTTGGTGAGACCACACCTGGAGTAGTGTGTGCAGCTTTGGTCTCCTTACCTAAGAAAGGATATACTTTCCATAGACGGAGTGCAGCGAAGGTTCACCAGACTGATTCGTATGAGGAGAGATTGGGTCAACTCGGCCTCTATTCACTAGAGTTTAGAAGAATGAGAGGGGATCTCATTGAAACGTATAAAATTCTGACTGGGTTGGATAGACTGGATGCGGGGAGGATGTTTCCCCGGGCTGGGAAGTCTAGAACAAGGGGTCACAGTCTCAGGGTACAGGGTAAGAAATTTAGGACCGAGATGAGGCGAAATTTCTTCACTCAGAGGGTGGTGAACCTGTGGAATTCTCTACCACAGAAGGCTGTGGAGGCCAAGTCACTGAATATATTTAAGAAGGAGATAGATAGATTTCTAGACACATCAAGGGGTATGGGGAAAAAGCAGGAATATGGTGTTGAGATACAGGATCAGCCATGATCATGTTGAATTGTGGTGCAGGCTCGAAGGGCCGAATGATCTACTGTTGCTCCTATTTTCTATGGGGTGCAATTTATATGAAGTTACTTTTGAATGGCTATAAATTTGAAAGCATCATGGGATAGAGTTGCACTGATTTATTCAGAGAAATTTGTACAAAATTGTCATAAACGGTGCAAAAGATCGGGGAATTTTAAACCTGCATGACGTTCAGTGCGACCCACGTTTCCGTGGTCTTTTGCGCTTGTTTCAAAAACATCGCACTGGAAGCCAAGTGTAATATAGAACTCCCCTTAGTGGACTACTGCTCCACCTAGTGGACGGCTCTGGTAATGCAGCTGCTGATGTATATAATAAAAGCACCGCGTGACAAAGTTACATGATAAGTTTCCAGGAAGAGCCATCTTATAAACATAGAAACATACAAATTTACAGCGCAGAAGGAGGCCATTTCGGCCCATCGTCTCCACGCCGGCCGGCAAAGAGCCGCACGGCCCTCGGTCAGCAGCCCTGAAGGTTACATATAAACCTATGAACAACGAACAACGGCGGACAGGTAAAGATTAGTTGGCCCAACCAGTCCGCCTCACACAACTGCGATACTCCGTGTATCGAAACACTTTACACACCATCCCACCGGGAGTCATGTGATCTCCTGGGAGATGCAAAAAAACAGGTAAAAATCCAGGCCAATTGGGGGAAAAAAATCTGTGTAACATGTGTGTTACTGATGTTGTAAAGAATGTATCACATTGTTGCCGAGGATGGGGGTCACACTGCCCCCTGGTTGAATTCATTGCCGTGACATGTTTCCGCTAATTGTGCTCGAGGGGCCAAATGGCCGACTCCTGCTCCTATTTCTTATGTTCTTATGATAGAGACACTAAGGAGAAACTGTTTCCAGTGGATGAAGTCTCCTTGTATGTGTGAAGGAGGATTAGTATGAGCTTACCATCATCTTGAATGTCTTCTATTTCGACGCTAACCACCGCCTCAGTGATGGCCCCTCCAATTATCTGCAGTGCCATCTCCTCTATAAGGGTGAGGGTATGTCACCTTGCCCGTGCCCGACAAGTTCGCCGCTGCTCTCTCCTGTTATGCAGCACCTTGGCCTTCAAGAGAAAGGGAAGTGTGAGCATGGTACAATGTGTTTGGGTGATGTGCCTGTCATAGTTGAATAGCTAGCAGTGTGTGCAAAGTGTGAGAAGTGAGTGTCAGGCTTGCAGCAGTGATAAGTATGTGAGGGTGAGGTGAAGTTTGGAATGTGAAGCGTGCCTCATGTTTGGAAGAGACTGTTGGCAGGTGAATGATGGGGGTGTGGTGCATTGAGCGGTGTATGAGGCTAGTGATGCAGTTGGTAGGAGACGGCTTTTGAAAATGCATTCACTGATCTTGTCTGAGGTCATTAAACTTCTTTGGGCACTGGAGCCAGGTCCTGGGGTGAAACTGCTGGCAGTGACTGCCTCCATGATCTGGTCCCACATCCTTCTTACAGTGTTTCTGGAGGGCTTCCTGGCCTCCTGTGGGTAGAGGACCTCTCTTCGAATGTTCACCCCCCCCCCCCCCCCCCCCCTCACACATAGACCTCCAGTGCTGCATCCAAGTCCCTGGGTGTCCTTTCCCTGGCCTGTTGAACCATTTTGGTTTGTGCTGAAGAAGTTTCAACATTTTTGATAACCAGAAGGCAGCTCACCTTTAAGAGGTGCAGACTTGCTGTAAATAAAGCTAGACTCGCACGAACTTCACAAACTTCTGGTTCCCCTGCAAGTTCTGGGAAACAAATCAAAGCAAAATAAAATACAACAGACAAACAGGAGAAGAGAACAGTGAATGTTTCGAAACCAACCTGCTCCTGTTCTGGGAGTGAAGGAATTTACTAAATTCAGTGTAAAGCACTTTGCGTTCATTGTTTACAGTGCTACTTCTTTTAAAATGTGGACATGATGTTACAAATGTTTGAAGCAATAATTTGACTCTAGAATATGTGAGGGTATGGTTTGGTTGTGTGTCAATCTGTCGGTAAGTATTATTCTGAACATTACCACAGGTAATTATCACATTACTGAATGCAGAAATTTGCCTCCAGCACAATTCATTCTAATATGATCAAACTTTGTGACGGTGCAGCAGTTGAATTTTAATATTAGTGTGCAAGTGTCTTCAGTTTGCCATTTATATTCTTGATTAAATAATTGATCACTAGAAGGATTATCTTCTGAATATTGGTCACCTGATTGAACGTTACCAAATGATATGGTTCAGAAAGGCAAGGCAAATGTTTGCTAACAGTCTGGTTACACAACATGGAAAAGCTTCCCTCTTGGCAATGATTGCCAAAGTGCACGGTGATATACAAATTTGCAATAATGCTAGCGAGCTAAACTTTCACCTTCATTTTCGGCGATTTTCTCAGCGGTACAGCGGAGAAACCGCCCGGCGAAAGTTTCCCCCTTCGTTCTTAAATGGAACCGCCCAAATCCCGAAACGCCCGCCGGTACCAAACCGCCGAGAGAATCACCAGGGCGTAAGTTTGGCCTCAACGGAAGCCCGTCCAGATCGTCGAGGGAACCGCCCTGTGAAAGCTGCTGAAACTGGGCGATAGGTGAGCACCCTGCAAAGAAAGTTAAGTTAAAGGTTCTTTATTTATTTATTTTTTAGTGTAAAATAGCGATTAGCTTTAAAACTGTCTTGGGAAAGTTTTTTAACTTGCTTTTAGTGTAAATATTTTTTTTAAGTTTTCTCCCCTCCCTCGGTCCAACCGCAGCCCCGGAATAAATTTTTAAAAACATTTTAAGAACTGCCCGTTTTACTTAGTTTCCCTTTAACCGTCGAGAAACTGCCGAGAATCCTGGTGCAAGATCCATTTTCTCGGCAGGCGATTATTTTTAACATAATCATGGAAATTCTCGCCAGCGTTACTTAGCATGTTCCCTGGGCGGGCAATCGGGCGTTGAGGGGCTCTCGGGAAAGTCTAGCTGGCTGTTCTTGAAGGTGCATTATCATCATTGAAAAGTTGTGGAATTATTGCATCAATCGTGTTGCAAAAAAACATGCTTTGAACTTTGTGCTGTCTGGTCCATTTATCACATGGTGACATTCAAACATTTCCATGCAATCATTGGCCTACAATACCATGATCTACAGCTGTGTATATTTTTACAGTGCTGGCTGGGTGTTGAAATTGCTTTCATCATTACTGAACAAATTAAATCTGTGGTCCACTTAACCTCCTTTTTATGATGACTAGCTTTCCTCCTTACCCTCCAGTTGAGAAATGGTCCCAGGTTTCTTGTCTTGTAGGGCGAATTGAAAAAAAAAAATCTCCCGAGAGATAAGGGATATAGAATCGCAGAAATTTACGGCACAGAAGGAGGGCATCGTGTCCGTGCCGGCCGACAAAGAGCTATCCAGCTCAATCCCACTTTCCAGCTCTCGGTCCGTAGCCCTGTAGGTTACTGTTAGCGTTAGTGTTTTCTTAGAAGAATCACTCAACACTCAGGGTCGGTTCCAATGCTGAAGCAGCTTTTATTACGCTCAGCGGGAAGGAAAAACTCAGGACCGTATCCAGGTTTCTCTTCACAGAACAAAGAGTTACATGTACCTTTATATGTTTCACAACAGTTACAAAACAGTTTACTACAGTTACACAGCCCATCACGGCTGGACACAAGCCAATCACAACGATTATAGATTACATATAGGTTCTTTTAACCCAATAGAATTCTCCTAGTATCCAGGGAACCATTGTCAACTTGGGCTGATCGATGACTTTATATGTTCTCTCCCTAGTTCTTTCATCTGGGAGAAATAATTGGTTTGTAGCCTTGTTTACAGCAAATGGCTTCCCTCTTACCTTTCTTCCTGGGGAATTAATTGGTTTATGGCCTTGTTCACAGGAGATGGTTTCCTTCTTATCTCTGTCTTCCCAGGCATTCCTACAGTGGGCCTCACAGGGTTATTGCTCGGTCAGTGAACGTTCAACAGTTCACAGTTTGACTACCTGGTTTCCCATCATGCCTGGGCAGCCATTTTATGTGTGTGTCCATTTAAGCTTATGTGAGTTTTAAATATCCAGCAGGTGCCTAATGCCTAAGTCTATATATATCTTTCTACTCTCTACAACAGTTACGATACTTCAGGTGCACATCTAAGTACTTTTTAAATGCGATGAGGGTTTCTGCCTCTACCACCCTTTCAGGCAGTGAGTTCCAGACCCCCACCACCCTCTGGGTGAAAAAAGTTCCCTTCAACTCCCCTCTAAACCTTCTACCAATTACTTTTAATGTATGCCCCCTGGCTATTGACCCCTCTGCTAAGGGAAATAGGTCCTTCCTATCCACTCTATCGGTCAATCTTTTTGTTGTGCTAATGAGCATGTCATACAATAGTGCAGCTTATGTGGTTATAATGGCCCTGAAATCCCAGCCTCCCCGGGTAAAGTGTCCACGGACCCAGGGAGGCATCGCAAAAGCTGGTTTTCAGCACACAATGCGCATGCGCTGAAAACCGTCTTTTCCGATTTGTCAAGCTGGAGCTGGACAGATCCTCCGCATCTCGGGAGCGAGGACATTTGCACAGGCAAGATTGCGGGATTTACCCATCTCTTACTCAGTAAATGTCCTCAAAATTCTTGCCCCTGATAAAAGCCGGCGCATAGCCTACTGTTACAAGCGCAAGAGTTTAAAAACATACAAAAATATAATTCAATTAAATTTAAAAAACACATTTTATTTTTAAAAACCCTGCTCACTACGTTACATTTATTTTTAACCATAATTTAAAAATCTTCTTAAAAACTCAGAAAAAAACCATTTCTCTCAGATATTTATCAACTTTAATTTCAATTAATTTTAATTATGTGTGGTGTGTAATTTATTTTTTATTATGGTGTTTAGTATTTGTTTTTTTCCTCATTAATAGCAGTGAGAACTGGTGGATACAGAGCTCCCATTGCTATTAATGAGAAAGCTGTGGAATACTGTTCCGGATTGGCTGAGCAGTCACACGTGACTGCACCGTCTCCGTGGGAACCTGGAGGACAGGGGCGCGCTCCGCAACGCGGGAAGAGAAGACCTCCCCACCAGAATCCCGCTCTCCTCCCGGACCACCGGGTAAATTCGTAGAAAGGTTCCAGATCGGAGGCCTGTATCATGCCACATTACACCCGATGCTTTTGGCTACTGTGGCTTACTATTTTTTTTGATATCTATTTTGGGGAGTCAAATTGCCATGGATCTATCCACCGAGAGTTTTCGTCAAGGTGAAAGCAAAACTATGCAACTTTTAAAAATTAAACTTCTGACAGAAACAATATAATCCACCTCGACACCATCCTCCTTGATCCAGCTTCCCTCTGATTATCAGCTCAAGAATTTGAGTCCAATTTTGATGTCATCATTTTGTGTGATGTTATCAACATTTGACAAGTATTCTTACTGTCAACGTAACAGCATGAAAGTCTTTGCTATTCATAAAATTGACAGAGTTGGCTTTGAATGTCACATACTTAAATCACCAGGGAGGACAGATGCACTAACTTTAGCGTCCTCGACCAGGCCAACATCCCCAGCATTGAAGCACTGACCACACTTGATCAGCTCCGCTGGGCAGGGCCACATCGTCCGCATGCCAGACACGAGACTCCCAAAGCAAACGCTCGACTCGGAACTCCTTCACGGCAAACGAGCCAAAGGTGGGCAGAGGAAACGTTACAAGGACACCCTCAAAGCCTCCCTGATAAAGTGCAGCATCTCCACCGTCCCTGGCCAAAGACTGGCCTAAGTGGAGGAAGTGCATTCGGGAAGGCGCTGAGCACCTCGAGTCTCATCGCCGAGAGCGTGCAGAAATCAAGTGCTGGCAGTGGGCAGAGCGTGCGGCAAATCTGTCCCACCCTCCCTTACCCTCAACGACTATCCTGTGACAGGGACTGTGGCTCTCGTATTGGAATGTTCAGCCACCTAAGGACTGATTTTAAGAGTGGAAGCAAGTCTTCCTCGATTCCGAGGACTGAAGGGGAAAAAAAATTAAACGGCTATGGGGAAAGAGCTGGGGAGTGGGATTAATTGGATAGCTTTTTCAACGAACAGGCATAGGCATGATGAACCAAATGGCCTCCTTCTGCGCTGTATCATTCTATGATTCTATTTGTTCCAATCACTGCTCCTTTGGACCTGTGCGAACCCGAGCAGTCTCTTGAATTAGATAGTTCTCTCTTTGCTTGACTGGTTCCATTGGGAAATAAATGAATTGTTCAGCCATCCAGAAAGGAATCAGACTGGCTATAGCAAAGGCTACCGGCCCCCCGTGGCTGCAGTGTGCACCATCTACAAGATGCACTGCAGCAACTCGCCAAGGCTTCTTCGGCAGCACCTCTCAAATCCACGACCTCTACCGCCTAGAAGGACAAGGGCAGCAGGCGCATGGGAACACCACCACCTACAAGTTCCCCTCCCAAGTCACACACACCATCCTGACTTGGAAATACATCGGCCGTTCCTTCATCGTCGCTGGGTCAAAATCCTGGCACTCCCTCCCTAACAGCATTGTGGGAGCACCTTCACCACACGGACTGCTGTGGTTCAAGAAGGCGGCTCACCACCACCTTCTCAAGGGCAGTTAGGGATGGGCAATAAATGCTGGTCTTGCCAGCGACGCCCACATGCCAGGAACTAAAAAAAATATATATTGTGCCATTGTCCAGTATAGAATCATAGAACAGTACAGCACAGACAGAGCATCAGTGACTCCTTGATGCAATGGTGAGTACCTGAATGACTAACTATAGCAGAGGTCACCAGATGCTGCCTGGAAGGATCCAAATATGAACAAATTCAAGGTCTGTGGTGACCTTGACTGGTACAGAAAATGATACTGACCTGATGCACTGGGTTACAAGCCTTCAGCTGGAAACTGACATATTTCCCCAATTAACCTCTAAGGAGAAGGGCAGCCATCGGAGGCAACGGCTGTTCGAAGGTTCCCTCGACTGATTCCTCAGATGGGGGGGATTGTCCTATGAGTTGAGATTGAGTAGACTAAGCCTATATTCTCTCAGGTTTAGATGAATGAGAGGTGATCTCATTGAAACTAAGACCACCTATTTCCACCTCCGTAACATCGCCCATCTCCGCACTTGCCTCAGCCCATCCACTGCTGAAGCCTTCATCCATGCCTTTGTTACCTCAAAACTTAACTATTCCAATGCACTCCAGTCTGGCCTCCCACATTCTATCCTTTGTAAAATAGAGGTGATCGAATACTTGGCTGCCCGTGTCCAACATGCACCAAGACCCATCACCCCCTGTGCTCGCTGACCTACATTGGCTGCCGGTAAAGCAACGCCTCGATTTCAAAATTCTCATCCTTTTCTTCAAATCCCTCCATGGCCTTGCCCCTCTCTATCTCTGTAATCTCCTTCAGCCTCACAACCCCCGGGATGTCTGCACTCCTCTAATTCTGCCCTCCTGAGCATCCCTGATTATAATCGCTCCACCATTGGTACCCACGCCTTCTGTTGCCTGGGCCCTAAGCTCTGGAACTCTCTCCCTAAACCTCGCCATCTCTCTACCTCTCTTTCCTTCTCCAAGACGTTCCTTAAAACCTGTCTCTTTGACCAACCTGCGCTAATTTCTCCTTATGCGGCTCGGTGTCAAATTTTTGCCTCATAATACTCCTGTGAAGGGCCTTAGGACGTTTCACTACATTAAAGGCGCTAAATAATTACAAGTTGTTGTTGTTGTTGTGTTTATTGAAACATACAAAATTCTTACAGGGTAGATGCAGGGAGGATGTTTCCCCGGCTGGGGCGTCGAGAACCAGGGGTCACAGTATCAGAATAAAGGGTCGGCCATTTAGGACATGGAGATGAGAAGAAATGTCTTCACTCAGAGGTAGTGAAACTTTGCAATTCTCTATTGCAGTAGGGTGTGGAGGCTCAGTCGTTGAATATATTCAAGACAGAGATCGATAGATTTTTGAATATTAAGAGAATCAAGGGATATGGGGATAGTGCAGGCAAGTGGAGTTGAGGTAGAAGATCAGCCATGATCTTATTGAATGGCGGAGCAGGCTCGAGGGGCCTCCATTTCTTATGTTGTTATGAGATGTCTAAGTAAGACATTTTTGGACTGGTGACTGGGTATGGGCATGTAAGGAAGAGAGAACTTTTGGCTGTGATGCCTGACTCTAAGAGCCTCCAATCCAGTCTCGACCATATCCACCTCTTCATAGAAATCCCACTGGGAGATCCGTGTCTCCAGTGCAAAGCAGTAAATGGACCAGTATAAGTGCAAACTAGCAGCAAAGGTCCTGACTGAACTTCCTACATACCAAGGAGATCAAAATACAAGCAGCACGCAAAATGATGGCCGCACTCAAAATGGCCTCTGCAGAAGAATGTAAATACATGAGATTAGGAGGAATTTCTTCTCTCAGAGGGTTGTAAATTTGTGGAATTCGCTGCCTCAGAGAGCTGTGGAGGCTGGGTCAGTGAATAAATTTAAGACAGAGATAGTTTCTTAATCGATAAGGGAATAAGGTTTTATGGGAAGTGGGCAGGGAAGTGAACCTGAGTCCATGATCAGATCAGCCATGATCATATTAAATGGTGGAGCAGGCTTGAGGGGCCGTAAGGCCTACTCCTGCTCCGATTTCTTCTGTTCTTATGTAAATTAAGAGCAGGAATAGGCCATACAGTCCCTCGAGCCTGCTCCGCCATTCAATACGATCATGGCTGTTCTTCGACCTCAACTCCACTTTCCCGCCCGATCCCCATATCCCTTGATTCCCCTATTCCCAACAATCTATCGATCTCAGCCTTGAATATACTCAACAATTCTTCATCCACAGCCCCTTGGGGTCGGGAATTCCAATGATTCACAACCCTCTGAGTGAAGAAATTCCTCCTCGTCTCAGTCTTAAATGGCCGACCCTTTATCCTGAGGCTGTGACTCCTGGTTCTCGACTCTCCAGCCAGGGGGAAACAACCTCTCAGCGTCTATTCTGTCAATCCCCTTCAGATACAATGTGGCATCCTCCTCAGATACATTGCTGCAATACCAACCATCATCATCATCATAGGTAGTCCCTTGAAATGAGGATGACTTGCTTCCACGCCAAAAAGGATGAGTTTACAGGTTTTTCATTGAAGGACCTAATATTTCAGGTCCTGAAGTACATGTTGATGGGTGGAAGATGCCTGTGCGTGGATTTTTTGAATGTGTGGTGACTGTTGAACACCAGTCACCACACGGGCTTGACATAGCTAGGTCTTGGTCCAGTGGGCAAGGATTAACTAAGGCGACTGGAGACCAACTCCACTGCACAAACCTAGTGCGCACACATATCGCAGTGTGGGCTGGCCCGTGCTGCCCCTAGGCCCACGCCTCTCCTGGGCCCCGATCGCGTCACTCCTTCGCGCTGACCTCGCCACTCCTGCTGTACCTGTCCACGCTCCAATCACCAACCTGGACCTTGATGATGTCCAATCCAATCAGAGGAAAGTCAAGATCAATGTGCCTGTTGCGAGAAGGCTCGAACTGTCAATTCAATGACAAGCATCTTGTGGGTTACATAAGACCATCAGAAATAGGAGCAAGAGTAGGCCCAACAGTCCATCGAGCCTGCTCCACCATTCAATAAGATCATGGCTGATCTGATCATGGACTCAGCTCCACTTCCCTGCCCGCTCCCCATAACTCTTTACTCTCTTATCATTCAAAAACTGTCTATCTCCGCCTTAAATATATTCAATGACCCAGCCTCCACAGCTCTCTGGGGCGGAGAATTCCACAGATTTGCAACCCTCTGAGAGATGAAATTCCTCCTCATCTCAGTTTTAAATGGGCGACCCTTTATTCTCAGACTATGTCCCCTAGTTTTAGTTTCCCCTATGAGTAGAAATATCCTCTCTACATCTACCTTGTCGAACCCCCTCATTATCTTATACGTTTCAATAAGATCACCTCTCATTCTTCTGAATTCCAATGAGTATAGGCCCAACCTACTCAACCTTTCCTCATAAGTCAACCCCCTCATCTCTGGAATCAACAGAGTGAACCTTCTCTGAACAGCCTCCAATGCAAATATATCCTTCCTTAAACACGGAGACCAAAACTGTACGCAGTACTCCAAGTGTGGTCTCACCAATACCCTATACAGTTATAGCAGGACTTCTCTGCTTTTATACTCTGTCCCTCTTGCAATAAAGGCCAATATTCCATTTGCCTTCCTGATTACTTACTGTACCTGCATACTCCCTTTTTGTGTTTCATGCACAAGGACCTCCCCCCTCTGTACTGCAGCACTTTGCAATTGTTCTACATTTAAATTATAATTTGCTTTTCTACTTCTGTACATTTTTGACTGACGGTTCTTGTTGAGTGTTAGCTGTGCCTCAGTGGGCAGCCTCCCAGTCAGAAGGTTGTGGGTTCAAGTCCCACTCCAGAGACTTGAGCACACAAATCTAGGCTGCCACTCCACTGCTGATTACTGAGGGAGCGCTGCACTCTCAGAGAATCATAGAATCTTTCAGATGAGACGTTAAGCTGAGGCCCCGTCTGCTCTCCCAAGTGGACGTAAAAGATCCCATGGCACTATTTCAAAGAAGATCTGAAGAGTTCTTCCCGGTGTCTTGACCAATATTTATCCCACAATCAACATCACTAAAATAGATTATTTGGTTGTTATCTCATTGCTGTTGGTGGGAGCTTGCTGTGCGCAAATTGGCTGCCGGGTTTCCCACATTACAACAGTGACAACACTTTAAAAAGTATTTCATTGACTGTAAAGCGCATTGGGACTTCTGGTGGCCGTGAAAGGCGCTACAGAAATGCAAGTCTTTCTTTTCTTTTCGGAGACATATGTATGTATTTCACTCATTGTTTTGAGAAGTATTTCTCAGCCTGTCTTGTTAAAATTGGGTAATCTATCCGCATGAGTGCTATTTCTTCACCACCCGACACCCCCGTAAATAAAAATACTCTCATCATCATAAGCAGCCCCTCGGAATCGAGGAAGACTTGCTTCCACTCTAAAAGTGAGTTCTCGGGTGACTGAACAGTCTAATACGAGAGCCACAGTCCCTGTCACAGGTGGGGCAGATAGTTGTTGAAGGAAAGGGTGGGTGGGGAATCTGGTTTGCCGCACGCTCCTTCCATATGCCTGCGCTTTTTTACTGCATGCTCTTGGCGACGAGACTCGAGGTGCTCAGCGCTATCCTGGATGCACTTCCTTCATTAGGGTCTCTTAATACTCTGGCCTACGGCCGACCAACTTCAAGTCCCCTACGCCTAATTAGCTGCCCCGCTCAGTACAGGATTTCTTGCCAATTTGCTGATTCCACAAGGGGCTGGCACCATGCTGATTATGCCCTCCGGCTTCACCCTTGCCAGGAACGGGCAGCACCGTTTGTTGTCCCTCAAACGTCTGTATCACAATGCTGCAACTATCAGACCAACTTACTAATTGTGGTTCACAAATAATTTAGCAGATTAGCTTGTTAATTATATTTCACAAATAATTTAACAATTTTAATGGGTAATTGGAGCAATTACCACCTGCAGGTATAATCAGTGAAGATGAAAGTGCATTGGTGCGAAATGTGATGAAGGTATTCGGATGCGTTTCTTGTGCTGCAAAAAGGCTATTCGGAAAGCGAGCCAGGATGGGGGGGGGCGAGTGACCACTCACGGTGCTGCCCGTTCCTGGCAAGGGTGAAGCCGGAGGGCATAATCAGCATGGTGCCAGCCTTTCCTTAACGTATAATTGTCATCTCGTTTCATCGATGTCTCCCCGCGCCCCCCAGCCTCTAAGTCAGAAGGTCGTGGGTTCAAGCCCCACTCCAGAACATGAGGATATAATCCAGCCTGATAGTCCCCCGCAGGATTGCTGTATTGTTGGAGGTCCTGTCTTCCGAAGAGGCTCCATCTGCCTGTTCCTCTGGGTATAAAAGACCCCTTGGCAATATTTGAAGAGCAAAGCGTGAATCCTGATGTCCTGACTGGCATTCATCCCTCAGTAAACACCACCAAAAACACAGAGGTTAATTGGTCCTGCATTTCATTTGTTGTTTGTAGGACCTTACTCTGTGCAAAATGACTGCTGTGTTTGTCTCCATAATTATGATTGTGTTTCAAAGCTAATTATTTCATTGGAACTTGCTTCAGTGCGTCCTACATAAATTTAAATGCTTTCTTAGAGTGGATTGGCACAGCGGCCTTTTACCCCTGAGATTTAGCTTTCAAGTCAGCCAAAACTGATAGATGAAAGTTTCCCAGGAACATAGGAACAGGAGGAGGCCATTCAACCCCTCAAGCCTGTTCTGCCATTCAATGAGTTCATGGCTGATCTGCGACCTAACTCCATATACCCACATTTGGCCCATATCCTTACTACCTTTGGTTAACAGAAATCTATCAATCTCAGATTTAAAATTAACGTTTGGCCCAGGATCAATTGCCGTTTGCAGACGAAATCCAAACTTTTCTCACACTTTGTATGTAGAAGCATTTTCTAATTTCACTCCTGAAAGGTCTGGCTCTAATATTTAGATTATGCCCTCCAGTCCTAGAATCCCCAACCAGCAGACATAGTTTCTCTGGTCGCGATTTTGCCCACAGATGCTGGCTGTGACCCCGCTGCTGACTCCATGTCAGCTTCTCCCACGACTTTCCCATGATGGGGCTTGTTAAGCCCGCCCTGCGAGGTTCCCGGCCAATTAAAAGGAAGCAGATCTGATGATGTCATTTGATGACACGTCATCAGCTGGTTTTCTTAAAGGGACCATGGCCACATTGATTTTGACAGTTGTGCTGTCAGTGTTCTACAGCACTGAGATGCTGCAAACACTGACAATCACGGCACACAGGTGCACTGCTGTACCCAGGCTCTTCCATGACTTCCTCCAGATGCTTATGGAGGGAGTCACAGCATTTAGGGAGGTTCTCTTTCCTTCCCACGGGTGGAAGAGACCTCCTCAGGACACCAACGCAACCTGGTTACACATGGCACAGGAGGGCATAAGCAGGGATGTGGTCAGGAGGATCAGACTGCGTGGTGCAAACCTTTCAATGATCTCAGCAGATCACAAAACGTTACTGCAAAGCCACACTCATCCTCATCCTGCTGTGCCTCTCATATCATCCCCATCACTCTGTCTTCCCTACCCTACCCCTGCATATCATTACTCACACAAACTTACCCATCCCTCTCGATCTACATTATCACATCCCCATCTCACTAGCCAGCCCACACACTCACCCTCATCTCAGTCCAATCATACTAACTAACAACACACCGTGGTAGGCACTTGGGTGTTTTAGCAAATGTTTCTGTTAATGTCTTGCCAAAACTTTGAAATCTTTATTTTCAGGACTTTGCATTCTTGGACAGATTTGTGCGCACTTTTGGAAGTGGCTTAGTGAGTTGCAGTGAATGATGAAACATAACGGTACCCCCCGCAACGGTGACGAGTGTGAGAGGAATGTCTTGAGCATTTCAGGGATGTTTTATGGTGTTGGTGTGGGGTGGTGCCAACCTGGCACATCATGTGGCAGCCAGGGTGTACAGCGTCAAGTGAAGTAAATGTGGCCATGGAGAGGCCATCCCTGGCATCCCGGGCAGCAATGTGGTTGGGTGCTGATGCCTTGTGTCCTGTGCAGCATCGGGTGATTGCGGAGAAGGTTGATGTTGATGTTAGTGCTGTTGGTGGGCCTGGTGATGCTGCTGTTGGGGATGATCGTGGTGGGATCCTGAGGACCAAGGTGAGATTTATTCAAGGGCACCGGTGCTGATGGACTAGATGGCAGCTGAAGTTGAGAAGACAGAAGCGATCTGTCAATGGTCAGAGAGGTTGTTCCAACGAGGTGACAGTGGATAGAGAGTTCACTGCAAACACTTCCAACCTTCCTAAAGCTGAAAGGTGTCTTCCAAATCCTGAAGTCTCCAGCTTCTAAGATTGGACAGTGAACAGCTGTGAAATGGTAGTTTTTATACCTCTTTGGCAGCAGTCACCTATACTGAGGAATGGAGATTCATTGAAAACCAATTTGCTTACCTGACATGATTCCCGAGCGCTGTGAAACTCATTAAAAAGCTGGAAAAATGATAAGTAGATGGTAAAATGCTATTTAAGTAGCTTTTAACAACCTCTTAACTATTTCAGTTAGCTCACCCGCCACTTAGTGGTGATGGAGGCAGACTCAATTTTAACTTTCAAAAGGGAGTTGGATAAGTATCTGAAGGAAAAATATTTGCACGGCTACGCGGAAAAGGCGGAGGAGTGAGACGAGTTGAGATGTTGGCCTGGTCGACCTTCAGGCACTCATTGTTACCAGGTTTTCACCTCGGGGATACAGTCTGCCCAGACTTCAGCAGGGATTGTAGCTCTGTTGTCCTTCCGTGACTGTCGTTCGTGTTTTGAGAGTTTATAATTGTCGCTTAAACGAGGTTTAGGTAAGATTCTAAATGCTTGGACAACAGCGACGAATAACACATTCCAACTCCTTCAAAAGTCTACACAAAATAACAAAACAAAAAAAATATTTTATTCCCTCCAACGTTCGGTCCTTCGCCCTCTGCTCTGGAAAGTCAAGGTCAGTGACTATTCATCATCAGGACAGGAAGGGTGAGCGGGCAGTTCAAACATGGAAGCCTTTATCAGTGAACCATATCCTGTCCTCGCCTACTCCCCACGACTCTGCATGTTCTGGAGAAAGTCATGTGACAGCAATCAGGAGTAGCAATTCAAATTAATTTTTACCCCCACACATGCTAGAGACGACCGTACACATTCTTACTGTAGTTCTCCACAGGTGACTTCTGTGAAGTGAGCAGTCTGGTCTTCTTAACATTATGCTTCCTAAAGTCCTGCCAAA
Organism: Pristiophorus japonicus; assembly: GCF_044704955.1. Lineage (NCBI taxonomy): Eukaryota > Metazoa > Chordata > Chondrichthyes > Pristiophoridae > Pristiophorus > Pristiophorus japonicus. The sequence goes on along the minus strand of NC_091981.1, from coordinate 10,021,686 downwards.
TTCTTCGTCCATATGGTGTCAAACTACATTACTGTTCCCTCTCAGGCCTGCGTCCTGCTGTACAGTTTGGGGGAGGGGCAGTGCCAAAGTTCAGCATTGAGAAAACTGCCCATAACTGGAACGTTTAAAAGTAACGCTGTCACTGAAATGAACTAAAATGAGCGAATTAATGAAGAACTCACAGATTCTCTGCTGCGCTCCTCATGATCGGGTAGCCTTTCTGCCAAAAGAGAACCTGACTCCAAACTCCTCTTTGTTGTGCCTTGGGAAAGTTCGTTTTCCAAGAGCGACAGAGACGAAAATAGAAAAAAAAAAAGTCTTGCATTTCGATGAGAGGGGATTTCATAGAAACATATAAGATTCTGACGGGACGGGACAGGTTAGATGCGGGTAGAATGTTCCTGATGTTGGGGAAGTCCAGAACCAGGGGACCCAGTCTTAGCATAAGGGGCAGGCCATTTAGGACTGAGATGAGGAAAAACTTCTTCACTCAGAGAGTTGTTAACCTGTGGAATTCCCTGCCGCAGAGAGTTGTTGATGCCAGTTCATTGGATATATTCAAGAGGTGTTAGATATGGCCCTTACGGCTAAGGGGATCAAGGGGTATGGAGCGAAAGCAGGAAAGGGGTACTGAGGTGAATGATCAGCCATGATCTTATTGAATGGTGGTGCAGGCTCGAAGGACCGAATGGCCTACTCCTGTACCTATTTTCTATGTTTCTATGATAGCACCTTTCACGACCACCGGACGACTCAAAGCGCTTTACAGCCAATGAATTTGTTTTTGGAGTCTAGTCACTGATGCAATGTAAGAAACACGGCAGCCAATGTGCGCACAGCAAACTCCCACAAACAGCAATGTGATAATGACCTGATAATCTGTTTTGTTATGTTGATTGAGGGATAAATATTGGTCCCAAGACACCAAGGAGAACTCCCCTACTCTTCGAAATAGTTCTATGGGATCTTTTACATCCACCTGAGAGAGCAGACGGGGCCTCGGTTTAATGTCTCATCTGAAAGACGGTACCTCTGACAGTGTAGCACTCCCTCAATAATGCACTGGACTGGAGTATCAGCCTATATCTATGTGCTGAAGTTCCTGGAGCTGGACTTGAACCCACAACCATGTGACATAGAGGCGAGTCTGCTACCCAGTGAGCCACGGCTGACACTACAAATGGGGTGGAAAGCTGTTAAATTGGGTCTGTGTACTGTAAGAACTGCTGGTTGAGCCGCTGTGAAGTCCGAACAAATGTTCGCAGGTGGAGCAGCACATGTTCCAACTAGTTTAAACAAAAAGGGCGCATGTTGAAATGGGGCCCGCACTCATTTCAGGCACTCTCCATAGCCACCTAAATGAAAAAGGCCCTGTCAAATTCAGCAGTGGCCCAGGTGTCCTTGCAAATCGGACTCCGGCCTTCTCGCAGCTAAAATTGTTGCCATTTCATCAGCTTTACTCCCATAAACCGGGCACTATGCTTTCGAACCTGCGCCCAAACTGTGGCTATCCCACGTCCTGGCAAAGGGAAGTGGGTAGGAATATTTGTACAGCGGTGCTGTGAGATAGGGGCGTTTGCCAACCTTTACCTCCAACTACTTTCCTGCCAACGACTGTCAACAGATCATTACATCAATCATTGCCTCGGCTATCAATTCCAGAATCGCAAGCAACAAGTAGCAATCAAATAATAAATAAAAATCATTATGCTATCCTAATCTTATACCCACGTTGCCTTTGCTGGAGACTACACCTACCTTGATGGGTAGAAACTTCTAAAGTTGTTTGGTTAAATTTTCCTTTTCCCCACAGAGTTTCAACACTATTTTTGGCATGACTTTTTGGGTACATAGAGGGACACCCATTCGAGCAAATTCAAAGTTCATAACCCTTCGGCATGGAATAGAAGGGCTTCCTCCAACCCATTTTCAAGATCCAGACCTAAATCGTAAGCTGGAGTTGTGGCTAGATAGGGCAAACTTACAGACAGGGGAGGGCTGTGTGTTATACTGACCTGTGACTTTGTACCCTGGAGGGAAGACAGCCTCAAGGTGGCCACTTCTCTTTGACAAAGCCCCCTCAAGAGGGTCAGGCATTACTACATACTGATGAGTAATTCTGGTACCTGGACTTGGACATTTAGAACATCAAGATAGATGGAACATTACAAGGTGCTCATGTAGTTCTTCCACCATGTTGAAGAGGTCCATCCTAAAACTGATCAGAACACTGAGTTGTTGGAAGGCATTTCCTAGCGCTGGGTATGAGAACATTAGCTCCTATATCCAGAGGGATTTGGGTGTACTTGTACATGAATCATTGAGAGTTAACATGCAGGCACAGCAAGCAATTAGAAAAGCAAATGGTATGTTAGCCGAGATATCTGCGGTCCTCTAATTCTGGCCTAATGGGCATCCCTGATTTTAATTGCTCCACCAAGGTCACCGATGTGGCTGTGCCTACAGCTGCCTGGGCCCTAAGGTTTCGAATTCCCTCCCTAAACTACTCCGCCTCTCTACCTCTCTTTCCTCCTTTAAGCTGCTCCTTAAGACTTAGCTCTTTGACCAAGCTTTTGGTCATCTGCCCTAAAATCTCCTTGTTTGGCTCGGCTCCTGTGAAGTGCCTTGGGATGTTTTACTATGTTAAAAGGCGCTATGTAAATACAATTGTTGCTGTTGTAGTTATTTACATATGTAAGGGTCCGAACACTTGTTTTAAGTGGCTGCCATAGACAGCTAAAAGTAATGGCCTTATCCAATATCGGGTTGGACATCTTTTCAAATATGTTTTGGGCACAGGATGTTGGTCCCCAAAATTGGCCGCCTTCGATTTTTTTTTAACGTCCGAGCTGATCTTCAAACTGAATATCCTTGCCATTACCTGAACTGCTTATTTCCACTTCTCCTGCAATATCTCATGTCTCCACCTCACCTCCACGGTCACTGAGATGCCTATTCATTCCTTTGTCATCTCCAGATGCAATCACTCCAATGCTGTCATTGCTGCTCTGCTGAGTTAGAACCATAAAGATTTGCAGCGCAGAAGAGGTCACTTCTGACTCTTGGTAAAAGCTATTGAAAACTAATCCCATTACCCAGCTCGCCCTAAATCTCCCACTACTTCAAATATTTATCCAATTTTACTCTCAAAGATTAAATAGTCTCTGCCTCTGCCGTTCCCTCTGGCAAGGCATTCACTCCTCCAACAACATAAGAAGATAAGAATTAGGAGCAGGAGTCAGCCATTCGGACTCTCGAGACTGCTCCGCCATTCAATGAGATCATGGCTGATATTCGACCTCAACTCCACTTTTCCGCCTGATCTCCATATCCCTTGATTCCCTTAATATTAAAAAAATCTATTGATCTCTGTCTTGAATACACTCAACGACTGAGCCTCCACAGCCCTCTGGGGCAGAGAATTCCAAAGATTCAACACCCTTTGAGTGAAGAAATTTCTCATCATCTCAGTCCTGAAAGGCCAAGCCATTATTCTGAGACTGTGACCCCTGGTTCTAGACTCTCCAGCCAGAGGAAACATCCTCCCTGCATCTACCCTGTCAAGCCCTGTAATAATTTTGTATGTTTCAATGAGATTACCTCTCATTCTTCTAAACTCTAGAGAATATAGGGCTAGTCTACTCAATCTCTCCTCATAGGACAATCCTCTGCTGAAAGACATGTCTTCAAAAGCCCTCTTTTCACTTCCAAAGTGACAATTTTAAATTGATAAGCCATCAATGCTCATTCTCCAACCTGAGAAAACAAACGTTCCCGATGCATCAAATCAAAATGCTTAACCATGTAAAAAAATTTGTTCTTAACCCTTTTGCTCTCTTTCGATTCTTTATAAATTGCAACTGATAGCATGAGATGAAGAGGGCTGGGAGGAGGTTCATGGAAAGCATAATCACCAGCAAGTCCAGTTGGGTTGAATGGCCTGTTTCTGCACTGCATCATTCTATGTAACTTGTCCAAAGCTCCACTGCCCCTATTTTTTACCTTACACTAAATCACGCTCTCCTATTCCTCTTGCACTCGCCAACCATTACTGGCTTTCAATTGATCTAGGATTCAATTTCAAAATCCTTTCTGTATCTACAAACCACTCCGTGGCCCCCGCACCTGGCTCCTCATTCGGTCTTATTCCCCCGCGCACATCCTCTGCTCCTCCTCTGTAAGAATCACAAGGACTCAGACTTGAGCGCAATTACAACAACAACAATTTGAATTTATCATCATCATATTCAGTCCCTCGGAATCGAGGAAGACTTGCTTTCACTCTTAACAGGAGTTCTTAGGTGACTGAACAGTCCAATACGAGATCCACAGTCCCTGTCACAGGTGAGGCAGATAGTAGTTGAGGGAAGGGGTGGGTGGGACTGGTTTGCCGCACGCTCCTTCCGCTGCCTGCGCTTGATTTCTGCACGCTCTCGGCGACGAGACTTGAGGTGCTCAGCGCCCTCCCGGATGCACTTCCTCCAGTTAGGGCGGTCTTTGGCCAGGTGTCGGTGGGGATGTTGCATTTTGTCCTTGTAACATTTCCGCTGCCCACCTTTGGCTCATTTGCCGTGAAGGAGTTCCGAATAGAGCACTTGCTTTGGGAGTCTACTGTCTGGCATGCAAACTATGTGGCCTGCCCAAGTGTGCTGATCAAGTGTGGTTAGTGCTTTGATGCTGGGGATGTTGGCCTGGTCGAGGACGTTAGTGTTGGTGCGTCTGTCCTCCCAGGGGATATGAAGGATCTTGCGGAGACATCGTTGGTGGTATTTCTCCAGCATGAGGTATCTAATGTACATGGTCCATGTTTCTGAGCCATACAGGAGGGTGGGTATTACTACAGCCTTGTAGACCATGAGTTTGATGACAGTTTTGAGGGCTTGGTCTTCAAACACTCTTTTCCTCAGGCGGCTGAAGGCTGCACTGGCGCACTGGAGGCGGTGTTGGACCTCATCGTCAATGCCTGCTCTTGTTGATAGGAAGCTCTCGAGATATGGGAAGTGGTCCACCTTGTCCAGGGCTGCGCCTTGGATCTTGATGAATGGGGGACAGTGCTGTGCGGAGAGGACAGGCTGGTGGAGGACCTTTGTCTTGCTGATGTTTAACGTAAGGCCCATGCTTTCATACGCCTCAGTAAATACTTTGACTATGTCCTGCAGTTCAGCCTCTATATGTGCACAGACCCAGGCATCGTCTGCGTACTGTAGCTCGACGACAGAGGTTGGCGTGGTCTTGGAGCTGGCCTGGAGATGGCGAAGGTTAAACAGGTTCCCATTGGTTTTGTTTAGTTTAGTTCCACTCCAGCACTTGTCGACTGTGAGTTGGAGCATGGCAGCGAGGAAGATTGAGAAGAAGGTTTCAATTGATCTAGGATTCAATTTCAAAGAGTCACAAGGACTCAGGCATGAGCTCAATTACACCATCAACAACAATTTATATTTATATAGCAACTTCAGTATGTGGTGAAACATCCAAAGGCACTTCACAGGAGTGTTATGAGACAAAAAAATGACTCCGAGCCGCATAAGGAGAAATTAGGGCAGGTGACCAAAAGCATGGTCAAAGAGGTAGGTTTTAAAGAGCATCTGGAAGGAGGAAAGAGAGGTAGAGAGGCGGAGAGGTTTAGATAGGGAGTTCCAGAGCTTGGGGCCCAGGCAACAGAAGGCACCTCCACCGATGGTGGAGTGATTATAATCAGGGATGCTCAAGACGGCAGAATTAGAGGAGCGCAGACATCTCTGGGGGGTTGTGGGGTTGAAAGAGATTACAGAGATAGGGAGGGGCGAGGCCATGGAGGGATTTGAAAACAAGGATGAGAATTTTGAAATCAAGGCATTGCTTAACCAGAAGCCAAAGTAGATCAGCGAGTAAAGGGGGTGATGGGTGAGCGGGACTCGGTGCGAGTTAGGACACAGGCAGCCGTAACAATAAATCTTTTATTGGGATTATACAATGAGTACACATATTCTTAAAAAAATTACAGACCTGAGAACAGGTTCAACATTACCCATTCAGGCACTGGTCAGCATTGCAAGTGATATCTTCATGTTACCCCTTCCTCGCTTCATAGGTGCTCACTGGGCTCTTTTCTTTGACTGCGATGACTAATTACGATCCTTTATCAACTATACCCTTTTCACCGATCAGGTGTCCCAGTTGGACCAATTATTAGGGTCTCTGCAGTGACATGTCTTTCAGACTTTTCACACTTCTCTAACTCTTGTCTGGCATATTGTAGGGGTTGCCTAAGGGTTTCTGCCCTTCTAGACCTTGTGCAGTTTCAGTGGTTAAGGGTCTATTTGTAATTGTCTCACAGTCAAACAGTTTTAGCACTATCTTACAGCAGTTGGAAAAAATTGTACTCTGCAAAAATCAGCACCTTGTTCTTGCAAACCAAATCTGTGGGGGGGAAATTCAGTCACGCCCATGTTGTGGTGTTAACCCAGGCGGAGCGGTACTTTTAGCGCCTTGAAAAGGTTTGTGCCTCCCGCCCGCACAATTGGTCAGAATCGGTCGAAGAGCTGACAGGGGGCGATAAATCAGCCGTTGCACACCAGAGCTGTGGGGGGGGGGTGATAACGAAAGCTTTGTCGGTACATTTTGCGAAGCCATTGCATATGCGCGGAACTCCGAATCAGACCCCGGGAAAAGCCGAGTATTAAAGGCCTGGCATAGTAACGCACCCATTAAAGTTTCCCAATTCACTTGTTTTCAACCTGTACTGTTATGTCTGTCTGCCGCTGCAAACTGGAGTCTCACGCACCGTGCCGTGTGTAAACGTTGCACTGACTGTGACCTCCGAGGGAAGTGCTTCCTCATCCCGTTAAGTAGCCGCCAGTTAACGACGCTGCAAGCCTGCACCCACTGTTTTCCCAGATATTGTTATTGGCGGGCGCTCAATGAGGCGCACACACCGAACTTACCGACCGGGGTGCAAGCGTGGGAGTTGCACCAGGAATACGTCATGATCGGAGCGATCGTCAGCGGCCGGACGCTACTGGTTTGCGCTCCCAGTGAGCCTCGAATGAATTTTGGGTCGGGGCACTAAATGCTGCACTCCCGGGCGGAAAGCTCTTGCACTCCCAATAACGTCCCCTCTGGCCGATAACTGAGGCATTAGGCAACCAAAAATCCAGCCCACGATCTTTTGCCACTTAACAATCATCTCGCAACTAACATCTTGCAACAAGAGGACGCAGCCATTGGCTTGAAGCTTAGGTTGGCAATAACGGTCAATTTAATTTAAAAAATAGCTTTGTTCTGCAGAAGCTTATTAACCCCCTATTATCAAGGCACCAACTTTGCGATAGTCTTACCAACTAGACCTTACAGCAGGTCTGACCTTATTTATCTCCCCCTTCTCCTGGCTCCAGTATTGGCCAGAGGGACTTTCAGCTGTTTCTGTTCTACATTCTGCAACATTCCACCTTCTCTCTGGAACATTGTACACTGTGGGGTTGAACTAAACCTGATGTGTGTGCATGTCATATGGACATTGGTTCAAGGTCATAGCAAAGTGTTGCACCTTATTATTTTGGTATCCAAGGAAGTATATGCTCAAACATATTCCAGTGTGTTCTGCTGTATTAACTTTCTGCCATTGTTTAATTAATTTTTTTTTTAATAAACATGATTTGTTATTTATAGTCTAAAAGTCATTGTAATGTATTTGCTTCATGAGTTTTGCTTAAGAATTCATAGCAACACGTTGCTACTAAGATCTAGCTGCTTCTTTGAACAAAGGTTTAACAATCACACTATACATTGCCAGTTCATCCACTATGCTCACAACTGTATACCTCATCGTGGATAAACCTAGACCCAAGTACTGGGGTTTTATTGAGTCTTGTGGACATCACGTGACTGGCGAAGCCACTCACAATGCATCAGCTCTACAAACCTGTGAGCATATTCACAGGTACACACATTACAGTGTCAAATTTTTGTTTGCCTTGGCCCCAAATTGTCTTGGGGACGTTTTACTACGTTAAAGGCGCTATATAAATAAAGGTTGTTGTCGATTTTGTTGTTTGAACATGACTGCCCCTTGCCTTTTCCTACTCCCGATGCCAATTTCTTTGTTACCCATGACAAAGCGATATTGGAGAAGCAACAACGTGTACAAACATAAAAATGAGTTACACGAAATGCGAAATAGTCTGCGACATCTTGACATTTGCTGCTCAATTGAAGCACACTCTAAGTCAAGCGTAAAATTGTGAAATGGAAGAATTGGCAAGCTGGAAGGATCACGCAGGCGGTGAGAATACAAGCGAGGAGAATTTCTGTGTTACATCACTCAGCCGGAAATGGAGCCTGCATTGGGAGGATGGGTAACCCAGCTGAAACCGCAACTACTTCAGGCCCCGTGAGGATGGAAATGCAATAGTTTTCAATGATTATTAAACTGGAGAAGGAGACGGTGATACGTACGACCTGGAAAATAAGCGACTCGATGATTTGAGAATGCATTACCTGAAAACCTCATGGCGATTGAGTTACGCTGCAAGATAAAAAAATGGATTTTTTTTTCTGAGTGAGCTTACCTCTCTTGCGTTTTTCATCATTGTATCGTGTATTAACCCTCGCGCCCCATGGTGCCAGGAAAATTAGTACTTCTGGGACAGCAATAGTTTAAACTTTTCACTTCATCTCCTGTGATGCGAAAAAATGATTTGATATTATAGCACTGATAATGAGACACTAGGAACAGCTTTCTTACAGTAATATTATACAATAAATATACATTCAAACATTCTAAACAAAAAGAATTAAACATTGTCTGCCTTAATTCACTTCCTCCCTTATTCTATATTTTATTGATCAGTTTCTAATCCTTCCCTCCTTCTTTTCTCTCTCCTTTATTTCTTTTTTTCATTCGTTATCTCTTCTTTCTTTCTCCCTTTCTTAATTTCTTTCTCTCATTCTTTCTTTATTTCTTTTTTCCCCCTCTTTCTTTCAGTAAAGTGTGCTTGCATTTAAGTCCTTCCACTGACCCAATATTTATTTGGGGGCTGAGATTCTATTATTAAACATCTGTCTCTAATGGACTGAAAAATTAGTTGGAAACACAGTTTTTCAACCATCAGTGCGACACATATTTCAGCTTGACCTGAACATAAGATTTATAGGTCTGGCATGAATATAGTTTTCTTCACAGTGTAATCAAAGAGCAAACATTATCTCTGTAAATGCCAACTCATCAATGGCTTTTGAACGTGATCTTTCTGACGGAATGTAAATTCTTGACAGCAACACAGAAATAAAATATACCAATGGGCCACTTGTCACCTGAGGAAAGGCAACTAGTCTTCATCCCATTTGCACTTAACAGAAGAAGAACATTTGCATTTCTATAGTACCTTTCATGACAGGGCGCCCTTAAGTGCTTTATTATCGAATGATAGAATGATACAGCAGGAAGGAGGCGATTCGACCCATCATGCCTGTACCAGCTCTTTGTTAGAGCTATCCAAATAATCCCACTCCCTTGCGCATTCCTCTTAGCTTTGCAATTTTTTCCTCCAGGTATCTATCCAATTCTCTTTTGATCATTACTATTGAATCTGCTTCGATCAGTCTTTCAGGCAGTGCCTTCAATCTGTGTCTTCTGGTTACTGACCCTTCCAGCACTGGAACCATTGTCTCCTTATTTACTCTATTGAAACCATTCCGGTTTCTGAACACCTCCATCAAACCTCCTCCTAGCCTTTCTCTGCTCGAATGAGAACAGCCCCACTCGTCTCCAAGGGTCGAAATTGCTCCTTTTACCGATGGTTATTAGCGCCCCCGTGAGGCGCAAACAAGAACTCACCCGGGCACGGCGCGAAAATCTCGCCCCGTGGAATTGGGCGGGGGATTTGCGGAGGTGCTACGGGAACCGAATGCGCCAGCGCTACTTAAAGGCGCCATCCTGCAAAGTACTTTTTGCCGGCCATTACTTAGTTCCGCTTTACAACAATTAGGCAGAGTGGCTGGTGGCCCGATAACAGCGATTTTTAGCTCAAACATTCTTCTACCTTCTATCTTTACCCCGTGTAACTTTCTCTAAGTTAAAGGTGTTGCTATGGGAACCCGCATGGGTCCTAGCTATGCCTGCCTTTTCGTGGGATATGTGGAACATTCTTTATTCCAGTCCGACTCGGGTCCCCTCCCTCACCTCTTTTTCCGGTACATTGATGACTGTATCGGTGCCGTTTCCTGCTCTCGCCCTGAACTCGAAAATTTCATTCACTTTGCATCCAATTTCCACCCTTCCCTCACCTTCACACGGTCCAACTCCGACTCTTCCCTTCCCTTCCTCGACTTTTCTGTCTCCATATCTGGAGATAGGCTTTCGACCAGTATTCACTATAAGCCCACTGACTCCCACAGCTACCTGGACGACACATCCTCCCACCCCACTTCCTGTCAGGACTCCATTTATTTCTCCCAGTTTCTCCGTCTCCGTCACATCTGCTCTGACGACGCCACCTTTCACATTAGTGCCTCTGACATGTCTTACTTTTTCCTCAACTGAGGATTCCCCTCCACCATGGTTAACATGGCCTTCGAGCGTGTCCGTTCTATTTCCCGCACCTCTGCTCTCACCCCTTCCTCTTCCTCCCAGAACCACGACAGGGTTCCCCTTGTCCTCACCTTTTACCCCACCAGCCTCCACATTCAACAGATCATCCTCTGCCATTTCTGCCACCTCCAGCATGATCGCATCACCAATCTCATCTTCCCCTCCCCTCCCCTGTCAGTGTTCCAAAGGGCCCGCTCCTTCAGCGACATCCTGGTCCATTTCGCAGGATCCCCCAGAACCCACTCCCGTTCCCACGGTACCTTCCCGTGCAAGTGCAACACCTGTCCTTTTACCTCCTCCCTTCCCACTATCCAGGGCCCCAAATACTCCTTCCAGGTGAAACAGCGATCTACTTGTACTTCTTTAAATTTAGTATACTGTATTCGCTGCTCACGTGGTCTCCTCTACGTTAGTGAATGGAAGAGGATTTACTGTGATTGAAATGCTGCATTACAGGGAGCAGCATGTGGTGGCCCGGTCCGGAAATTGGTACGGTCCCAGCCTGCAAGACCATCAGCAGGTCGGCGCCATCAGAAGGAGCAGCGTGTGGCGGTATACCACTGCAGGGAGCAGCACGTGCTGCTGCAGGAGGGCGACGGCTGCAAATACACGTCGCTGATTGCAGTGCGGGCAGGTACAGCAGGAGGGGCAAAGGAGCGGCAAGATTTTGTAGAGCGAAGTGAGCGAAGAGGGGCCCAGAAGAGCCGAGGGCCCAGGGGCAGCACGGGCCCAGCCCACACTGTGTGATATGTGTGCGCACTAGGTCCGTGCAGCAGAGCTGGTCTCCGGTCGTCCTGGTTAACCCTTGCCACTGGACCAAGACCTCACTCTGTCAAGCCCGCGTGATGGCTGGTGTGCAACGGCCACCCCATGTTAAAAAAATCCACGCACAGGCATCTTCCACCCCCTCAACATGTAGTCCGGGATCTAGAATATTAGGTCCTTCATTGAAACACCTGTGAACTGATCCCTTTTTGGTTTGGAAGCAAGTCACCCTCGCTTCAAGGGACCGCCGATGATGATGATGGTCTCCTCGACATCGGGGAGTCCAAACTCAGATTGGGTGACCACTTTGCGGAGCACCCCCGCTCAGTCCGTAAATGTGATCCTGAGCTTTCGGTCGCCTGTCGCTTTAATTCCCCGCTCCACTCCCGCTCTGACCTCTCCATCCTCGGCCTCCTACGCTATTCCAATGAAGCTCAACGCAGGCTCGTTTAGGCACTTTCCTTCGGGACTCAACATCGAGTAATGCAGGAAACATGGCAGCCAATTTACCAAGGCTCATTCCAGCTGTTACCCAAGTCCGCCTATAAAAGAGGCCCAGCTAATTTAGCAGTGTCCTGAACGCCTGTGCGGATAAGGCACGAGCCTCTGCCCTGATAAATTTGTTATCATTAAGGCCCCGCTGTCTGGAATTCCCTCCATCAATCTCTTTGCCTCTCTACCTCGTTCTCCTCTGATAAGAAGCTCCTTAAAACCTACCTCGTGGACCTCGCTTTTGGTCACCTGCCCTAATATCTCCTCATGTGGCTCGGTTTCAAATCTCGTTTGATAACGCTCCTGTGAAGCACCTTGGGACATTTTACTACACTAATGGCGCTATATAAATGCAAGTTGTTGCATTAGTAGCAGTACTGGTGAGGCCTCAACGCAGGAAGAAGTCTGCCCCTCGGGGTACCGCTTTGTCGACTGAATATATCGGATGTGAAGGAAGGTTTAGGGAGGGAATTCCAGAGCTTAGGGTCCAGGCAGCTGAAGGCACAGCCGCCAATGGTGGAGCGATTAAAATCAGGGATACATCCCTGGTATCATCGGATTCAGTGGTCCTTAAGGCCTCTCAAGAAAAGGGGTCCAAATCCTCACTAAATGTTATTTTTTGTGGTGACAGAAGATGCTGGAGTGCTCTTCCCAGCTCCACAAAAGAACCGGGTGCCATTGCCGACATAGAAACATAGAAAATAGGTGCAGGAGCAGGCCATTCAGCCCTTCGAGCCTGCACCACTATTCAATAAGATCATGCTGATCAGTACTCCATTCCTGTTTTCTCTCCATACCCCCTGATCCCTTTAGCCGTAAAGGCCATATCTAACTCCCTCTTGAATATATCCAATGAACTGGCATCAACAACTCTCTGCGGCAGGGAATTCCACAGGTTAACAACTCTCTGTGTCATGTATTCAACTGTCATTGTAACCCATGTATAAACTGACCTAAGTTGTACACTGTGAGAACAGTGACCACTAAGTGGTGAACTTGTGGGAGACACTCCTAATCTGTACTTTCAGATATAAAAGGGGAAGCTCCACCCACCTTCATCAGTTCAGTGCTGGCTAATAAAGGTTACTGGTCACAGAGTGACCTTCTCTCAAGTATGGGCCTCGTGTGCATTTATACTGTATAGTAAGGACATATTATTGGCGACGAGAAAATAGGATTTAAACCACGTGAGCATGGCCATTAGCAGCACAGACGAGAGGTACTGTGTTGGTGATGATTGGGACGATTTTATTGAGAGACTACAGCAAAGTTTCGTCACTAAGGAATGGTTGGGACAGGATTCGGCCGACAAACGCAGGGCTCATCTCCTGACGGTTTGTGGATCCAGGACGTACTCCCTGATGAAGGACCTTCCAGCGCCAGAGAAGCCGGCGGACAAGACTTTTGAAGAGCTCAGTAAGTTGATCGAGGAACACTTTAAACCGGCGAGCAGCATACACATGGCGAGACACCGGTTTTACACGCACCGGCGGCGAGAAGGGCAAACGTTCCAGAGTTCGTGGCAGACCTCCGCCGACTGGCGAGCCTATGTAAGTTCCTAGATGCATGCAGAGCGGAGATGCTGGGAGACCTTTTTATTGAGGGCATCGGGCACGCTGGGGTTTTCAGGAAACTGATTGAGACCAAAGACTTGACCCTGGAAACAGCAGCTTTGATGGCCCAGACATTTATCTCAGGGGAGGAAGAGACCAGAATGATGTTTGACAAAAGTCTTGGTTTAAATGCAGCAAATGGACAGGGAGTCAACATTGTTAATGCAACACACAGTTCTTCAGGCAGACAGGGGCAATCGGACATGCCCGAGCATGTAGTCGAACCCAAAGGGGGAATTCAACAGAGACAATGGCTAGCTGAATGGCGATTCATGCCATCGCAAGGGACAATGCGGCCAGTAAAGGGGCCATCAACACCTGTCAATGGTGCGCTTAAGGACAGTTACAGAGACAGTCAGAGACGATCGACTGGTAATGGACCTTTTGTTTCCAACAACGGCTCATGTTGGAGGTGTGGAGGCAAACACACAGCTAGAGCTTGCAGGTATCAGCAATATACCTGCAGAAACTGCAACGTCAATGGTCACTTGGCGCGTATGTGCAGGAAGCCTGCAGTCTGGTTGATGTACGAGGAGGACGGGCCTGATGTAAGTCCTACGAGGCCAAATGGACACTGGGAGAAATCACTGGAAGCTGAAGTTCAGCGAGTTCATGTGGAGCACATATACAGTTCATACACCAGGACGCCACCGATAATGATGAAACTGCTCCTCAATGGCATCCCAGTATCAATGGAGCTAGACATGGGGTGCCAGCCAGTCCCTGATGAGTATCAAACAGTTCGACAAGTTGTGGGCATCCAAGGCCAGGAGGCCAAAATTATTGCAGATTGACGCCCAGCTATGGACATATACAAAGGAGATCATTCTGGTGCTAGGCAGCGCCATGGTAGTCGTGACCCACAAAGATTCGGAGAACAGGTTGCTACTCTGGATTGTCCCGGTGGACGGTCCCGCATTGCTGGGGAGGAGTTGGCTTGCTGTCATGAACTAGAAATGGGGCGATGTCAATGCAATTTCTTCTGTGGAGCGAATATCATGCTCACAGGTCCTGGACAAATTTGACTCACTATTTCAACCCGGCATTGGCTCTTTCATGGGGGCCAAGGTAGTGATTCACATAAACCCGGATGCCAGGCCAGTACACCACAAGGCCACAGCGGTGCTGTACGTGATGCGGGAAAAGATAGAAGGCGAATTGGACCGCCTGCTGAGGGAAGGCATCATCTCGCCAGTCGAATTCAGTGACTGGGCGAGCCCAATCGTGCTGGTGCTCAAGGCGGATGGGTCGGTCAGGATATGTGGCGATTACAAGGCCACCATCAATCGAGTGTCACTCCAAGACCAGTACCCGCTACCGAGAGCGGAGGACCTCTTTGCGACGCTATCCGGTGGCAAACTTTTTTCAAAATTGGACCTGACCTCAGCTTACATGACCCAGGAGCTGGCGAGTGAGTCGAAGAAGCTAACCACCATCATGACACACAAGGGGTTGTTTGAGTATAACAGATGTCCGTTTGGGATTCGCTCGGCCGCCGCAATCTTCCATCGAAATATGGAAAGCCTCCTCAAGTCGATTCCAAGGACAGTGGATGTTTAAAAATGACATCCTCATCACGGGTTGTGATACTGAAGAACACCTCCGCAACCTGGAGGAGGTGCTACGCAGACTGGACCGGGTAGGTCTGCGACTGAAAAAGGCGAAGTGAGTCTTCCTAGCTCCAGAGGTAGAATTCCTGGGGATGAGGGTAGCAGCAGACGGGGTCAGACCGACATCATCCAAAACAGAAGCGATCCAGAGAGCACTCAGAGCCTGTAACACGATGGAACTGCGTTCGTTCTTGGGGCTCTTGAACTATTTTGTTAACTTTCTTCCCAAATTCAGCAGGCTGTTAGAGCCGCTACATGTGCTCCTACGCAAAGGTCGCAAATGGGTCTGGGGGGACAGCCAGGAAAGGGCTTTTGATAGAGCACGAAATTTGTTATGCTCCAACAATCTGTTAACGCTATATGACCCATGTAAGAAACTTGTTTTAACGTGCGATGCATCGTCCTATGGGGTCGGGTGTGTGTTGCAGCTTGTTAATGGCAAAGGTCAGTTACAGCCGGTAGCTTATGCCTCCAGAAGTCTGTCCCAAGCAGAACGGGGCTACGGGTTGGTACAAAAGGAAGCGCTTGCATTTGTATATGCTGTAAAAAAAATGCACCAGTACCTGTTTGGCAGGAAATTTGAGCTGGAGACAGATCACAAACCCCTATCATCCCTTTTGGCCAACAACAAGGCCATAAATGCAAATGCATCGGCCCGCATACAGAGGTGGGCACTCACGTTAGCTGCCTATGACTACACAATTCAGCACAGACCGGGCACTGAAAACTGTGCCGATGCACTCAGCAGGCTCCCACTAGCCACCACTGAGGGGGCTACCGAGCATGCTGCTGAGATGGTCATGGCTGTTGAAGCTTTCGAAAGCGAAGGCTCACCCGTGACAGCCCCTCAGATCAAAGTCTGGACAAATAGAGACCCGCTATTGTCTTTAGTCAAGAAATGTGTCCTGAATGGGGACTGGGCAGCCACGTACAGGGCATGCCCTGAGGAATTCAAACCATTTCACAGGCGCAAGGATGAACTCTCTATTCAGGCCGATTGCCTACTGTGGGGAAACTGAGTAGTCATGCCCCAGATGGGCAGAGAGGTGTTCATCAGAGAACTCCACAATGAGCACCCGGGCATTGTCATGATGAAGGCAATTGCCAGGTCACACATTTGGTGGCCAGGGATAGATGCAGACCTGGAACTTTGTGTTCGCAGGTGCAACACGTGTGCCCAGCTGGGCAATGTGCCCAGGGAGGCCCCGCTTAGCCCCTGGTCCTGGCCCTCCAAGCCATGGTCACGCATCCATGTGGACTACGCAGGTCCTTTCATGGGAAAAATGTTTTTGGTTGTAGTGAACGCCTACTCCAAATGGATCGAGTGTGACATTCTCAATTAAAGCACATCCTCTGCCACGGTAGAAAGTCTACGGGCAATGTTCGTCGCCCATGGTCTACCGGACGTCTTGGTCAGCGACAATGGCCCGTGCTTTACAAGCATTGAATTCCAAGACTTCATAGCAGGAAATGGTATCAACCATGTCAGAACGGCACCATTCAAGCCGGCCTCAAATGGCCATGCAGAACGGTCAGTGCAGATAATCAAACAGGGGATGCTCAGAATCCAAGGGGGTTCCCAACAAAGCCTCTTATCACGCCTCCTGTTGACCAATAGATCCCGACCACACTCGCTCACAGGGGTCCCACCCGCAGAGCTGCTAATGAAAAGGACGCTCAAAACCAGGATATCCCTTATACACCCCACCATGAAAGAAATTGTTGAGAAATTGACGGGAATGCGAGGGCGCGATGTATTGATGTCAATGACCCTGTCTTTGTCCTCAACTATGCTGCAGGGCCTAAATGGCTTGCAGGCACTGATTGCCAAAGAGGGGAATAGGGTTTTGGTAGTTATACTTACCAATGGAAAAATATGCCGCAAACACATGGATCAAACAAAAAAGAGGTTCAGCAATCCCATAAAAGAAGCAGAGGAAGAACACAATGTAGAGTTCACTCCTCCACAGGTGACCGAACAGAGGAACCAAACGGAGGAGAGCCCAGTCATTGTGGGCAGTCCGGACAGACCTGAGGCACCGCAAACAACAGACACTCAGGCCAGCGTCCAACAACCGGAACCCCAACTCAGGCGCTCTACAAGGGAGCGTAAACCACCAGAGAGACTTAACCTGTGATCCCAATAAGACTTTGTGGGGGAGGTGATGTCATGTATTCAACCAGCATTGTAACCCATGTATAAACTGACCTAAGTTGTACACCGTGAGAACATTGACCACTAGGTGGTGAACTTGTGGGAGACACTCCTAACCTGGACTTTCAGGTATAAAAGGGAAAGCTCCACCCATCTTCTCCACTTCAGTGCTGGCTAATAAAAGTTACTGGTCACAGAGTGACCTTCTCTCAAGTATGGGCCTCGTGTGCATTTATACTGTATAGTAAGGACATATTACTCTGAGTGAAGAAGTTTCTCCTCATCTCAGTCCTAAATGGCTTACCCCTTATCCTTAGACTATGTCCCCTGGTTCTGGACTTCCCTAACATCGGGAACATTCTTCCCGCATCTAACCTGTCCAGTCCCATCAGAATCTTATAATTTCTATGAGATCCCCTCTCATCCTTCTAAACTCCAGTGAATAAAGGCCTAGTTGATCCAGTCTCTCCTCATATGACAGTCCAGTCATCTCTGGAATCAGTATGGTGAACCTTCGCTGCACTCCCTCAATAGCAAGAATGTCCTTCCTCAGATTAGGAGACCAAAACTGAAGACAATATTCCAGGTGAGGCCTCACCAAGGCCCTGTACAACTGCAGTAAGACCTTCCTGCTCATATACTCAAATCCCCTAGCTTTGAAGGCCAACATACCATTTGCCTTCTTCACTGCCTGCTGTACCTGCATGCCAACTTTCAATGACTGATGAACCATGACACCCAGGGCTCGTTGCCCCTCCATTTTTCCTAATCTGCCGCCATTCAGATAATATTCTGCCTTCGTGTTTTTGCCCCCAAAGTGGATAACCTCACATTTATCCACATTATACTGCATCTGCCATGCGTTTGCCCACTCACCTAACCTGTCCAAGTCACCCTGCAGCCTCTTAGCGTCCCCCCCACAGCTCACACCGCCACCCAGCTTAGTGTCATCTGCAAACTTGGAGATATTATACTCAATTCCTTCATCTAAATCATTGATGTATATTGTAAAGGGCTGGGGTCCCAGCACTGAGCCCTGCGGCACTCCACTAGTCACTGTCTGCCATTCTGAAAAGGACCCGTTTATCCCGCTTCCTGTCTGCCAACCAGTTCTCTATCCACGTCAGTACATTACCCCTAATACCATGCGCTTTGATTTTGCACACCAATCTCTTGCCTTCATCCTGCTCCACATCGCCTTCCCCATCGCCTTGCCATTCCCCAGACTTACTTGCGGGCCTCAGGACCGGCTGAAATTGGTTAGGCCCTGACAGCCAAGGGCCTGCCTGGCAGAAGAATTATAACACCGTTGAAGAAAAATGAATTCACAATTACATCGAATTTGTCGCACAGAAACCAGTTATTCAGCCCATTTATGCCGGATTAAAACAGAAAATGCTGTAAATCTCAGCGGGTCAGGCAGCATCTGTGGAGAGAGAAACAGAGTTAACGTTTCAGGTCAATGACCCTTTGTTGGAACTGGGATTATGTCAGTGTTTCTGCTCCACATGAGCTTCCTCCCACCTCTCTCCATCCCACCCAACCAGTATATTCTTTTCTCCCTCATATGCTTAGCTACCTGCCCCTTAAATGCATCGATATTATTCACCTCAACCACTCCCTGTGGTAGCGAGTTCCACATTCTCACCACTCTCTGGGTAAAGAGGTTTCTCTTGAATTTCCCATTCGATTTATGAATGACTATCTTATATTTCAGACCCCTAGTTTTGGACACCCGACAAGTAGAAACACCTTCTCTACTTCAACCCTATCAAAACCCCTTGATAATTTGAACCACCTCTATTAAAGATCTCGGCTAATCTGCTTACACTGTGTAATGTATTTGATTCATGGGTTCTTTGCTTAAGAATTCATAGCAACATATTGCTGTTAAGAATTAATTGGTTTATTAGCAAATGGTTTAGCAATCACACTGCACATTACCAGTTCATCCACCAGGCTCACAACCACCTGCCTCATTGTGGATCCCCCGAACCCAACTGGCTGGGGTTTTATTGAGTCTTGCGAACGTCATGTGACTGCCTAAGCCACTCCCAACTCAACAGCTCTACAACTATTTTGAGTTGCACCTGTAAATCAAGTGCCCCCTGATTAAAGGGGGGCTCTAAAACCGACACGTTGAACAAATTAAACTTTAGACGATAATCTTAAATCAAATTAAAATTTGGCTGCCGGGGGTGATGATGCACTCCAGTCCCTCCGGCGTCCACCTCTCGCGGAAGGCCGCGAGCGTACCGGTGGACACCGCGTGCTCCATCTCCAGGGACACCCTGGCTCGGATGTAGGCGCGGAAGAGTGGCAGGCAGTCGGGTTGAACAACCCCCTCGACCACCCGCTGCCTGGACCGGCTGATGGCCCCCTTGGCCGTGCCCAGGAGCAGTCCTACGAGGAGGCCTTCCGACCTGCCCGCTCCCCTCCGCACAGGGTGCAACAGCTCTACAACTCTTTTGCGGGGGGGGACAAAATAAACATTAGATCGCGTGCCCCCTGATCTGGGGGACACTCCAGACACATTTAACTGCCCTCTTTTTTTTTTTTTTTGTGGGTTTTTTGTGGGTTTTTTTGGGCCTTAAAATTATATATTTTACAAGTGCCCCCTATAAAAGGGGAGGGGGACACTAAAAACCCAACAATTAAAACAAATTAAACTTTAAAACATATAAAATCAAATTAAAATTTGGTTTCCGGGGGTGATGCTGCACTCCAGTCCCTCCGGCGCCCACCTCTCGCGGCAGGCCGGGAGCGTACCGGTGGGCACCGCGTGCTCCATCTCCAGGGACACCCTGGCCCGGATGTAACCACGGAAGTGAGGCAGGCATTCGGGCTGAACGACCCCCTCGACCGCCCGCTGCCTGGACCGGCTGATGGCCACCTTGGCCGTGCCCAGGAGCAGTCCTACGAGGAGGCCCTCGGACCTACCCGCTCCCCTCCGCACAGGGTGCAACAGCTCTACAAACCAGTGAGCATACTCACAGGTGTATACATTACACGGGGCATGGGGAAAAGGCATTGTATGCAGGAAGCCTACACCTGGTAAGTGCACAGTGCTAGTTTCTGCTTTCTGAACCCCCATCATTACATTAAAAACCTGAACTATAATTTTTTTAACTTAGGGTGACCGTTGCACACCAGCCACCACACGGGCTTGACAGAGCGAGGTCTTGGTCCAGTGGCAAGGATTAACCAGGACGACTGGAGACCTGCTCTGCTGCACTGGCCTCGTGCGCACACATATCGCAGTGTGGGCTGGGCCCGTGCTGCCCCTGGGCGCTTGCCTTTTCCGGGACCTCGAACTCACGCCTCTCCTGGGCCCCGATCACTTGCCTCTACAATCTCTCGCCGTTCCTTCGTCCCGACCTCGTCGCTCCTGTAGCACAGGTCTCGTGGTTCCTTGGTTAAGTGTATTACCTTTAGCTGAACAAAGAAAAATCCTGTCTCGACAAAGTACTGGCATAAATCAATGGGAACATATCAAGATGATATTATAAAGTAGATACTTTATAACTTGATCTTTCAACACAAAGCCTATGATATTTTGAGAAGCTTTTGAACGATAAGGGAGTCAAGGGTTATATGGACCGGGTGGGAAAGTGGAGTTGAGGCCAAGATCAAATCAGCCATGATTTCTTTAAATGGCGGAGCAGGCTCGAGGGGCCAAATGGCCTACTCCTGTTCCTATTTCTTATGTTCTTATATATAAGATGTATAAGAACATAAGATGTTCCTCCTCATTCCATATTTTCTTGCATTCTGATATTTGTATGTTTGTTAAAACATTTTACCATAAGCCTTTTGCAGACTAATAAATAATATTTTGTCCTTTCAGTATGTGCTGGGTTAGCTAGAAATGTTTTCTATTGTTTTATTATTTTAAGTGGTTCCTTCCTTATTAAGAAATATTACAACTTTACCGTGCTGCCTGTTGATGAGAAGTGGAGCAGGCATTCTTATTGAAAATAATTTCATCGGCTCAGTTCAAATAATGGGAGAATTTCAGAGTTTCTCTATTTTCAGGTAACAGTGGGTAAGATTTCTGGATTTGAACTCTGAATCCCAATAGTTTCAATATCGACCTCTGGATTTGTTTATTCCAATGCTCTCCTGGCCAGCTTCTCATCTTCCAGCCTACATAAACTTGAGCTCATCTAATACTCGGCTGCCCCGTGTCCTAACTCGCACCGAGTCCCATTCATCCATCACCCCTGTGCTCGCTGACCGACATTGGCCCACAGTTCGGCATCGCCGCGATTTCAAAATTCTCATCCTCTTGTTCAAATCCCTCCATGGCTTCGGCCCTTCCTGTCTATGCAGTCTCCTCCAGGTCTAAAGCCCCCTGAGGTCTCGGCAATCCTCCAATTCTGGCCTCATATGCATCACTGATTTGCAACCTTCCACCAGCCTTTAGCTGCTTGGGCCCCAAGCTCTGGAACTCCCTCCCTAAACCTCTCCCCCTCTCCACCTCTCGCTCCTCCTTCAAGACGCTCGTTAAAATCTAACTCTTTGACCAAGCTTTTGGTCGTCTGTCCGAATCTCCTTAAGTGGCTCGGTGTCAAATTCTGTTTGAAACTCACTCCTGTGAAGTGCCTTCGGACATTTTGCTATGTTGACGGCGCTATATAAATGAACGTTGTTTTTGTTTTCTGGATCTCAGGATCTGGATAGTTTAAGTGATTGGGTGTTACAGTGGGATAACAAGTTGTTCTTTGTTCCTTGGAACCTGCATTTGAATTCCGCCAAAATAGTCGATATTAAAGGGGAGGAATTGGCCTGGCCTGCACCTCCCCTTAGCGCCTATGGGGGGCAGTAACGGGGCACTATGGGGTTGCTGACCAGACACGGTGAATTCACCGGCTCCCGCAAAATTATCTGGTGGTCTTGCGTTGACGCCGACACTTACCGCCTCGCTCTCTTGTGCCCTGGAGATTGTGACATCATCCGGTGCGCAGCACCCCGTTACCGCCCCGGGTGCAATATTCGCTCCCGCCCCCTGCAACATCGCCGGGCGTCAACACCGGCAACTGCAGGAGGCGTTGTCACCTCGGCCGGCTGCTTAGGGAGCGCTAATTAAAGGCAGCGGTGATTTGGTGGGGCAAACTTTATTGCTTTCCCCAGTCTGGGGCCTTCTGATTGATTTTGGCACCACAATTCCTCAACCCTCCACTCTCTTAGAGAGCTCGGGGCTGCTATGCACCTAGCGCGGGTCGCGAGGCCCCACAGAGAGAATAGTAAGATTCATTCAGCCCAGCACTGGCCCTTCCCTTTAAGCAAAGGAAGGAGCATGTACAGGCGGCTGCACTGCACCGAACATTGCTCAGGGCTCTGCCGATACCGCCCCTCTCACACACTTTTGCAGTCTAAGGGAGGCGGGAGGGCTTGGAGCGCGAAAGCTGAATTTCCCGGTGGCAGAAAATCTCTTCCACCTGCCGATACTTTTGTGCTCCTTCCAAAGTTATCGCCCAAACGCAATTTCAAGCTCAATGAGTTCAATCGGAAATGATTTTGGAACATTTCAACCCCAGTTAGTCGTAGATGTGTGTCCACAGAACCAAACGACTGCCCACAATACCACGCAGATTGGAAGCATTTTGGCCAGCTTCCTGACGGACACGAAAAAGAACATTTGAGAAATGGACAACATTCAAGCTGGTGGAGCAGAGATTGTTCTTTTGAGACTGAGGTTAAGGGACGTTGTTGGGACAGAGAAGGGGACCATTGCCCATGCTGTACCTGATCTCCATATGCATTATGCTGATGGTCAGTGCACAAATTGGAAACATGCTCAGTTCACCACAAATGACATCCCTCTGCTGCGATGTGTCAGCTGTGGCTCAGTGGGTAGCACTCTCACCTCTGAGTCAGAAGGTTGTGGGTTCAAGTCCCACTCCAGGGACTTGAGCACAAAAATCTAGGCTGACACTCCCAGTGCAGTGCTGAGGGAGTACCGCACTGTTGGAGGTGCCGTCTTTCGGATGAGACATTAAACCTAGGCTCCATCTGCTCTCTTGGATGGCTGTAAAAAAATCCCATGGCACTATTTCGAAAAAGGGCAGGGGACTTATCCCCATTGTGCTGGTTAATATTTATCCCTTAATCAACGCAATAAAAACAGCTTATCAGATGTGGATAAATGTGAGGTTATCCACTTTGCTGGCAAAAACAGGAAGGCAGAATATTATCTGAATGGTGACATATTAGGAAAAGAGTAGCTGCAACGAGACCTGGGTGTCATGGTACATCAGTCATTGAAAGTTGGCATACAGGTACAGAAGGCAAATGGCATGTTGGCCTTCATAGTGAGAGGATTTGAATATAGGAGTAGGGAAGTCTTACTGCAGTTGTACAGGGCCTTGGTGAGACCACACCTTGAATATTGTGTTCAATTTTGGTCTCCTAATCTGAGGAAGGACATTCTTGCTATTGAGGGAGTGCAGCGAAGGTTCACCAGACTGATTCCCGGGATCGCAGGACTGACATATGAAGAAAGAGTGGATCGACTAGGCTTATATTCACTGAAATTTAGCAGAATGAGAGGGGATCTCATAGAAACATATAAAATTCTGACGGGACTGGACAGGTTAGATGCAGGAAGAATGTTCCTAATGTTGGGGAAGTCCAGAACCAGGGGTCACAGTCTAAGGATAAGGGGTAAGCCATTTAGGACCGAGATGAGGAGAAACTTCTTCACTCAGTGTTGTTAACCTGTGGAATTCCCTACCGCAGAGAGTTGTTGACGCCAGTTCATTGGATATATTCAAAAGGAAGTTAGATGTGGCCCTTATGGCTAAAGGGATCAAGGGGTATGGAGAGAAAGCAGGAAAGGGGTACTGTGGTGAATGATCAGCCATGATCTTATTGAATGGTGGTGCAGGCTCGAAGGGCCGAATGGCCTACTCCTGCACCTATTTTCTATGTTTCTGCTGCAGTGTGTCAGCTCTGGCTCAGAAGGTTGTGGGTTCAAGTCCCACTCCAGGGACTTGAGCACAAAAATCTAGGCTGACACTCCCAGTACAGTGCTGAGGGAGTGCTGCACTGTCGGAGGTGCTGTCTTTCAGATGAGACGTTAAACTGAGGCCCTGCCTGCTTTCTTGGATGGCTGTAAAAGATCCACAGCACTATTTTGAAGAAAAGCAGTGAACTTATCCCCAGTGTGCTGGTTAATATTTATCCCTTAATCAACGTAACAAAAACAGTTTATCTGGTCATTATCACATCGCTGTTTGTGGGAGCTTGCTGTGCGCAAATTGGCTGCCACACTTCCCACATTGCAACAGTGACTACACTCCAAAAAAAGTACTTAAAGTGTTTTGGGACATCGTAAAAGATGCTATATAAATACAATCTTCCCTTTTTTTTCAAAAATCCAGAGAAATGTAGACTGTAAGTTAAATCAATCAAATGCCACTGGTCTGCCAAAAAGAATGAAGTTATGGCTATTTTTTGAAGTAATTGCATTGAAATGAAATATTTTCGCATAAGAATGCAGACAGCAGGTACGGACACTGAGCTCTGAGAATGCACCAGTTCTGCTGGAAGATGATTAGCGTGTGGATCACATCGCAAACACTGATCTTGCAGCACTGTAACAATTATGGCCAGAACGGCATGAGCTGAATGTGGGATCGGCAACAGCCGACCGATAAATGGAAATAAATTAGGCTGCTTGGAGAGGAAAGCAAAAACACAAACTGTGAGACAAGGACACAACTACATGTTGAAGACAGATTGACCTCATGGATGTTACTGTTTTATTAGGCTATTAGTACCCGTGTTATTTTCAATTTTTGATCCTGGATTGATGGTGTTGCAAAAGAAAATACTCTGGCTTCGTGCTGTCTGCTCCATTTATAGCAAACATGCAGGTGCAGCAAGCAGTTAGGAAGGCAAATGGTATGTTGGCCTTCATCGCAAGAGGATTTGAGTACAGGAGCAAGGATTTCTTACTACAGTTATACAGGGTCTTGGTGAGATCGCACCCGGAGTATTGTGTACAGTTTTGGTCTCCTTACCTAAGAAAGGATATACTTGCCATAGAGGGAGTGCAGCGAAGGTTCACCAAACTGATTCCTGGAATGGCAGGACTGTCGTATGAGGAGAGATTGGGTCGACTAGGCCTGTATTCTCTAGAGTTTAGAAGAATGAGAGGGGATCTCATTGAAACGTATAAAATTCTGACGGGGTTGGACAGACTGGATGCGGGGAGGATGTTTCCCCGGGGCTGGGAAGCCGAGAACAAGGGGTCACAGTCTCAGGATACGGGGTAGGAAATTTAGGACCGAGATGAGGAGAAATGTTTTCACTCAGAGGGTGGTGAACCTGTGGAATTCTCTACCACAGAAGGCTGTGGAGGCCAAGTTACTGAATATATTTAAGAGGGAGCTAGATAGATTTCTAGAAACAAAAGGCATCAAGGGGTATGGGAAAAAAGCGGGAATATGGTGTTGAGATAGAGGATCAGCCATGATCTTATTGAATGGCGGTGCAGACTCAAAGGGCCGAATGGCCTACTACTGATCCTATTTTCTATGTTGCTATGGTGACATTCAAGCATTTATGCACAATCATTGGCCTTCAATCCCGCGATCTTCAGCTGTGTATTTTTTTACAGTGCTCGGGGGGTGTTGGTTATGCTGTCGTCATTACTGCGCGAATTGAAGCTGTTGTCAGCTTAACCTCCTTTTTGTGGTGACTTGCTGTCCTCCTTACACTCTAGCTGAGAAATGGTCCCAAGTTTCTTCTGTGGTGGTACGCAGAATTGAAAAAAAAATCTTCCAAGACATAAGGAATACAGAACATAAGAACATAAGAACATAAGAAATAGGAGCAGGAGTAGGCCATTTGGCCCCTCGAACCTGCTCCATCATTTAATACGATCATGGCTGATCTAATCATGGACTCAGGTCCACTTATCTGCCCGCTCCCCATAACTCCTTATTCCCTCATCGGTTAAGAACCGTAGAAAGCTACGGCACAGAAGGAGGCCATTTGCACCATCGTGTCCGTGCCGGCCGAAAAAGAGCCATCCAGCCCAATCCCACTTTCCAGCTCTTGGTCCACAGCTCTGCAGGTTACGGCACTTCAAATAATTTTCAAATGTGCTGAGGGCTTCTGCCTCTAGAAGTTTGGAACTCTCTTCGGCAAACGGCAATCGATACGAGATCAGTTGTTAATTTTAAATTGGAGATTGATGGCTTTTCGATAACCAAAGGTATTGAGGGATATGGGACAAAGGCGGGTACATGGAGTTACATCACAGATCAGCCCTGATCTCATTGAATGGCGGAACAGGCTCGAGGGGGCTGAATGGTCTCCTCCTGTTCCTATGTTCCACTTTATGTTTTTGGGGGTGCACGGCCACTTTAAGGGGTGGTGCGGCCGTTCAGTATAACACGCATGCGCCACTATTCAGATTGAAAGTCGGCAAGCCAGCTGCGCGGGAGGTCCCAATGGTGTACGGCTGCACAATTGCAGTCAGCCCTAAAAAGCAAACATTATAAATAAGGCCATCGGATGAAAGGTCATTAACTCTGTTTCTTGCTCCACAGATGCTCCCTGACCTGCCGAGTGCTTCCAGCATTTTTCCTTTTAAGTTATGACTTCCAACATCTGCACTATTATGCCTTGCTTATACAGGTCGAACCTCCCTTATCTGCAACCCTCGGGACTTGGCCTGTTCCGGATAAGGGATTTATCCGGACGAGGTGTGGTCACGTTAAATTGGATGGTACAGGTACTGAGCAAGGGGATTTCGGGGCTGGCTGGCTTGGGGCTGGGAGTGCGGCAGAGAGATCATGGGGCGAGTGGGGATGGATCGCGGGGTCAAGCCAGCGATTGCGGGAGTCGGCAGCGAGGAAGGACTTCGATTTGTTCATGTCGGAGTTCTGCTCATGCGCCACCCGGTGGCCGGGAATGGTTCTGGACGAGGGGTGGTTCCGGATAAGGGAGTTCTGGATAAAGGAGGTTCAACCTGTATTATAAATCAGGAAGTTGATATTACCAGGACATAAAGTGAAATGCAGACAGATATTCTTTCCACCGTGATACACAAAATAAAAGTCTTGACATAATAAAAGCATTCCTAAATTCATTTATAAACTTTATAATATCCAATATGTATTTATGATCCTGATAGATGATATTGTTGCAGCAATAGTTAATACAGCTCTATTCATGGCAATTCTTTGTTTGCTTGGGCCATTGGACATCATATGTGCGGAAATCGATGACAACGGGATATATTTTCATTGTTACAGAACCTATCCGATTTCCATTCCGTTGAAATAAGATTACCACCCGTGCAGTGAAGAGCAAAATTCCCCCTATGTTTAACAATTTCCAAACCAAGCTGCTGAAAAATCCTCAGAGGCCGAATGTCTGCTTGTCTGATATAAATAAGGGAGTCTTGCATTTATATAGCACCTTTCATGACCTCAGGGCACCCCAAAAGTGTTTGACAGCCGATTAAGTACTTTTGAAGTGTATTCAGTGTTATAATGTTGGAACAACAGCAGTGCACAGCAAGCTCCCACAAACAACCAGATAATCTGTTTTTGCTACGTTGAGATTGAGGGATAGCTATTGGGCACGAACCCATCTCGCCGGGTGCTAAATAATCAAACAGATAAAACTTAACGCCCGAGCACAGTGCCACCGGATTTTGCCCGCCCCGTCTCTCCCCATAACTGAAGTTCCTCATCCCTGGAACCATTCTCATCAATCTGTTCTGCACCCTCTCTAAAGCCTTAATGTCCTTCCTGAAGGGCAGTGCCCAGAACTGGACACAATACTCCAGTTGAGCCCGAACCAGTCTTTTATTTCCACGCTCTTGTACTCTATACCTCTATTCATGAAACCGAGGATCCTGTAAGCCTTGCTTTAAACTCCTCCAATCGTGCATAGAGTTAAATTGAAGTTTAACCAGCTGAAACCAAAACAGCCTATCAGAACAAGCTGTCTGCTGGTTATCCTATCAGGACCACACTCCCTGTTGGGTCACTTTGGTGTACAGGGAGAAACATCAGGCACAGTCCTCCTGGTTGTCTGGTCAATCAACAGTGCACTAGAGAGTAGTGCAAAGCTGCACGGCCCAGGTAACATCAACCAATCTGGCACAAAGGGTTAATGATTCCATACTGCATCCCTATCTTTGAGCCACCTTGACCTCCCAAAGAGATACCACTCACCTCACTCCTAAGAAGAATACTCACTGGTTGGTCTTCAGACAAACAGAATTTTGTAAGGTCATTACCTTAGTCCAGTTGCAACAATCTCCGAGGTGACTGGAGAATATTATTCATGAGCAGCAC
Source organism: Pristiophorus japonicus (assembly GCF_044704955.1). Taxonomy (NCBI): domain Eukaryota; kingdom Metazoa; phylum Chordata; class Chondrichthyes; family Pristiophoridae; genus Pristiophorus; species Pristiophorus japonicus. The sequence goes on along the minus strand of NC_091981.1, from coordinate 9,993,160 downwards.
AACTCACCATAAAATGTTTCAGTGAATTGCCACTTACATCCTGACCACAACATGGATATATATAATATCCCATTGACATAGATTTTCGCCAGTTAGAGGAGTAGAATTTCAATAGCATCTGCTTGCCTCTCTGTAATCCAACCACGGTGTGCAACAAGCCCTGGAAAAGAAGCATAAGAATTAGGAGCAGGATTAGGCCATACGGCCCCTCAAGCCTGCTCCGCCATCCAATAAGATCACGGCTGATCTTCGACCTCAACTCCACTTTCCCATCCCATCCCCATAGCCCTTGATTCCCTTGATGTCCATAAATCTATCGATCTCAGTCTTGAATATACTCAACGATTGAGCATCCACAGGCCTCCAAGGTAGAGAATTCCAAAGATTCACAACTATCTGTGTAAAGGAATTTCTCCTCATCTCAGTGCTAAGTGGCCAAACCCTGATTCGGAGATTATGCCCCCTAGTTTTAGGCTCCTCAGCCAGCACAGACATCCTCTCAGCATCAACCCTGTCAAGCCCTGTAAGAATTGTAATTGTTTCAATGTTATCACCTCTCATTCTTCTAAATACTAGGGATATATAGGTCTCGTCTCCTCAATTTTTCCTCCGAGGACAAACCCCCATCCCAGGAATCTTTGTTGCACTTCCTCTAAAGCAAGTATATCCTTCCTTAGGTAAGAAGACCAAAACTGTACACACTGATCAGGACTAAGGAGAGGCGTGAGTTCGGGGCCTAGGAGAGGTGTGGGCCCAGGGGCAGCACGGGCCAGCCCACACTGCGATATGTGTGCGCACTAGGTCTGTGCAGCAGAGCTGGTCTCCAGTCATCTTGGTTAACCCTTGCCACTGGACCAAGACCTAGCTCTGTCAAGCCCGTGTGGTGGCTGGTGTGCAACGGCCACCCCACGTTAAAAAAATCCACGCACAGGCATCTTCCACCCTTCAACATGTAGTTCAGGACCTGGAAAATTAGGTCTGTCATTGAAACACCTGTGAACTCATCCTCCTTTGGCGTGGAAGCAAGTCTTCCTCGATTTGAGGGACTGCCTATGATGATGATGACATAGTACTTCCAGTGTGGTCTCACCAAAGGACTGATGTAATTACAGTAAGATTTCTTCACACTTACACTCCTATCCTTTTATAATAAAGGCTAACATACTATTTGCTTTTCTAATTGCTTGCTATACCTGCATGTTAACTCTCAGTGATTCGTGTACAAGGACACCCAAATGGATATAGGAGCTAATGTTCTCATACCCAACCATCAGGAAATGCCCTCCAACAACTGCCATTGCAAATCTCAGTGTTCTGATCAGTTTTACGATGGACATCTTCAACATGGTGGAAGAACTACATGAGCACATTGCAAAGTTCCATCTACCTTGATGTTCTAAATCCAGGTATCAGAATTTATCATCATCATCGGCAGTCCCTCGAAGCGAAGATGACTTGCTTCATGCCAAAAAAGGATGAGCGCACAGGTGTTTCAATGAAGGACCTAATATTCCAGATCCCGATCTACATCTTGAAGGGTGGAAGATGCCTGTGCGTGGATTTTTTTAACGTGTGGTGGCCGTTGCACACCAGCCACCACACGGGCTTGACAGAGCGAGGTCTTGGTCCAGTGGCAAGGATTATCCAAGACTAACTGGAGACCAGCTCTGCTGCACAGACCGAGCGCACACACATATCGCAGTGTGGGCTGGCCCGTGCTGCCCCTGGGCCCTCGCCTCTTCTGGGCCCCAGATTCATGCCTCCCCTGGGCCCCGTTCACTTCCTTCTACAAACTCTTGCTGCTCCTTCGCCCCTCCTGCTGTGCCTGCCCGCACTGCAATCAGCGACCTGGCTTCGCAGCCGTCGCCCTCCTGCAGCAGCACACGCTGCTCCCTGCGGTGGTATACCACCGCACGCTGCTCCCTCCAATGGCCCCGGCCTGCTGATGGTCTTGCAGGCCGGGACCTCGCTGATTTCCAGGTTGGGCTGTCGCATGCTGCTCCCTCCAATGGCCTCAGCCTACTGATACCAGAATTACTTATCAGTGTGTGGTAATGCCTGGCGCTCTTGAAGGGGCTTTGTCAAAGAAAAGTGGCCACTTTGAGGCTGTCTTCCCTCCAGGGTACAAAGTGACAGGTCAGTGTAACACACAGCCCTCCCCTGCCTGTAAGTTTGCCCTATCTAGCCACAACTCCAGCTTATGGTTTAGACCTGGATCTTGAAAATGGGTTGGAGGAAGCCCTTGTGTTCCATACCGAAGGGTTACGAAATTTGAATTTACCCCCAAATTTACTTAACATCCTCATGATTCTAGCCAACTACTTGACCAAACAGCAGTAGTCGCTCTTTACTCTCCACTTCTATGCTCGCGAGCTATAAGATTTTAGCGACAATTAACATGTTCTGCTCGTGCATTCACACAGCAAGTCAAAATAAGATTTATTCACACCATAGCACTTAACGTAATATCTGCTTGAACGGGTGCCTCTGTATGTATGGAGGAGCTTACAGATTCTGTGATTTTTGCCAAATTTACCACCCAACAAGTCATGCCAAAAATAGTGTTGGAACTCTGTGGGGAAAAGGACAATTTGACCAAACAACATTAGAAGCTTCAAGGCAGATGTAATCTCCAGCAAAGGCAAATTGGTATAAGATTAGAATAGCATAATGATTATTATTTAATATTTCATTGCTGCTTGTTGCTTGCAATTCTGGAATTGATAGCAGAGGCAATGATTGGTGGAATGATCCGTTGACGGTCGTTGGCAGGAAGTAGTGGAGATAAAGGTTGGCAAACACCCCTATCTCACAACACCGCAGTACAAATATTCCTCCCCCTTAACCTTGGCTCGGCCGTGGGATAGCCACAGTTTGGGCGCAGGTTCGAAAGCGTAACAACCGGTTTACGGGAATAAAACAGGTGAAACGATGACAACTTTAGCCGCGAGAAGGCCGGAGCCTGATTTGCAAGGACTCCTGGGCCACTGCCCAATTCGACAGGACCTTTTTCATTCAGTTGGCTCGAAATGAGCGCAGGCCCCATTTCAACATTAAAGTAAGGTTCCTGCGCCCATTGACAGAGGCGTTTGTTTAAATTAGATGGGCCTCGTGTTGCTCCAACTACGGCTAATTGTTGAGACTTCACAGCGGCCTAACCAGGGGTTCTTAAAGTGACCACTGGAGGCAGCGCAAGATGCCTGCAGGTAGTTTGAGAACTTACCTTAATGCAGAGCCAGGGGCAGCCAGATTTCGCCACCCGCCTCCAACGTAAAGCTGTGACTGTTGCTGGCCGGTCTTCATCCTCGCCCCCAACCAATCGCCCATGGAATCATCTGTGGGATTCGGTCAGCGTCCGAGTCAGCGGATACTGGTTCGTTCCCCCATTGGTGAGCTGCGTCACGCTCGATTTCGGGCAATAATGAATCTAGCGGCCAGCCCCATCGGCAGTTTGCTGGGCCTTTGCAGGCCGCAGAGTGGCTGAATTTGGCGGGATGGGTGACTACCTTGGGCCTGTTGCAACTCCCCAAGAGATTGGACAACATCCTCCAAAGCCTCGCAAGCCCAAATTTCCATTGGGAGGAGATAGCGCTTAGATTCTTGGTCTTCCTTTCCTTGCTGCCTGGCTCTGAGCCACTCCCTGCAGCCCCCCCGACCCCCCCACCCCCCGCCCTGCACAACCGTCCCACTTTTCCCCAGTCTAATGGAAACCCAGGTGAAAGACCCATTCTTGGCTTGTGAAGGCACCCAGACAATCAGTGCCTTTTGGTAGCTCGGAGAGACATGTGAGACAGGAGTGCCCAGAATGCATCTACCTGCATAATTTTCACAGCTACTCTCCCCAGAGATGCCCCAAGAATATCAGGTGACATTTAAGGTACACAGTCTCGATTTAACACGATATCGTCTCATTTTCCTCTCCTGTCGCTCTTGCAAAATGGGCGTTCCCTCAGGCTCAACAAACGGCGAGTTTGGAGTCAGGCTCTCTTTTGGCAGAAAGGCTACCCGATCATGAGGAGCGGAGCAGAGAATCTGTGAGTTCTTCATTATTTCGCTCATTTTAGTCACCATTTCAGTGCCATCTATGTAAGATAGTCACCAAGAAATCCAATAGGGAATTCAAAAAGAAAGGAAGACTTACATTTATATAGCGTCTTTCATGACCAATGGACGTCGCAAAGGGCTTTACAGCCAATGAGGTACTATTTGGAGTGCAGTCATTGTTGTAATGTGGGAAATGTGGAGTAAGGGTGTTGAGAATGTGGAACTGATTACCACAAGGGGTAATTGGGTCGAATAGTATAGATGCATTTAAGGAAAGGCTAGCTAAACACATGAGGAAAAGGGGAATCGTGGGATAGATTTAGATGAGGAAAGACGGGAGGAGGCTCGAATGGAGCATAAACGCTGGTTTGGACTGGTCGGGCCGAATGGCCTGTTTCTGTGTTGGACAATCTATGCTACTTTTAAACATTACACCGTTAGAGTTAGAGTTAGATGATGGTCTTTGGCCTTCCCCCCACCCCCAAAACTATGCAGCAAGAAGCAGGCCAGAGAGGAAACAACATATGCATCAACTGAAGAATTCAGCAGGGGTTTAGGAAACTGTTCCATAATGTTAAGAAGACCAGTTGGCCACCTCATGAACGCCACCTGCCTAGAACAACAGCCAGAATTTGTACGGTCGACTCTAGCATTTGTGGTGGTTAAAAATTAATTGGAATTCCTACACATGATTGCTGTCAAATGACCTTCTCCGGAACATGCAGAGTCGTGGGGAGTAGGTGAAGACAGGCTATGGCTTATTGATGATGGCTTCCATGTTTGAACTGCCCGCTTACCCTTCCTGTCCTGATTCAGATATGATGAATAGTCACTGACCTTGGCTTTCCAGAGAAGAGGGAGAAGGACCGAACGTTGGAGGGAATAAAAGATTTTTATTGTTTTTTAATTTTTTGTAGACTTTTGAAGGAATGTGTTATTGGTCACTGTTGTCCAACCAATTAGATTCTTGTATCAAACTCGTTTAAGTGACAATTATGAATTCTCAAAACACAATCGAAGGTCACGGAAAGCCAACAGAGCTACAATCCCTGCTGTAGACTGGGCAGACTGTTATCATCATCATAGGCAGTCGCTCGAAACGAGGAAGACTTGCTTCCACGCCAAAAAAAGGATGAGTTCACAGGTGTTTCAATGAAGGACCTAATATTCCAGGTCCCGAACTACATCCTGAAGGGTGGAAGATGCCTGTGCATGGATTTTTTTAGAGTGGGGTGGCCGTTGCACACCAGCCACCACACGGGCTTGACAGAGCGAGGTCTTGGTCCAGTGGCAAGGATTATCCAAGTGGCAAGGGCAGAGTGTACCCCCAAGGTGAAAACCTGGGAACGAGTCCCCGAGGGGCGATCTGTTTGGACCTGTTACGAGCGGCATTATAAATCAATATGTCGGTCCAGAACACTGACTCTCAGTGCATGTCACACGACTCCAATTGTTGGGACTTATATATAAAAAATAACAATTGGCATGTATGCTGGAATAAATGAGAGAGGGTGTAGTTTTAATATCAAGGATGATGGTGCAATGCGGAATAGAGGGAGAAGCTGGCAAAGATTGCTGCAGAGAAAAAGATGATACGAAAATTGTGGTTGATAATGAAGAAAAAAGCTGTAGACTGCAGGAAGATACCAATGGACTGGTCAGGTGGGCAGAACAGTGGTAAATGGAATTCACTCTGGAGCAGTATGAGGTAATGCATTTGGGGAGGGCTAACAAGGCAAGGGAATAAACATTAAATGATCGGACACTGAGAGGTGTAGAGAAACAAAGGGACCTGGGAATGCATGTCCACAGATCCCTGAAGGTAGCAGACCAGGTAGATAGGGCGGTTAAGAAGGCATAAGGAATACTTTCCTTTATTGGCCAAGGCATAGAATATAAGAGCAGGGAGCTTATGCTTGAACTGTAATAAACACTAATTAGGCCACAGCTTGAGTGCTCTGTGCAGTTCTGGTCACCGCATTACAGGAAAGATGTGACTGCACTGGAGAGGGTATGGAGGAGATTTACGAGGAAGTTACCTGGACTGGGGAATTTTAGCTATGAGGAAAGATCAGATAGGCTGGGGTTGTTTTCTTTGGAACAGAGGAGGCTGAGGTGAGACCTAATTGAGGTGTATAAAATGATGAGACAGTCTAGATAACCAGGGGGTATAGATTTAAAGTAATTGGTAGAAGGATTAGAGGGGAGTTGAGGAGAACGTTTTTCACCCAGAGGGTGGTGGAGGTCTGGAACTCACTGCCTGAAAGGGTGGTAGAGGCAGAAACCCTCACCACATTTAAAAAGTACTTGGATGTGCACCTGAAGTGCCGTAACCTACAGGGCTACGGACCTAGAGCTGTAAAGTGGGGTTAGGCTGCGTGGCTCTTTGTCAACCGCGTGGACACAATGGCTTAAAAGGCCTCCCTCCATGCTGTAAACTTCTACGATTCTGTGAAAGAGTTGAAGGTCAAACTCGCAGAACCAGTTTGGAAAACCAATTTGTAAAACGTTTGTTTGTTGCAATGTTCCAACCTGCTTAGGACAGTGGATTATTTATTCTGTGAAGCAGCCTTCCTATAAGTTGATTTACTACCGGTCTTGTTAAAATAAAATGTTCCTTCTGATACATAATGCAGACAATAATGGCTGCTGGTTCGATGCCAAATTGGCTGCGCTAACAATTCCAGTGATAGAACACAAAGGGAAATGTTCAATGCCATATAAACAAAAAAGGTGATTTGGTTTTTATGAAGGACCATAAAGAATTAAAAAGAATGGTCAGAAGTGTGCCATCAGCTACAGAATTCTAAGCCATCACTTATGAGCTGCGTAATCTTGTCTCAACGGAGTTCTTGCTCCATTAAAAAGTTATTCCCTCAGCTCACTCACTTCATTCCGTTGGAACTTCCTGGACAGTAATAGCATTTCTGGCATGAATGAGGAATTCTTGAGACATAAGAACATAAGAAATAGGAGCAGGAGTCGGCCACACGGCCCTCGAGCCTGCTCCGCCATTTAATACGATCATGGCTGATCTGATCATGGACTCAGCTCCACTTCCCCGCCTGCTCCCCATAACCCCTTATTCCCTTATCGGTTAAGAAACTGTCTATCTCCGTCTTAAATTTATTCAATGACCCAGCTTCCACAGCTCTCTGAGGCAGCGAATTCCACAGATTTACAACCCTCTGAGAGAAGAAATTCCTCCTCATCTCAGTTTTAAATGGGCAGCCCCTTATTCTGAGATTATGCCCTCTAGTTCTAGTCTCCCCATCAGTCATCATCATCATCATCATCATCATAGACAGTCCCTCGGAATCGAGGAAGACTTGCTTCCATTCCTGAAATGAGTTCTTTGGTGGCTAAACAGTCCAATACGAGAGCCACAGAGCCTGTCACACGTGGGACAGATAGTCGTTGAGGGAAGGGATGGGTGGGACTGGTTTGTTGCACGCTCCTTCCGCTGCCTGCACTTGATTTCTGCATTCTCTCGGCGATGAGACTCGAGGTGCTCAGCGCCCTCCCGGATGCACTTTCTCCATTTAGGGCGGCCTTTGGCCAGGGACTCCCAGGTGTCGGTGGGGATGTCGCACTTTATCAGGGAGGCTTTGAGGGTGTCCTTGAAACGTTTCCGCTGCCCACCTTTGGCTCGTTTGCCGTGAAGGAGCTCCGTGTAGAGCACTTGCTTTGGGAGTCTCGTGTCTGGGGAACAGCGGCAGCTATTATACATGGCCTTCTTCGACCTTACAAAGGCCATTGACACTGTCAACCGCGAGCGTTTATGGAGTGTCCTCCCCCATCTTGGATGCCCCCAAAAGTTTGTCACCATCCTCCGCCCGCTCCACGACAACATGCAGGCCGTGATCCTTACCAGCAGATCCATCACAGACCCAATCCAGGTCCGGACCGGGGTCAAACAGGGCTGCGTCATCGCCCCAACCCTCTTCTCAATCTTTCTCGCCGCCATGCTCCACCTCACAGTCAACAAGCTCCCTTATCAGTGGAAACATCCTCTCTGCATTCACCTTGTCAAGCCCCCTCATAATCCTATACGTTTCGATAAGATCACCTCTCATTCTTCTGAATTCCAATGAGTAGAGGGCCAACCTACTCAACCTTTGACTGTGGGAGAGACGCTCCGATTTGAAGCAGAAGAACGGGCCTCTACATATTCATCAATACACATAAAGAATATACATTTAATCAGATATGGGTATGAGCTAAATTTTGTCTATGAATAGATATAAAAAATCCTAGTTGTACAGAGAAAGAGAGATAGAAAAACTGTGAACCAGTTTAATGGGAGGGAAAAAAAGACAGACTTGCATTTATAGGCCGCTTTTCATGACCACCGGACATCCCAAAGTGCTTTACAGCCAATGAAATGCTTTTTGGAATGTAGTCACTGGTGTAATGCGGGAAACACGGCAGCCAATTTGCGCAGAGCAAGCTCCCATAAACATGGCAATACGTTAATGCCCAGATAATCTGTTTTTAGTGATGTAGATTGAGGGATAAATATTTGCCCCAGGACACTGGGATAACACCGCTGCTCTTCTTTGAATAGTGCCATGGGATCTTTTGCATCCACCTGAGAGGCAGACAGGGGCTCAGTTTAACATCATATGAAAGATGACACTTCTGACAGCGCAGGACTCCCTCAGCACTGCACTGGGAGTGTCAGCCTAGATTTTTTGCTCAAATCTTTGAGTGGGATTTGAACCTGCACCCTTCTGACTCAGAGGCAAGGGCACTACCCACTGAGCCACAGCTGATACTGTGTGAAAGGCAGATGGGCAAGTTTATTGGCCACTACTGTGATTCACCACCTCGGTGTCAAACGGCCTCCTAAACCTCCAATATGGCGGGTAGTAAGCGCTCGCTCATTACTAGCCGAAAGTGCGCTGCCTGCCATATTGGTGTAGACAATAAATTTGGTGTTAAAATCATGCGGGCCTCTGCTGGCCTCCGCTGCCCCCTCCCATCAAATCGTCAACAGGTCGCCCCGTGATTGCCGCAGTTAATATGCTCGGATCCTGACCTCTGCCCTCTGCCCTCCCCAATCACCGCTGAATGCGACCCTCCGTTCCTGATCACCACGACCCTACCAGCCACCGGTTTCATCCCGAACCGATGGCGCTCCATCCTGACCCGATGGACACTCCCCCCCCCAACTCCTCCCGCCACTTCCAGGTTGCTTCCCCTCTTTAACAACTTTACCTGAGGTCCTCGGGCCTATTACTTCAGGCACGGGGATTGAGCCCGTTTTCCCCTGCACTACCAAAAATGAGGCATGCTCAAATTTCTAGGCCTGGAACTTTTACACAATTGGGGCAAGCATTGCAGCTGGCCCTCTGTGGCAGCTGAAAATTAGATCAGGACACTACTACGATGATAAGGGAATCAAAGGTCGAGAAAGGGTCCAAGAAAAGGTCAATATATCTTTACCTCGCAAAGAAGGTCTTGGATTTATATAGCATCTTTCACAACCTCAGGACCTCCCAATGCTCTTTACAGCCAATAAAGTACTTTAGAAGTGCAGTCACTTTTGTAATAGGGGAAAAGCAGCAGCCAATTAGCGCACAGCAAGCTCCCACAAACAGCAATGTGATAATGACCAAATAATCTGATTATAGTGATGTTGGTTGAAGGATAAATATTGGCCCGGACACCGGGGCTAACTCCCCCTGCTCTTCTTCAAAATAGTGCCATGGGATCTTTTACGTCCACCTGAGAGAGCAGACCTCAGTTTAGCATCTCATCAAAAGACGGCACCTCCGACACTGCGGTACTCCCTCAGTACTGCACTGTGAGTGTCAGCCTAGATTTTTGTGCTCAAGTCTCTGGCGTGGGATAGGCAGGATCTGGAGTGGGATAATGGGATCGATGCACCGACGTCAGTGTTCTCTCTCTCAGGCCAACATCCCCAGCATCGAAGCAATGGCTATGCTCGACCAGCTCCGATGGACCGGCCACATTGTCCACATGTCCGATACTAGACTCCCGAAACAAGCGCTCTACTCCGAGCTCCGTCACGGCAAGCGAGTCCCCAGGAGGGCAGAGAAAATGCTTTAAGGGCACCCTTAACGCCTCCCTTGAAAAATTGTAACATCCCCAACGACACCTGGGAATCCCGGGCCCGAGACTGCTCAAAGTGGAGGAGAAGCATCCGGGAAGACGCCGAACACCTCAGGTCTCTTCGCTGGGAGCACGCGGAAGCCAAGCGCAAACAGCGGAAGGAGCGTACGACAACCCAAGCCCTCCCCCACCCACCCATCCGTCCCTCCAACCACCGTCTGCCCCACCTGTGACAGAGACTGTGGGTCCTGCATTGAACTGATCAGCTACCTGAGAACCCATATTAGTCTGGAAGCAGGTCATCCTCGACTCCGGGGGACTGCCTACAAAGAAAAGGGAGGTGAACCCACAATCTTCTGACTCAGAGGCTGTCAACTGAGTCCCACGGCTGAAATGCAACAGTTTTTGTGAACAGCGGTTTAATTTAATTTAATCTAATTCTAATTGCATGCCCTGTTTGTTTGTTGTTTATTGGTGCAATAATAACACGGTGAATTTGATCGAATATGTTCTTTAAATTGCTCCAACAGCTACGAATAACCTATCTAACCTGCCATCACAGGAGACTAATGGGCAGCGAGCTGCAGGATTTACTAAAGGCTCTATGGTACATTGCTTTTAATGATGCCTTGCTTTGATACTGTACTGTTGACATGAATGGACGTGCTCATGCTCTGGTGAAATTCTGAACTGGCTCTCGAGCAACAGTTGACAGAGAGTTATCTTTTATCATGTGATGGACTGAACAGCGGTAATTTAAGATTCAACCAAGTTGAGGTTCAGTGGCTTGAATCGTTGATTTTTCAAGCGCTACGGATCAATCTTTTTCTTTAACTCGCTATTGTTTGCATTATTTTCAGTGAGCGTGGTGTTGTTTTGGTAACTTGCCAGGATTTTTTTTTATTGTTATCTCTTCGACAAATACCAGATGATATCTGTAGTTATCATCTGCGAAACCACTGGCAAATTGATGGTCTTTTCGCGGAGACGCCGACTGTAAATCCTGGCGGGGACAACAGCTGGCCAACCATGAAATTGTGCACTTCGCGAGTCCTTGCACTGACAGCAGAATCTGCCACGTTAAATGGATTGGGTTGCTTGCAGTAATCCTCTACAGTGTCTCTACCTCAGTAAAGATCTTCCTCTGAAATAAAGAATTTCCTATAAAGTGACAAATGTTTTTTTTTTAAATGGAAGAGGCCAATTTTTAAATGGAGGACACCATGTGCAGGGCATCAGGCACAAGAACACACCAAATAGAAACAGGAGTAGGCCATAGGCCCCTCGAGCCTGCTCCACCATTTAATACGATCATGGACTCAGGTCCACTTCCCTTCCCACTCCCCACAACTCCCTATCGGTTAAGAAACTATCTACCTCTGTCTTAAATTTATTCAATGACCCAGCTTCCACAGCTCTCTGAGGTAGCAAATTCCACAGATTCACAACCGTCTGAGAGAAGAAATTCCTCCTCATCTCAGTTGGCCTTTATTGCAAAGGGGATGGAGTGTAAAAGCAAGGAAGTCTTGCTACAGTTATACAGGGTATTGGTGAGGCCACACCTGGAATACTGCTTACCGTTTTAGTTTCCATATTTACGAAAGAATATACTTGCTTTGGAGGCAGTTCCGAGAAGGTTCACGAGGTTGATTCCGGGGATGAGAGGGTTGACTTTTGAGGAAAGGTTGAGTAGGTTGGGCCTCTACTCATTGGAATTCAGAAGAATGAGAGGTGATCTTATCGAAATGTATAAGATTATGAAGGAGCTTGACAAGGTGGATGCAGCGAGGATGTTTCCACTGATGGGGGAGACTAGAACTAGAGGGCATGATCTTAGAATAAGGGGCCGCCCATTTAAAACAGAGATGAGGAGAAATTTCTTCTCTCACAGGGTTGTAAATCTGTGAAAATTGCTGTCTCAGAGAGCTGTGGAAGTTGGGATAAGGGGTTATGGGGAGCGGGTGACGAAATGGAGCTGAGTCCATGATCAGAACAGCCATGATCTTATTGAATAGCGGAGCAGGCTCGCGGGGCCGTATGATCTACTCCTGTTCCTATTTCTTATGTTCTTATGTTAAATGGGTGGCCCCTTATTCTAAGATTATGCCCCCTAATTCTAGTCTCCCCTATCAGTGGAAACATCCTCTCTGCAGTCACCTTGTCAAGCCCCCTCATAATCTTATACATTTCGATAAGATCACCTCAACCCTGTACAACTGTAGCAAGACTTCCCTGCTTTTATACTCCATCCCCAAGATTCCATTGGCCTTCCTGATCACTTGCTGTACCTGCATACTAACCTTTTGTGTTTCATGCAGAAGTACCCCAGGTCCCGCTGAAATGCAGTGCTTTGCAATTTTTCTCCATTTAAGTAATAACTTGCTGTTTGATTTTTTTCTGTCAAAGTGCATGACCTCACACTTTCCAACATTAGGAAAGCAGGGGGAGCAGGCCATTCGGCCCTTTGAGCTTGTACCGCCATTCAGTATGATCTTGGCTGATCATGCAACTTCAGCATCCCACCCGAACCCTGCCTTCTCCATACCCCCTGATCCCTTTAGCAGAGAATTCCACAGGGTCACAACTCTCTGGGTGAAAAAGTATCTCATCTCGGTCCTATATGGCTTACCCATTATATTTAGACTGTGACCCCTGGTTCTGGACTTCCCCAACATCGGGAACATTCTTCCTGCATCTAACCTGTCCAATCCCATCAGAATTTTATAAGTTTCTATGAGATCCCCTCTCATTCTTCTAAATTCAAGCCTTCGCTGCACACCCTCAATAGCAAGCACGTCCATCCTCAGATTAAGAGACCAAAACAGCACACAAATTCCAGGTGTGGTCTCAGCAAGGCCCTGTACAACTGCAGTAAGACCTCCCTGCTCCTATACGTAAATCCCCTCGCTATGAAGGCCAGCATGCCATTTGCTTTCTTTACTGCCTGCTGTACCTGCATGTCTACCTTCAATAACTGATATACCATGACACCCAGGTCTCGTTGCACCTCCCCTTTTACTAATCTGTCACCATTCAGTTAATAATCTGCCTTTATGTTTTTGACACCAAATTGGATAACCTCACATTTACCCACATTATACTGCATCTGCCATGCATTTGCCCACTCACCTAACCTGTCCAAGTCCCCCTGCAGCCTCTTAGCATCCTCCTTGCAGCTCGCACTGCCACCCAACTAGTGTCATCTGCAAACTTGGAGATATATTACATTCAATTCCTTTGTCTAAATCATTACTGTATATTGTAAATAGCTGGAGACCCATCACCGAACTCTGTGGTACCCCATTCAGAAAACGACCCATTTATTCCCACTCTTTGCTTCATGTCTGCCAACCAGATCTCTATCCACGTCAATACATTACCGTCAATACCATGTGCATTAATTTTGCACACTACTCTCTTGTGTGGTTCCTTGTCAAAAGTCTTTTGAAAGTCCAAATACACCACATCCACTGGTTCTCCTTTATCCACTCTCCTAGTTACATCCTCAAAAAACTCGAGAAGATCCCATCACTGCTTTCCAAATGCGCTGCTATTATATCTTTAAAAATTAATTCCAGCATTTTCCCCACCACCGATGTCAGGCTGACCGGTCTATAATTCCCGGTTTTCTCTCTCCTTCCTTTTTAAAAAAGTGGGGTTACATTAGCTACCCTCCAATCCATAGGAACTGATCCAGAGTCCATGGAATTTTGGAAAATGACCACCAATGCATCTACTATTTCTAGGGCCACTTCCTTAAATACTCTGGGATGCAGACTATCAGGCCCTGGGGATTTATCGGCCTTCAGTCCCTTCAATTTCCCTAACACCATTTCCTGACTAATAAGGATTTCCCTCAGTTCCCCCTTCTCGCTAGACCCTCGGTCCCCCAGTATTTTCGGGAGGTTATTCGTATCTTCCTTAGTGAAGACAGAACCAAAGTATTTGTTCAGTTGGTCTGCCATTTCCTTGTTCCCCATTATGAATTCACCTGATTCTGACTGCAAAGGATCTACATTAGTCTTCTCTAATCTTTTTCTCTTCACATATCTATAGAAGCTTTTGCAGTCAGTTTGTATGTTCCCTGCAAGCTTGCTCTCATACTCTATTTTCCCCTCCTAATTAAACCCTTTGTCCTCCTCTGCTGAGTTCAAAATTTCTCCCAGTCCTCAGGTTTGCTGCTTTTTCTGGTCAATTTGTATGCCTCTTCATTGGATTTAACACTTTCCCTAATTTTCCTTGTTAGCCACGGTTGAGCCACCTTCCCTGTTTTATTTTTACTCCACACAGGGATGCACAATTGTTGAAGTTCATCCATGTGATATTTAAATGTCTGCCATTGCCTATCCACCATCAACCCATTAAGTATCACTCGCCAGTCTATTCTAGCCAATTCACGTCTCATACCATCGAAGTTTCCTTTATTTAAGTTCAGGACCCTCGTCTCTGAATTAACTGTGTCACTCTCCATCTTAATGAAGAATTCTACCATATTATGGTCACTTTTACCCAAGGGGCCCTGCATGACCAGATTGCTAATTAATCCTTTCTCGTTACACAAGACCCAGTCTAGGATGGCCTGCTCTCTAGTTGGTTCCTCGACATATTGGTCTGGAACACTATCCCTTATACACTCCAGGAAATCCTCCTCCACAGTATTGCACTAGTTTGGTTCGCCCAATCAATATGTAGATTAAAGTCACCCATGATAACTGCTGTACCCTTATTGCACGCGTCCCTAATTTCCTGTTTGATGCCATCCCCAAACTCACTACTACGGTTTGGTGGTCTGTACACAACTCCCACGAACATTTTCTGCCCTTTAGTGTTTCGCAACTCTACCCACATAAATTCCACATCATCCACGCTAATGTCCTTCCTTACTATTGCGCTAATCTCCTCTTTAACCAGTAACGCTACCCCACCTCCTTTTCCTTCCTGTCTGTCCTTCCTGAATATTGAATACCCCTGGATGTTGTGTTCCCAGCCTTGGTCACCCTGGAGCCATGTCTCCGTAATCCCAACTACATCATATCCGTTAACAGCTATCTGCGTAGTTAATTTAACCACCGTATTATGAATGCTCCTCGCATTGAGACTCACAGCCTTCAGACTTGATTTTTTAACACTCTTTGTCCTTTTAGAATTATGTTGTAATGTGGCCCTTTTTGATTTTTGCCCTTGATTTCTCTGCCCTCCACTCTTGCTTTTCTCCTTCCTACCTTTTGCTTCTGCCCCCTTTTTACGTCCCTCTGCCTCCCTGCATAGATTCCCATCCCCCTGCCATATTAGTTTAACTCCTCCCCAACAGCACTAGCAAACACTCCTTCTAGGACATTGGTTCTGGTCCTGCCCAGGTGCAGACCATCCGTTTTGTACTGGTCCCATCTCCCCTAGAACCGGTTCCAATATCCCAGGAATTTGAATCCCTCCCTTTTGCACCACTCCTCAAGCCACGTATTCATCTGAGCTATCCTGTGATTCCTACTCTGACTAGAACGTGGCACTGGTAGCAATCCTGAGATTACTACTTTTCAGGTCCTACTTTTTAATTTAACTCCTAGCTCCCTAAATTCAGCTTGTAGGACCTCATCCCGTTTTTTACCTATATCGTTGATATCTATATATACCATGACAGCTGGCTGTTCACCCTCCCCCTCCAGAATGCCCTGCAGCTGCTCGGAGGCATTCTTGACCCTTGCACCAGGGAGGCAACATACTATCCTGGAGTCTCTTTTGCAGCAGCAGAAGCGCCTATCTATTCTCCTTACAATAGAATCCCCTATCATTATAGCTCTCCACTCTTTTTCCTGCCTTTCTGTGCAGCAGAGCCACCCCTGGTGCCATGAACTTGGCTGCTGCTGCCTTCCCCCGATGAGTCATCTCTCCCAACAGTACCCAAAACGGTGTATCTGTTTTGGAGGGAGGTGACCACAGGGGAACCCTGCACGACCTTCCTTCCACTGCTCTTCCTGATGGTCACCCATTCTCTATCTGTCGGTGTAACCTTTATCTGCGGTGTGATCAACTCACTAAACATGCTATTCACAACATCCTCAGCATCGTGGATGCTCCAAAGTGAATCCATGTGCAGCTCCAGTGCTGCAATGCAGTCTGTCAGGAGCTGCAGCTGGATACACTTCCTGCAGATGTAGTTGTCAGGGGCACTGGAAGTGTTCCTGATTTCCCACATAGCACAGGAGGAGTATGAAACAAGTCTGGGTTCTCCTGCCATGACTTAACCCTTAAATTAACCTAATTGGTAACAACACCAAAGGTTTCTTACTGATAAGAAAAGAAAAATATAAAGAAAAAAAACTACTCACCAATCGACCAGCCAATCACTTACCCACTTGGCTGTGAGGTCACACTCGATTTCTTTCTACTTTTTTGCCTTTTGAACCTGAACCTGATCTCCCTCTGTTGAGCTGCTCTCCCGACTGCCGCCCTTTTATGGGCCTCACTCTCCCTCTGCCAAATTTTTGCACACTCACTTAGCCTGCCTATGTCCTTTTGCAGATTTTTTGTGTCCTCCTCACACATTGCTTTTCCTCCCATCTTTGTATCATCAGCAAACTTGGCTACGTTACACTCAGTCCCTTCTTCCAAGATGTTTATTTAGATTGTAAGTAGTTGGGTGTCCCAGCACTGATCCCTATGGCACCCCACTAGTTACTAATTGTCAATCCAAAAATGAACCATTTATCCCGACTCTCTGTTTTCTGTTCGTTAGCCAATCCTCTATCCATGCTAATATATTACCCCCAACCCTGTGAACTTTTACCTTGTGCAGTAACCTTTTACGTGGCACCTTGTCAAATGCCTTCTGGAAGTCCAAATACACCACATCCACTGGTTCCCCTTTATCCATGCAGATGTCAACCTCAACCTCAATACATTCGGAAAGTGAGTAAGTTCAGCCGTGTCAAATGCGTCTTTTCACCAGTCCTCATTTCAGGGGTAAGGCCACAAGACAGGTAGCAAGAATATCTAATTCCTAATGGGCTCCAGTCTGCCATATGTGACGAAAGCTATTTACATGTTTGGGACATGCTGCTGTAATGCAATCAGAAATTGTCCCACATAAGCTAAACGGGAACAAAGGCCAGAAATTGAGGATCGCCCGGTTTGGCGGGGCAGGAGCGGTGACGCTGGCGAGGTTTGGGACTCCGCGTCAAGTGCACAAACCTCGCCCCTCGCGATGAGTTGGGGTCACCTTTCCCCCGAAAGGAAGTGGAGCGGTGAATCGAGTTTCCTGGGGCGGGAGCGGGCCACACGGCTCAGCGGCGCTACGCACTGGGCCGCGTAGCGCTGCCCCGTAGGAGGGGTTCTCCCCCAATTAAAGGGAAGGGCCTAAGCTGCATACTCTGCATATGAGGAACTCACCTACCTGGACCAGCGGGGAGCGGGGGCAGCCATGCGATCAGCCCAGCACTCAAGCAGAGCGATCGTGGTACCGACACCGCAATCGAAGCGGCAGTGTGGTCGGGAGAGAAACGGAGGGGGGTTTTATGTTGACAGCAGCAGCCGGCCACCTCCCCTTTAGATTTTGCCCAGAAGCTGTCGCTGTACATGGCCCGACACAGCCTGAGGGAGCGAAACTCAAATGAGTTGCTGGAGCGAAGCGCTCGGTGACGTCACCTCGATCTCCGGGCGCAGGAAGGAGATCGGGGCGCAATGCCGTAGTGCCGCCGGTAAACCACCGCCCAATATGGCAGGAGGTGTTAGCAGCACCGCACCTGGTCGCAAAGTCATTTTCGCACCGCTAGTGTCCCCCCCCGGGTGCTAACGGAAGGTGCAAATGCACCCAATTTCTCCCCCAAAATCTTGAATTAATGAGAAACTCATGAGAGCTCAAATGGCTAAATTCGTAATTCAGTCTTTTGGCATTGTTGTATCCAGAATAATTCATCCAGACTATTTATTTGGAAACGTTAGGCTATCTTTTACCATTAAAATCCATTTATTGAGGTCTAACAGGCCACATTCGACCCAGCATTCTTACAGATCAATTGTGCTGCCAGATGTGAGGTGCTTAGGGACAGTATATGAGGAATATGCTGTGCGGCGAATGTTTGGTGCGGAGGAGCGGCAAAAGATCGTGGCAGAGGTGCGGCAAATGAGGGTACGGGGCCCCGAAGAGCCGAGGGCCCAGGGGCAGCACGGGTCAGCTGTGATATGTGTGCGCACTAGGTCCGTGCAGCAGATTACGTCTCCAGTCGTCCTGGTTAACCCTTGCCACTGGATCAAGACCTAGCTCTGTCAAGCCCGTGTGGTGGCTGGTGTGCAATGGTCACCACATGTTAAAAAAAATCCACGCAAAGGCATCTTCCACCCTTTCAACCTGAATTCAGGACTGGAACATCGGGTCCTTCATTGAAACATCTGCGAACCCATATGGAAGCAAGTCATCCTCGTTCGAGGGACTGCCTATGATGATGAAGATAATGCATGGGGACTTTTTTCCACCTTGATGTCAACCTTGTCCTAAATTACAGGATCTGATCATCTGAATATGCCGAGACATGCATGCAGGCTGTGAACATCGGAACTTACAAATTAGGAGCAGGAGTAGGACATACGGCCCCTCAAGCCTGCTCCGCCATTCAATAAGATCATGGCTGATCTTTGAACTCAACTCCACTTTCCTACTCGATCCCCAGATCCCTTGATTCCTCTAGGGTCCAAAAATCTAGTGATCTCAGCCTTGAATATACTCAGAGACTCAACATCCATAGCCCTTTGGGTAGAGAATTTCAGAGATCCACAACCTTCTGAGGGAAGAAGTTTCTCCTCATCTCGGTCCTAAACGGCCGACCCCTTATCGTGAGACTGTGCCCCCTGGTTCTCGACTCTCCAGCCCGGGGGAAACAACTTCTCAGCATCTACCCTGTCAATCCCCTCCCACCCCACCACCTCAGAAATTTATATATTTCAATGAGATCACCTCTCCTTCTTCTAATATCCAGAAGGTATGGCCCAATCTACCCGTTCTCTCTGCAAATCCCACATGCAGTGGCGCAGACACACTGAGGCGGCTTTTAAAACACTTTGAGAGGCAAGAGTTAGGCAGGCCCCAAAAGCACCCTGATTTAATAGGCAAAGGGGGAGGCGGGGGGTAGGGGGGGTGGAGGGAGAAAATCAAGCCAAAAGAGCCAAAGACCTAGTGTCGCAACAGGTCATAAAACCGGCTGCCACTTAAAGGAGAGATAGCAACACTGGGGGAAGTCAGCAACCTGGGCAGGAAGAATGGCAGGCAGGTTATGACTTTACAAGGGCTTCCACTAGTGCCGACATGTACAGACATGTCTGGGGCAGGTCGATTTGTGCAGGTACAGACAAATAGTTCACTTCCTCATAGCATCATAGAATAGTACAGCACAGAAAGAGGCCATTCAGCCCATTGAGCCCGTACCAGCTCTTTCGAAGAGCAATCCACTTAGTCCCAATCTCCCGTACTTTCCCCATATCCCTACAACGTTTGCTGCTTCAAGTATATATCCAATTCCCTTTTGAAGGGGACTATTGAATCTGTCTCCACCACCCCATCAGGCAGTGCACTCCAAATCCTAACCACTCGTTGCATAAAAGTGTTTTCCCTCATATCGCTTCTGGCTCTTTTGCCAATGGCCTTAACTCCGTGCCCTCTGGTTATCGACCCTTCAGCCATTGGGTCTCCTTATTTACTCTATCTAAACCCTTCAGGATTACAGTCTGGTCTCGGTGATGTCTTTGGGCCGCGACGTGTATATGTAAAAAAGGACCCATTTGGCTCTGGGTGTGTGCCCTTGTTGCCTGCTCAGGAGAGCAGTGTTAAAATTGCACTTGCTGCGATCTTGGTGGCTTTCGGACAGGCAAGAGCCACGGTGAACTTAACTGCCCATCCGCCAGGTTTCTGCTGAGCGAGGAGGGTTAAAATCACCCCCAAACATTGACCGACATTTATTGCTCACTGATTTGAATTTTTTGAATCGGTCTGAAGATTTGCAAAAGTTGTTCTTAGCGTTGTAGCTTATTGGTGAACATATCCCAAGTCAAACACTAAGATCTACTGGTACAAAATAATGTGGTCTCTGCAAAACAAAGAACCTCTCTAAGTCTCTTTGTTGCTTAGCTGAATGATCCACCAAAAACAATTCAACTTGGGAATCCAATTATCCTATCCCTGTCACCAAATGTGATATATTCTTTGTGACATCACAAACACAGCCATACACACAAGATGGCTGTAGAGGAAATTGTCATGTGACCTTGTCATCTGATCCTTTTAATCATACATGTCAGTAGTCGCATTACCACAGAAGTCCACTAGGTGGAGCAGTAGTCCACCAGGGGGAGCTCTATATTACCTGGTCGTTCACGTAAACTTCATACATGATAGAAACAAGCTTGCACTATTTCCCTTATTCTAACCCTTCGCAATCTTTCTATCAGGTCGCTACTTAATCTTAAAACCTAAGCGAAATACTGCGGATGCTGGGAATCTGAAACTACAACAGAGCAAGCTTGAAACACTCAGCATCTGAGCAGAGAGGAGCGTTTGAACTCAATGGCCTTTCATCACAACTGGAAGATATTAGAGATGAGCAGCTTTTAAGCAAGTGCAGAGTCAGGGGAAAAAAGGGAAGGGTGTTGGTGGCAGGGGAGCAGGAAAGATATGGTTGAGGGCAGAAGCGATTACATAAGAACATAAGAATATAAGAAATAGGAGCAGGAGTAGCCCGCTCCACCATTCAATAAGATCATGGCTGATCCGATCATGGACTAAGCTCCATTTCCCCACCTGCTCCCCATAACCCCTTATCCGTTAAGAATATATCTCTGTCTATCTCTGTTTTAAATATATTCAATGACCCAGCTTCCACAGCTCTCTGAGGCAGCGAATTCCACAGGTTTACAACCCTCTGAGAGAAGAAATTCCTCCTCATTTCCTTTTTAAATGGGCGGCCCCTGATTCTAAGATTATGCCCTCTAGTTCTAGCCTCCCCCATCAGTGTAAACATCCTCTCTGCAACCACCTTGTTGAGCCCCCTCATAACCTTATACGTTTTGATAAGATCACCTCTCATTCTTCTGAATTCCAATGAGTAGAGGCCTAACCTACTCAACCTTTCCTCATAAGTCAACCCCCTCATCCCTGGAATCAACCTAGTGAACCTTCTCTGAACTGTCTCCAAGCAAGATTAAATGACAAATGTGAAGATGGTGCAAATCAAAGTGAGGTGATAATGAGACTCCGTGACCTCACCTTAAATCAAAAACAGCCCTAATTTCTCAAGTCGCTCTTTATAACTGCAATCCCCTTGTCCGTGATAAAAAACAAATAAATCTAGGCTGTCCCTTTTTCATTCCTTTTATATCTTCCCCACAGTACAGATACTTTTTCAAACAATTCAAATATCAGCTTGAAACTAGAGCAGGAACAGAAAGATTTGCTCATGGTCCATCACCTTTGAACATATATCTCCCTCGTACAGCAGTACCGCACAGCTAGTGTGTGTACCACACAGGGCAATTGTCTGGTCAGGAGAGGGAGAGGTCAGTCGATTTAGCGTCAGAACTCAAGAGATTGGATTCTAAAAATGGAATGGAACACTTGTAAATAACACTTGCCGAGCACCACGCAAAGCATACAAAACAGACACGCCGCCTGACAGGAATTGAGAATAACCTTCCTCGTTGTTAGGTGTCCTTTCTTGAGTCTTTCTTTTCGACGTTTACTTTCTCGTCCTGTGATCGGTCCTACCTTTCTCAACAGCGGCAATTTCCGCAGAAGTTCTCCCAATCTACCCCTTCAATCGGCGGATGATAAGTCAAATTCCCCCGGGAGGCAACCATTTTTCCGCTGATGCCAGCTGAAAGGTCGGGCTGTGTGTTGGGAAAAACCCCAGCGCAAATTCAGCCCCTCCCCACCCATCCCCAGTAATTTAAATTCAAATATGTCTACCGCACGACGGCAGACATGCTACATCTCCGTGTAATTCATCAACACCATACAATATATAACACCTTGTGTACGCACAAACTGGCTGCTGCGTTTCCCACATTACAACAGCGACTACACTCCAAAAGCACTTCATTGGCTGTAAAGCGCTTTGAGACGCCCGGTGGTCGTGAAAGGCGCTGTATAAATGCAAGTCTTTCTTTCTTTTTAAATATAATCAAATGTCCCAGGGCTCTTCACAGGAGCGTTATCAGACAAAATATGAGATCGACCCACACAAGGCGATATTAGGACAAATAACCAAAGGGAGGTTATGGAGATAGGGAGGGGATTTGGAAACAAGGATGAGAAATTTGAAATCGAGTTAACACTTTTGTAAAATGTGTTTTACAAATATCCTTGCTACGTACCAATGCTGGAACATGTGCATACACGAGTTTGTAATTTGCTGCTAAGTTAACATCGCACATAAACGGTTCTGCATCTTCTCAACAGAGACTGGAGCTGAAGTAACAGGCACTTTTATCTTTGCCATCAGACAGAGCACAAAATCACACAAACCATACAGGGGTATGTGCGGTAGCACAGTGATTATGTTACTGGTCTAGTAAGCCAGAGGCCTGGACTAATGTTCCAGAGACAGAGTTCAAATTCCCCCCATTACAGCTGGAGAAATTTAAGTTCAACTAATTCAATAAATCTGGAATTAAAAAAGGTAGTAACAGTGACCATGAGGCTACTGGGTTGCCAGAAAAACCCAACTGGTTCACCAATGTATATAAGAAATAGGAGTAGGCCATTTGGCCCCTCAAGCCTGCTCTGCCATTCAATGGCTGATCTGATCATGGACTCAGCTCCACTTCCTTGTCCTCTCCCCATAACCCCATTCTCCCTTGTTGCTCAAAAATCTGCCGATCTCCACCTTAAAGTTATTCAATGACCCAGCCTCCACAGCTCTCTGGGGCAGAGAATTCCACAGATTTACAACCCCCTGAGAGAAGAAATTTCTCCTCATCTTGGTTTTAAATTGACGGCACCTAGTTTTAGTTTCCCCTATGAGTGGAAATATCCTCTCTGCATCCACCTAGTCGAGCCCCCTCATTATCTTTTAAGTTTCAATAAGATCACCTCTCATTCCAATGTGTATAGGCTCAACCTACTCAACCTTTCCTCATACGTCAACCCCCTCATCTTCGAAATCAACCTCGTGAACCTTCTCTGAACAGCCTCCAAAGCAAGTATATCCTTCCTTAAATACAGAGAAGAAAACTGTATGCAGTACTCCAGGTGCGGCCTCACCAATACCCTGTACAGTTGTAGCAGGACTTCTCTGCTTTTATATTCTGTCCCCCTTACAATAAAGGCCAACATTCCATTTGCCTTCCTGATTACTTGCTGTACCTGCATACTCACTTTTTGTGTTTCATGCACAAGGACCCCCACTTTAGGGAAGAAAGTATGTCGCCCTTACCGAGGTCTATGACTCCAGACCCACGACAATGTGGTTGACTCTGAACTGGCCCAGCGAGCCACTCGGTTGTACCAAACCACAGCACTGTGTGGGAGCACCTTCACCACACGGGACTGCAGCGGTTCAAGTAGGCGGCTCACCACCTTCTGAAAGGCAATCAGGGATGGGCAATAAATGCCGGCCTTGCCAGCGACGCCCGCGTCCCGTGAATGAATAAATAAAAAAGCAGATGCTGCAGAAATATCAAATACGTATGTTGAACATTGCTTGAGATCTCGCAGACAAGAGATGCTGACATACTAAGTTATTCACTTGTCAGAACAAAACTCCATTGCACAGGTTCATCTGTCCTGTCTGGAGTGTTACAATAACTTATTTTTGTTGCTGCTGTGACCTGTTGTGTGTTCTACACACAGTGACACAGATTAATTAATGAGAAGGGTAGGACCTCATTAAATACACTTGATAGCTATGTCATAGTTCTGGTTCCTAAATGACAAAAGAGAAAAATGCTATCATTCAAACTACATGCCAGTGCCCGATAACTTAAGGTTTTAGATCATTCAAATAATTCGCCCTCCATTTTCGAAATACCACATGAAAGCACTACCATGTCATCCGTGGCTCAGTGGGCAACACCCCCAGCTCTGAGTCGGAAAGTCGTGGGCTCAAGTCCCACCCCAAGGACTCAAGCACACAAATCTAGGCTGGCACTCCCAGTGCTGCGCTGTTGGAGGTGCCGTCAAATCGAGGTGGACGTAAAAGATCCCGTGGCACTATTTCGAAGAAGAGCAGGGGAGTTCTCCCCGGTGTCCTGGGGCCAATATTTATCCCTCAATCAACGTCACTAAAAACAGATTATCTGGTCATTATCACATTGCTGTTTGTGGGAGCTCGCTTGCGCGCAGCTTGGTTGCTGCGTTTCCTGCTTTAGAACAGTAACTGCACTTCAGAAGTACTTCATTGGCTGTAAAGCGCTTTGGGAAATCCGGTGGTCGTGAAAGACGCTATATAAATGCAAGTCTTTCTTTCTTTGTCTTATTTCACACCGGCAATGTTAGCAAGTTAGTTAAATACCTTGGACCATATTGCAGCTAATCGAGGGATGGGAGCATTTATTAAAAGATTATGAAAGAGTTCAAGCTCTTTCCAAGAGTAATACATCTTTTTGACACCACGCACTGTGCTGGAGAGTGTGTGTGTGTGTGTGTGTGTGTGAGGTGAGCTGGTTGATTATGTTGACATTCTTTGATGATGCTATCACCTTGATCTACTTTTAAATTCCTAGTAATGCTTGCAATGAAACGGTCGCCAAGATCCGTTGGCAAATTTCTCTAGCTGTCTTCCACGCTGCAGTTCAGTGTTAATGTGCGCAAAAGAAGAATGGCCCCTGGCAACAGACATGAAAACAACTAACTACCCTGCCCAGTAATAGAGAAAGGACAAAACGAAATAAAAAGAGACAGGCTGAGTGATTTTCATGAGTCCACAAGCGGTGTTTAAAGAGGAAGTCGGAGATACAGAATTAACTCCTGACAATCTCCCGCAGAAGGATATGATGACCACTGCTTCTGAGTTGCACTAAGGTTTTATGGCATTCTTTACCTCGAAAACTTGTTTGTTCAACGTCAATAAAATGATTTAGAATGCCTAAAACCCTTCTCGAGTCAGGCTCGGTTAATTCTGTCGAGCCCAGAAAACCACACACAATTAATTCCTTTCAAATGCAATAACTTATTATGTGGGCAAATGTGGCAGATATTTTGGATTGCACTAATAGCAGAGAAATAGATGGACAGTTAAACAGTTGTTCTTTTGGTAATGGTTGAGGAAGGAATATTGGCCAGCGCACTGAGAATTTTTCCGAATACAGGCAACTCTCGATTATCCGTACACGGATCCAACGAGAAACCATTGTAACGGGATTTAAAATTCTGCTGCTAACAAGTGAAAAGACAGCTCCAAATAATTTGGAAAAATCTCCTTCCAAACACTGTGCTCATTTGTATTTGCTCATTCTCACTCTCACACTCTCTCTCTCTCACACTCATACATTCTCTCTCTCACACTCGCTCATTCTCTCTCTCACATACACTCTCTCACACTCGCACATTCTCTCTCTCACACACTCTCTCTTTCTCACACTTTCACATTCTCTCTCACACACTCTCTCACAAGCTCTCTCTCTCACACTTTCACATTCTCTCTCTCACACACTCTCTCTCTCACACTCGCACATTCTCTCTCTCACACTCTCTCTCTCTCTCACACTCACACATTCTCTCTCTCACACACTCTCTCTCTCACACTCGCTCATTCTCTCTCACACACTCTCTCTCACTCGCACATTCTCTCTCTCTCACTCTCTATCACACTCGCACATTCTCTCTCTCACACACTCTCTCTATCACACTGACACATTCTCGCTCTCTCACACACACTCTCTCACACTCGCTCATTCTCTCTCACACACTCTTTCTCACTCGCTCATTCTCTCTCACACACTCTCTCTCACTCGCTCATTCTCTCTCACACTTTCACATTCTCTCTCTCACACACACTCTCTCTCTCACACTCGCACATTCTCTCTCTCTCACACTCTCAGTTTATTACAGGGGTCATACAAAGTCAACAGTTTGTTGGAACACAGCAGGTTCCTCGCCTTATTGAAAGCCCGTTCTTGACAATCCCCCCAAGATCATTCACAACCTTTATGGAGGAGCATGTGTAACGGCTCCAACAATATGCTTAAGTTCGGCAGGAAGTTCCCAAAATAGTTGAAGAGTCCCAGGAATTATCGCAACTCCGACGTGCTGCCGGGCCTGGGCGCCCGGCGAATCACCTCAGTTTTCTGATTCAATTGTCTGCGGCAACCCTCCTGCCCAGGAACTCGACCTCTGGGGCTAAAAACACGCACTTGGCCTTTTTCAGCCGCAGGCCTACCCGTTCCAATCAGCGTAGCATCTCCTCCAGGTTGCGGAGGTGTTCCTCAGTGTCTCGACCCGTTATAAGGATGTTGTCTTGGAACACGATCGTTCCAAGGATGGACTTGAGCAAGCTTTCCATGTTTCGCTGAAAGATAGCCGCTGCCGAACGAATGCCAAACGGGCACCGATTGTAAACAAATAGTCCTTTGTGTGTCGTGATGGTGGTCAGAAACTTGGATTCTTCAGCCAGTTCCTGAGTCATGTAGGCCGAAGTGAGGTCCAGCTTCGTGAACAGCTTACCACCTGTCAGCATGGCACAAAGGTCCTCCGCTCTCAGGAGCGGGTATTGGTCTTGCAGCGACACTCGGTTGATGGTGGCTTTGTAGTCGCCACAAATCCTAACCGAGTTATCTGCTTTAAGGACAGGAACAATGGGACTTGCCCAGTTGCTGAATTCAACAGGCAAAATTATGCCCTCTCTGAGAAGCATGTCCAGTTCACTTTCAATTTTCGCACGCATTACGTACGGCACCGCTCTGGCTTTGTGGTGCACTGGTCTGGCGTCTGAAGTGAAGCAAAGAATGACTAAGAAAGCAATAAAGAAAGGAAAGATAGATTACGAAAGTAAACTTGCGCAAAACAGAAAAACAGATAGTAAAAGCTTTTACAGAAAAATAAAACGGAAAAGAGTGACTAAAGTAAATGTTGGTCCCTTAGAAGATGAGAAGGGGGATTTAATAATGGGAAATGTGGAAATGGCTGAGACCTTAAACAATTATTTTGCTTCGGTCTTCACAGTGGAAGACACAAAAACAATGCCAAAAATTGCTGGTCACAGGAATGTGGGAAGGGAGGACCTCGAGATAATCACTATCACTCGGGGGGTAGTGCTGGACAGGCTAATGGGACTGAAGGTAGACAAGTCCCCTGGTCCTGAAGGTAGACAAGTCCCCTGGTCCTGATGAAATGCATCCCAGGGTAATAAAAAAGATGGCGGAAGTTATAGCAGATGCATTCGTTATAATCTACCAAAATTCTCTGGATTCTGGGGAGGTACCAGCGGATTGGAAAGCAGCTAATGTAACGCCTCTGTTTAAAAAAGGGGGCAGACAAAAGGCAGGTAACTATAGGCCAGTTAATTTAACATCTGTAGTGGGGAAAATGCTTGAAGCTATCATTAAGGAAGAAATAGCGGGACATCGAGATAGGAATAGTGCAATCAAGCAGACGCAGCATGGATTCATGAAGGGGAAATCATGTTTAACTAATTTACTGGAATTCTTTGAGGATATAACGAGCATGGTGGATCGAGGTGTACCGATGGATGTGGTGCATTAGATTTCCAAAAGGCATTCGATAAGGTGCCACACAAAATGTTACTGCAGAAGGTAAAGGTACGCGGAGTCAGAGGAAATGTATTAGCATGGATAGAGAATTGGCTAGTTAACAGAAAGCAGAGAGTCGGGATAAATGGGTCCTTTTTGGGTTGGAAATCGGTGGTTAGTGGTGTGCCACAGGGATCGGTGCTGGGACCACAACTGTTTACAATATACATAGATGACCTGGGAGAGGGGACAGAGTGTAGTGTAACAAAATTTGCAGATGACAAAGATTAGTGGAAAAGTGGGTTGTGTAGAGGACACAGAGAGGCTGCAAAGAGATTTAGATAGGTTAAGCGAATGGGCGAAGGTTTGGCAGATGGAATACAATGTCGGAAAGTGTGAGGTCATCCACCTTGGGAAAAAAAACAGTAAAAGGGAATATTATTTGAATGGGGAGAAATTACAACATGCTGCGGTGCAGAGGGACCTGGGGGTCCTTGTGCATGAAACTCTTCCCAAAAAGTTAGTTTGCAGGTGCAGCAGGTAATCAGGAAGGCGAATGGAATGTTGGCCTTCATTGTGAGAGGGATGGAGTACAAAAGCAGGGAGGTCCTGCTGCAACTGTATAGGGCATTGGTGAGGCTGCACCTGGAGTACTGCGTGCAGTTTTGGTCACTTTACTTAAGGAAGGATATACTAACATTGGAGGGGGTACAGAGACGATTCACTAGGCTGATTCCGGAGATGAGGGAGTTACCTCATGATGATAGATTGAATAGACTGGGTCTTTACTCGTTGGAGTTCAGAAGGATGAGGGGTGATCTTATGGAAACATTTAAGATAATGAAAGGGATAGACAAGATAGAGGCAGAGAGGTTGTTTCCACTGGTTGGGGAGACTAGAACTAGGGGCCACAGCCTCAAAATACAGGGGAGTCAATTTAAAACCGAGTTGAGGGGGAATTTCTTCTCCCAGAGGGTTGTGAATCTGTGGAATTCTCTGCCCAAGGAAGCAGTTGAGGCTAGCTCATTGAATGTATTCAAATCACAGATAGATAGATTTTTAACCAATAAGGGAATTAAGGGTTATGGGGAGTGGGCGGGTAAGTGGAGCTGAGTCCACGGCCAGATCAGCCATGATCTTGTTGAATGGCGGAGCAGGCTCGAGGGGCTAGATGGCCTATTCCTGTTCCTAATTCTTATGTTCTTATGTGATGTGTATCACTACTTTGGTGCCCTTGAACGTTCCGACACCGGGTTGAAAGAGTGACTCAAATTTTTGCAATATCTGCGAGCATGAACTTCGCTCCACAGATGAAATGGCGTGCACATCCCCCCATTTCCAATTCATCTCAGCTAGCCAACTCCTCCCCAAGAGCGCGGGGCTATTTCCCGGAACAATCCAGAGCGGCAGCCGATTCTGTGATCCATTATGCGTTACTACCAAGTTTGCACTGCCCAGCACTGAGATGATCTCTTTGGTATACGTACGTAGCTGCGTCTCAATGCGTTCCAATTTTGGCCTGCTAGCTCTGTGTGGCCATAGTCTCTCAAATTGTTGGGTGCTCATGAGGGACTGGGCAGCTCCTGTATCCAGCTCCATGTGCACCGGAATGCCATTCAGTAAGACTTTCATCATCATGGGTGGCGTTTTGGTGTATGAGCTGTGGGCGTCGGCCACATGAACTCTCTGAACTTCAGCATCCATGGTTGTTCCCCAGGCCTCATCCTGCATTTCAGACCTCTCGTCTGGTTCATCTGTCTCGCAGACTGGCCTCGCTGCTGCCTTTTTGCACATCCTGGCCAGATGTCCCTTGACTTTACAAATCCTACAGGTGTAAAGTTGGAACCTGCAGATTTTTTGCAGTGTGTCTGCTCCCACATCTCCAACATGAGCTGAGATCGCTGTTAACAAAAGGACTATTCCCAGGCATTCCTCTCTGATGGCCCTTTTGGCAGTTTCTAAGCACTCTGATGGGGGGTGTTACTTGTCCCATCACAGGATGTATTGTTCCTCGTGATGGCATGAGTTACTGATCCCCTTTCCATTGTCCCTGTTGCAGGCCCACCCTGGAGCTACTGGAACTAGTTGCTGCCTGGACAGTGTCGAATTGCCCTTGCCTGCCTGTGGGCTTCTGTGTCATTTTTATAACATTGATTCCCTGGTTCAACGCAACTTTAAAACCAGGGCTGTGTGCGTAGATTAGCTTGGTCTCTTCTTCCCCTGCCATAAAGGTCTGAGCTATCAACGCCGCCCCTTCTAAAGTCCAATCCTTAGTCTTTATGAGATTCCTGAAAATGCCGGCATGATTAATGCCCTCGATGAAAAAGTCCCTTAACATCTCCCCCCTGCAGGCATCGGAGAACTTACAGAGACTGGCCAAACGCCGCAGTTCCGCCATGAAGTCCGAGATGTTTTGACCCTCCCGACGCCGGTGAGAGTAGAACCGGTGCCGGGCCATGTCTACGCTACTTGCCAGCTTGAGATGCCCACTGATCAGCTGGTTGAGCTCTTCAAAGGACTTGTCCGCTGGTTTTTGGGGTGCGAGCAGGTCTTTCATTAGCGCATACGTCTGTGGACCACAGCTGGTCAGTAGGTGCGCCCTCCGCTTGTCAGCTGCTGCCTCTTCCAGCCAGTCCTTTGTGACAAAGCTCTGCTGGAGTTCTTCCAAAAAATCGTCCCAGTCCTCACTCACACAGTAGCGTTCCTCTGTGCCACCGGTGGCCATCCTCGTGGTTCGGTGATTCCCGATTCTCGTCGCCAGATGTAGTGTCTCTGCACCTTGTTACAAACTCACACGAGGCATGGATATATCAGACCCTGTCACTCTGTGACCTTCACTTTATTTCCAGGACAGATCCTGGGTGGGATCTCCCCTTTTGTACCTGGAAGTCCAGGTGAGGTGCTCACTCCCTGTGGTCAGGGTGTGCATTACAAGGGTACAGGTACAGTCTGCATGAGTTACAGTTACATACTTATAGTCATTGCAAGATGGTGAAATACATGACACTCTCTCTCTCACTTGCTCATTCTCTCTCTCACGCACACTCTCTCTCTCACACTCGCACATTCTCTCTCTCACACATACACACTCTCTCTCACTCACTCACTGTAAAAATCCCCCTCCTCTGCCCTTACTTTGATGGTGTGTGTGTGTGTGTGTGTGTGTGTTGTGCACGCTGCTGTAACCGCTGTCTCTCGCGGCCGCCGCTGACGTTGGGAACGGGGGCAGGGCTGGCACCGGGTTCCAGGCACAGAACCTGTACATGCATGCTGGTAATGTCCATCTTTTGTTACTGTTTGTCGCTGATTGTATAAATGTAAACTCGCCCTAATGATTGTATTAATTCATTAAATTTTTAACTTTAAAATGTCGACTCACCCTAACGGAAATATCGTTTACCCAGAATAGCCCAATCCCCGGGGACCCGGATAGTCGAGAGTTGCCTGTATTACCATGGGATCTGCAGCATTCACCTCACCCACAACTTAAACGCTGCAGCTCACCGCCAGATCTAAAGACGGCACCTCCAACAATGCAGCAGTCCCTCCACAGTGCTCAAGCCTTCTACAACAACAACTTGCATTTATATAGTACCTTCAATGCAATAAAACGTCCCAAACAAAATTTGAGACTGAGCCACCTACGAATTTAAGAACATAAGAGTTAGGAGCAGGAGTCAGCCATTCGGCCCCTCGAGCCTGCTCCGCCATACAATAAGCTCACGGCTGATCATCGACCTCAACTCCACCTTCCTGCCTGATCCCCATATCCCTTGATTCCCTAAATATCCAATCGATCTCTATCTTCACCATACTCAACGACTGAGCCTCCACAGCCCTCTGGGGTAGAGAATTCCAAAGATTCACCACCCTCTGAGTGAGGAGATTTCTCATCTCAGTCCTAAATGGCCGACCCCTTATTCTGAGACTGTGACCCCTGGTTCTAGACTCGCCAGCCCGGGGGAAACATCCTCCCTGCATCTACCCTGTCAAGCCCTGTAAGAATTCTGTACGTTTCAATGAGATCACCTCTCATTCATTTGAACTCTTGAGAACATAGGCCTTGTCTAATGTCCATATGCCAACTCTCATCTATCCTCTCTTGTATACTAACATAAGAACATAAGAAATAGGAGCCAGGAGTCACCCATTTGGCCCCTTGAGCCTGCTCCACCATTTAATATGATCATGGCTGATCCGATCATGGACTCAGCTCCCCTTCCCCGCCTGCTACCCATAACCCTTTACTCCCTTATCGCTCAAAAATCTGTCTGTCTCCGCCTTAAATATATTTAATGACCCAGCCTCCACAGCTCTCTGGGGCAGAGAATTCCATAGATGTACAATCCTCTGAGAGAAGAAATTTCTCCTCATCTCAGTTTTAAATGGGCGGCCCCTCATTCTAATGCCCTGTCCTCTAAAATCCCTACGCCAACACTTCATTATCAAAAAGCTTCCTAATCTCGTGCCACCATCCCAGACTTGAGTCCCTTTCAGACAAACCTGCCGCTTCCCCATGTCTCTCTTGGCATTCTCCAAAGGGCCCACCGTGGCCCTTGTCGCTGTCTCCTCACAAGCACCAATCCCAACTGTCCCATCCTATGCCCAGCTTGCCCAGGAAGGGCTAACCTTGCCAATCTCCTCCCCATCCAACTCATCCCTCCAAGCATTGACCAATGGCTGTGCATTCTGGCAGTAGATCAGCCATCACTGATGACCTCAAAATCTCCTTGCAGAATGTCCGTTCACTACCAAACAAGGCCCTTCCATCCGTGACCTTATCGTGGATGACTGCATTGACATCGTGGCGCTAGCAGAATCTTGGCTGAGGGATAATGACACACCACTTTTAATCGAAGCCTCTCCTCCCGGCTATACCCTCCACCACTTGCCATGCCCAGATCGCTGTGGTGGCAGTCTAGCTCTCATCACTAAATCATACCTTGGTCTGTCCCCTTACTCCTCCGACACTTTCTCTGCCTTTGAACATCTCGCCTTACTCCACCCCTCTCACCTCTCATTCAAAATTCTCGTTCTCTCCCGCCCAGCTAAATATGATAAAAACGTTTTCACGATTATATCCTCACTGCTTTCCTCCCTCAGCCAATACACTGAGCAACTTCTCATCCTCGGTGACTTCAAACTCCATCTCAATTCATCATGTCCTCTCTCCTCCGAGTTCACTACCCTCCTGTCCTCCCTTAATCTCTCCCTCCATGTAAATTCCTCAACCCATATTCGCGGCCACCCCCTTGACCTTGCTATCTCTCGTGGCCTTGCTATTCCTACCATATCAATTCAAGATAAAGCCATCTCTGACCATTTCCTTGTATCGCTCTCAACCCACATTCCCCTTCCTCAATCCAAACCTACTTCCTTCTGCATCCACCCCAGGAAAAAACTCTCTCCAAACTCTCTTACAACTGCACTTATCAACTAAAACCTGTCCAACCTTTGGCCCTCTTTTTACAATGACATTTCTGCAGCCACCGATCTGCTCGACCTGACCCTCATCACCACCTTTGGTACCCTAGTCCCTATGAAAAAGATTACTCTCCCAGGCTGGCTGTTCACCTGGCACAGCCCTCATCTTCGCTCCTTCAAGTCAGAAGGGCGCAGACTTGAACGGATGTGGCGGACAACTAGTTTAGCCATTCACCGCCAGATCTGGCTCGAACCCATCATCATTATCGGCAATCCCTCGAATCGAGCATGACTTGCTTCCACCTCAAAAAGTTCACAGGTGTTTCAATGAAGGACCTACAATTCCAGATGCAGAACTACATCCTGAAGGGTGGAAGATGCCCTGTGCGTGGATTTTTTTAACGTGGAGTGACCGTTGCACACCAGCCACCACACGGGCTTGACAGAGCTTGGTCTTGGTCCAGTGGCAAGGGTTAACCAGGACGACTGGAGACCAGCTCTGCTGCACGGACCTAGTGCGTGCACACATATCGCAGTGTGGGCTGGCCCATGCTGCCCCTGGGCCCTCACCTCTTCTGGGCCCCGAACTCACGCCTCTCCTGGGCCCCGATCACATCTCTCTACAATCTCTCGCCGCTCCTTCGGCCCGACCTCGCCGCTCCTGCTCAAACACATAATATATTATCGGTTCCTACTCTTGTCTACAAAAACTGCTCATTATTCCAGGATCATTCTGGATTGCAAAAATAACCTCCGACTACTATTCTCTACTGCTAACCATCTCCTTAAACCCCTCTCCCCTGTCTCCACCACACTCACCTCCAACAATAAGTACGAGGAGCTCATGGACTTCTTTGCCTCTGCGAGTTCCCTTCCTTCATCTAGCCCACAAGGCCAAACTTCATCTGGGGCTCCCACCTGCCCTAACCCTAACCTTTCTCTTTGCTCTCCCTTCTTAATCTCTCCAAACTCACCCTGTCCATGAGTCCCACTTCCTGCTCCCTTGACCTTATTCCCACTAAACTGTTGA
Source organism: Pristiophorus japonicus (assembly GCF_044704955.1). Lineage (NCBI taxonomy): Eukaryota > Metazoa > Chordata > Chondrichthyes > Pristiophoridae > Pristiophorus > Pristiophorus japonicus. The sequence continues at coordinate 9,958,917 of NC_091981.1, read as the reverse complement.
CCACCTAACTTCCTTTTCTGGCTCCCATGTTAGCCGACATTGTTAACAGTTCTCTCTCCTCAGGTACTGTTCCCCTCTCCTTGAAATCTGCTGTCATCACCCCTCTCCTCAAAAAAACAACCCTTGACCCCACTTTGCTTGTGAGCCATCGCCCCATCTCCAACCTCCCTTTCCTCCCCAAAGTAATTGAATGTGTTGTCGCCTTCAAAATCCATGACCATCTTTCCACCCTTTGATGGGTGTTGATGAGTGTTTTTGACTGGCAGGCTGTATCCAGTGGGGTTCCACAGGGATCAGAGCTGGGTCTCTTGATTTTTGTGGTATATATGTTGGGGGTATGATTAAGAAGTTTGCAGATGACACTAAAATAGGCTGTGCGGTTGATAATAAAGAAGAAAGCTGCGGACTACAGGAAACATAGAAACATAGAAACACAGAAAATAGGTGCAGGACTAGGTCATTCAGCCCTTCGAGCCTGCACCACCATTCAATATGATCATGGCTGATCATGCAACTTCAGTAACCACTCCTGCCTTCTCTTCATACCCCCTAATCCCTTTAGCCGTAAGGGCCACATCTAACTCCCTTTTGAATATATCTAACGAACTGGCCTCAACAACTTTCTGTGGTAGAGAATCCCACAGGTTCACAATTCTCTGGGTGAAAAAGTTTCTTCTCATCTCGGTCCAAGCTGGCTCACCCCTTATCCTTAGACTGTGACCTCTCGTTCTGGACTTCCCCAACATTGGGAACATTCTTCCTGCATCTAACCTGTCCAATCCCGTTAGAATTTTATATGCTTCTATGAGATCCCCTCTCATTCTTCTACATTCCAGTGAATATAAGCCTAGTCGATCCAATCTTTCTTCATATGTCAGTCCTGCCATCCCGGGAATCAGTCTGCTGAACCTTCACTGCACTCCCTCAATAGCAAGAATGTCCTTCCTCAGATTAGGAGACCAAAACTGCACACAATACTCAAGGTGTGGTCTCACTAAGGCCCTGTACAACTGCAGTAAGACCTCCCTGTTCCTATAATCAAAATCCTCTCGCTATGAAGGCCAACATGCCATTTGCTTTCTTTACTGCCTGCTGTACCTACATGTCAACTTTCAATGACTGATGGACCATGACACACAGGTCTCGTTGCATCTCCCCTTTTCCTAATCTGTCACCATTCAGATAATAATTTGCCTTCCTGTTTTTGCCACCAAAGTGGATTACCTCACATTTATCCACATTATACTGCATCTGCCATGCATTTGCCCACTCACCTAACCTGTCCAAGACACCCTGCAGACTCTTAGCATCCTCCTTACAGCTCACATTGCCACCCAGCTTAATGTCATCTACAACTTGGAGATATTACATTCAATTCCTTCATCTAAATCATTAATGTATATTGTAAATAGCTGGGGTCCCAGCACAGAATCTTGCGGTGCCCCACTAGTCACTCACTGCCTGCCATTCTGAAAAGGACCCGTTTATTCCCACTCTTTACTTCCTGTCTGCCAACCAGTTCTCAATCCACGTCAATGCAGGAAATTATCAATTAATTGGTCAGGTGGACAAAATAGTAGCAAATGGAATTCAAGCTGGATAAGTATGAGGTAATGCATAACAAGGCAAGGGGATACACATTAAATGGTACGACAATGAAAAGTGTAGAGGAACAAAGGGACCTTAGAGTGCATGTCTACAGATTCCTGAAGGTATCAGGGCAGGTAGGTAGGATGGTTAAGAAGACATATGGAATACTTGCCTCATTTAGTTGAGACATGGAATCCAAAAGCAAGGACGTTATACTGGAGTACTGCGGCAGTGCTGGTCACCACATTACAGGAAATGTGTGATTGCACTGGAAAGGTTGCAGAGGAGATTTACAAGAATGTTGCCAGGACTGGAGAATTTTGGCTGTGTGGAAATATTGGAGATGCTGGGTCTGTTTTCTTTGGAACAGAGGAGGCTGAGGGGAGACCTGATTGAGGTGTATAAAATTATGAGGGGCCTAGATAGAATGGATAGGAAGAATCTGTTTCCCTTGGCAGAAGAGATCAACAACCATGGGGTATAGATTTAAAGTATTTGGGGGGAGGTTTAGAGGAGATATGAGGAGATATGTCTGCCTGAAAGGGTGATAGAGGCAGGAACCCTCACCACATTTAAAAGATACTTGGATGTGCACTTGAAGTGCCGTAACCTACAGGGCTATGGTTCAAGAGCTGGAAAGTGGGATTAGGCTGGATAGTTCTTGGCTGGCTGGTGCGGACACGATGGGCCGAAATAGCCTCCTTCCGTGCTGTAAATTTCTATGATTCTATAGATGAATTCAGTGTTTGAATCTCTTCAATCTGGTTTTTGCCCCTGCCACAGTACCGAAACGGCTCTCATCAAAGTCACAAATGACCTTCATTCTTTGTGAGTGTGACTATCCCTCCTTGTCCATCTGGACCTGTCTGCAGCCTTTGACACAGTTGACCACTCCATCCTCCTCCAACGCCTAAGAAGAGGACAGAGAGGTAGAGAGCAGAGAGGTTTAGGGAGGGAATTCCCGAGCTTAGGTCGGAGGCAACTGAAGGCATGGGCGGCAATGTTGGGGGCGTTTAAAATAGAGGATGCACGAGAGGCCAGAATTGGAGGAGCGTGGAGATCTCGGGGTGTTGTGGGGCTGGAGGAGGTTACAGAGATAGGGAGGGGTGAGGGTCATGGAGGGATTTGAATCTTAATTGAGTATTTTAAAATCGAGACGTTTCCGGACTGGGAGGAAATGTACGTCAGCGAGCACAGGGGATGATGGGCGAACGGGACTTGCTGCGAGTTAGGCTACAGGCAGCAGAGTTTTGGGTGAATTCAAATTTGTGGAGGGTGCAAGGTGGGAGGCCGTCCAGGAGAACATTGGAATAGTCAAGTCTAGAGGGAACAAAGTCGCAGATGAGGGTTTATAGTGGGGCTTTCTGACTCAGGGATGAGAGTGCTACCAACTGAGCCAAGCCGAGCTGGCATTCCGTTTCTTTAGGAACTCCCATTGCAATCTTCCCTTGTAGTTCAGAGAAGGTTCACTAGGTTGATTTCTGAGATGAAGGGGTTGACTTATAAAGAAAGGTTGAGCAGGTTGGGCCTATACTCATTGGAGTTTAGAAGTATGAGGTGATCTTACTGAGTCATATGAGATACTGAGGGGCCTCGACAGGGTAGATGCAGCGAGGATGTTTACCCTCGTGGGGGAATCTAGAGCAAGGGGGCATAGTTTCAGAATAAGGGGTCGCTCTTTAAAATTGCGTTGAGGAGGAATTTCTTCTCTCAGACGGTTGTAAATCTTTGGAATTCTCTGCCCCAGAGAGCTGTGGAGGCTGGGTCATTGAATATATTTAAGGTGGAGATAGACAGATTTTTGAGCGATAAGGGAGCGAAGGGTTCTAGGAGCGGGCAGGGAAGTGGAGCTGAGTCCATGATCAGATCAGCCATGATCGTATTGAATGGCGGAGCAGGCTCGAGGGGCCAAATGGCCAACTCCTGCTCCTATTTCTTATGTTCTTATGTTCTATCTTGATGTGGTGAGATCCTAATCTGGTGGATATAACAAATAAAGGCAACGTAAGAGGGAAGGGTGGTGTAATGTTTATGTTACTGGACTAGTAAACCTGGGTTAATAATCTGGGGACATGAGTTCAAATCCCACCATGGTAGCGGGGAATTTAAATTCAATTAATAAATAAATCTGGAATAAAAAGCTAGTGACAGTAATGGTGACCCTGAAACTACTGGATTATCATTTAAAAATAAAACCATCAGGTTCACTAATGTCCTTTAGGGAAGGAAATCTGCCGCCCTTACCCGGTCTGGCCGATATGTGACTCCAGATCTACAGCAATGTGGTTGACTCAAAACTGCCTTCTGAAATGGCCTAGCAAGCCACTCAGTTGTACCAAACTCTCCTTAATCTGGCCCGCAGAGTCGAGGATGACCTGCTTCCACTCTAATATAATTTTTCAGGTGACTGGTGAGACCAATGCGGGACCTACAGTCTCTGTCACGGGTGGGGCAGATGGTGGTTGGAGGGACGGGTGGGTGGGGGGGGGCTTGGGTTGTCATGCGCTCCTTCCGCTGTTTGCGCTTGGCTTCCGCGTGCTCCCGGCGAAGAGACTCGAGGTGTTCAGCGCCTTCCCGGATGCTTCTCCTCCACTTTGAGCGGTCTCGGGCCCGGGATTCCCAGGTGCCGGTGGGGATGTTACACTTCTTCAAGGAGGCTTTGAGGGTGTCCTTGAAAAGTTTCCTCTGCCCACCTGGGGCTCGCTTGCCGTGTCGGAGCTCCTTGTTTTGGGAGTCTAGTGTCGGCCATGTGGGCGATGGGGCCCATCCATTGGAACTGATCGTGTGTGGTCAGTGCTTCGATGCTGGGGATGTTGGCCTGAGAGAGAACACTGAAGTTGGTATGCCTAGCCTACCAATGGTATTGCAGGGTCTCGCGGAGGCAGCGTTGTTGGTACTTCTCCAGTGCTTTGAGGTGCCTGTTGTACATGGTCCACCTCTCTGAAGCATATGGGAGGGCGGGTATCACTACTGCTCTGTAGACCATGAACTTGGTGCTGGGTTTGAGATCCTGGTCTTCAAACACTTTCTTCCTGAGGCGACCGAAGGCTGCACTGGTGCACTGAAGGCGGTGTTGGACTTCGTCATCGATGTCTGCCCTTGTTGACAGTAGGCTCCCAAGGTATGGAAAATGGTCCACGTTGTCCAGGGCCTCGTCATGGATCTTGATAATTGGGTGCAGTACTATGTGGCAGGTGCAAGTTGATAGAGAACCTTTGTCTTACATAGAAACATAGAAACATAGAAAATAGGTGCAGGAGCAGGCCATTCAGCCCTTCTAGCCTGCACCGCCATTCAATGAGTTCATGGCTGAACATGAAACTTCAGTACCCCCTTCCTGCTTTCTCGCCATAACCCTTGATCCCCCGAGTAGTAAGGACTTCATCTAACTCCCTTTTGAATATATTTAGTGAATTGGCCTCAACTACTTTCTGTGGTAGAGAATTCCACAGGTTCACCACTCTCTGGGTGAAGAAGTTTCTCCTCATCTCGGTCCTAAATGGCTTACCCCTTATCCTCAGACTGTGACCCCTGGTTCTGGACTTCCCCAACATTGGGAACATTCTTCCTGCATCTAACCTGTCTAAACCCGTCAGAATTTTAAAGGTTTCTATGAGGTCCCCTCTCATTCTTCTGAACTCCAGTGAATACAAGCCCAGTTGATCCAGTCTTTCTTGATAGGTCAGTCCCGCCATCCCGGGAATCAGTCTGGTGAATCTTCGCTGCACTCCCTCAATAGCAAGAATGTCCTTCCTCAAGTTAGGAGACCAAAACTGCACACAATACTCCAGGTGTGGCCTCACCAAGGCCCTGTACAACTGTAGCAACACCTCCCTGCCCCTGTATTCAAATCCCCTCGCTATGAAGGCCAACATGCCATTTGCTTTCTTAACCGCCTGCTGTACCTGCATGCTAACCTTCAATGACTGATGTACCATGACACCCAGGTCTCGTTGCACCTTCCCTTTTCCTAATCTGTCACCATTCAGATAATAGTCTGTCTCTCTGTTTTTACCACCAAAGTGGATAACCTCACATTTATCCACATTATACTTCATCTGCCATGCATTTGCCCACTCACCTAACCTATCCAAGTCACTCTGCAGCCTAATAGCATCCTCCTCGCAGCTCACATTGCCACCCAACTTAGTGTCATCCGCAAATTTGGAGATACTGCATTTAATCCCCTCGTCTAAATCATTAATGTACAATGTAAACAGCTGGGGCCCTAGCACAGAACCTTGCGGCACCCCACTAGTCACTGCCTGCCATTCTGAAAAGTACCCGTTTACTCCTACTCTTTGCTTCCTGTCTGACAACCAGTTCTCAATCCACGTCAGCACACTACCCCCAATCCCATGTGCTTTAACTTTGCACATTAATCTCTTGTGTGGGACCTTGTCGAAAGCCTTCTGAAAGTCCAAATATACCACATCAACTGGGTGTTTAATGTAAGGACCATACTCTTGTACGCTTCGGTGAAGGTGTTGATGATGGTTTGGAGTTCAACCTCTCGGTGGGCACAGACCCAGGCGTTGCTTGTATACTGTAATTCAATGACAGAGGATGGGACGACCTTGGATCTGGACTGGAGGTGATGGAGGTTGAACAGATTTCCATTTGTTCTGTAGATTAGCTCCACTCCAGTGGGGAGCTTATTGAGGATGAGATGGAGCATTGCAGCAAGGAAGATGGAGAAGAGGGTTGGTGCGATGACGCAGCTCTGCTTGATCTCGGTCCGGACGTGGATTGGTCAGGATCACGGCCGGCATGTCATCGTGGAGCAGGCGGAGGATGGTGACAAACTTTTGAGAGCAGCTGAATTTGAGGAGGATGCTCCATAATCCTTCAAGGTTGACAGTTTCGAAGGCCTTTGTGAGGTCAAAGAAGGCCATGTATAGAGGCTGGTGCTGCTCTCTGCATTTCTCCTCAATTTGACGTGCAGTGAAGATCATGTCCATTGTGCCCCTTCATGGGCGAAATCCACATTGCGAATCTGGGAGAAGCTTTCCAGCCACAGGGAGAAAGCGATTGAGGAAGATTCTTGTGATGACTTTCCCTGTGGCAGACAACAGGGAGGCTCCTCTGTAGTTACCGCAATTGGACTTCTCACCTTTCTTGAAGATAATCACGATTACAGCGTCTCGAGATCCCCTGGCATGCTCTACTCCTTCCAAATAAGAGAAATGAGATCATGGATTAGCGATTTCTTGCCGTTGAAGATATGGATCCATGCTGGGACAATGCAGAAATTCCAACACATTTCCCTCCTCCCTAGTTCAGAAGTGCTGAATAGATTATAGTGCCCTTTGAAGACTTGCATTTATATACCACCTATGCTTTACAGCCAATGAAGTACTTTTGATGTGTCGTGACAGTTGGAATGTGGGAAACGTGGCAGCCAATTTGTGCACAAGCAAGCTCCCACAAACAGCAATGTGGTGATAACCAGATAATCTGTTTTTTTGTTATGTTGATTGAGGGATAAAAATTGGCCCCAGCACACCGACGATAACTCCCCTGCTCTATTTTGAAATAGTTCTGTGGGATCCTTTTACATACACCTGAGAGAGCAGACGGGACACCTTGGTTTAACGTATCATCCAAAAGACGGCCCCTCCAACAGTGCAGTACTCTCACAGCACTGCAGTGTCAGCCTAATTTTTTTGTGTTAAAGCCTCTGGAGTGGGACTTGAACCCACAACCTTCTAACTCACAGGTGAAAATGATACTCACTGAGCCACAACTGGCACTTACCACAGGCCCAGAAAATGTCAGGTAAATTAACACAGACTTGGACTGAACAAACTTGGTAAAGGAAGTTAACTGCCACGCTCCATCATTTCTCCTCTGATTAAAATATTTAATTGCCGATACTTTTTGACTAATTAAAGAGATATCAAAAAATCCTGGTTACATTTTGAAACACACCTGAGAACACCATGATAATCTAACATTAATGAAAAGAATGGCAAGACAGATATATCATTACAATACAATTATCTTAACGTAACAAACTATCAGATCTGTCAAAGTTCATGATGATTCCCATCACTCCTGAAAATTATATTCCAAAATGAATTTGAAGAATAATTTTTTTTCATGGTGTCCAGCCAGTTTCCCACCACACAGTGAACACTGAGCTATCAGTTTTCTCATCACCTGCCTTAGTGTGTCAGCTGTGGCTCAGTGGGCAGTACTCTCACCTCTGAGTCAGAAAGTTGTGGGTTCATGTCCCGCTTCAGAGACTTAAGCACAAAAACCTTGGCTGACACTGCAGTGCTGAAAGAATGCCGCACTGTCGGAGGTGCCGTCTTTCAGATGAGGTGTTAAACCGGGGTCCTGTCTGCCTTCTTGGATGGATGTAAAAGATCCCATGGCACTCTTTTGAAGAAGAGTAGGGGAGTTCTCCTCGGTGTCCTGGCCAATATTTATTCCTCAATCAACATCACCAAAAACAGATGTATTTTATACATCAGGAGTTGCATTGCCACAGTAGTCCACTAGGGGAACTCTATATTACAATTACCTCATTGCAGTTTGTGGGAGCTTGCTGTGCACAAATTGGCTGCTGGATTTCCGACACTTCGAACAATACTTCCTTGGCTGTAAACTGCTTTGGGACATCCCGTGGTTGTGAAAGGGGCTACATAAATGCAAGTCTGCCTTTTCCTGCTGCGGCTAAAAGCTATAAGACATTGTCCTCTTCATAACTGGATCTGCCAAAAGTCTTAGGTCGCAAAGTCTGCCAGAACTTTCCCGATGATCAGCTAAACGAGAGCAATGATCGGAAAGTCAAGCTCACCGGTGACTTTGTGGCGAGGGGTTGTCGTGAACCTTGCCAAAAGTGGCACGTCCCGATCTCGCAAAAGGTTTTTAACTTCATGATCAGCAGCTGTGAACTATTGATGCAGCGGCACGGCAAAAGGCTTTCAATGCAGCTCCGTGCCCCACAGGCAGAAACCAATTGTGTCACTGTACACAGCCGCGCTGTCCTTCACAGTGAATGAGCTGTCCTTTCGAACCCTGGCTGAGCCATTTTTCAGTGAGCGGTGTAAATAATTGACAGCAGCAGTCTTCTGCTGCAGCGAGGTGAATTTGAACCAGCTTTCAGTATTCTGCAGCAGTCCATTCCAGGGAACTGAGCACAAAATTCCTGGCTGGCGCTCCCAGTGCAGTGCTGAGGGAGCGCCGCACTGTCAGAGGTGCCGTCCTTCGGATGAGATGTTAAACCGGGGCCCCGTCTGCTCTCTCCGTTGGACGTAAAAGATCCCACGGCACTATTTCAAAGAAGAGCAGGGGAGTTATCCCGGTTTCCTGGGGCCAATATTGATCCCTCATTCAACATCACTAAAAAAAAAACAAATGATCTGGGTCATTATCACGTTACTGTGTATGGGAGCTTGCTGTGTGCAAATTGGTGGCCGTACATTACAACAGTGACCACACTCCAAAAAGCACTTCATTGGTGGTAAAGCGCTTTGGGACGTCCAGTGGTGGTGAAAGACGCTATATAAATGCAAGTCTTTCTTTTATTTTGGACGTATTTGGTTTGCTTGACCTTTGATAACTGTCTGAAGCTCATCAAACTTCAGAGGCACATGTTATTCCGTAATCATCAGTGAATTGTCTTCAGTATGTCGTACGCACTCTAACATTGATTTTTGTTGTTACGTACCAAGCGCAGATAGTACTTGCACATTAGGCATCTGAAACTTTCTTGGCATCTTCCAGTTATCCGGATCGAAAGGAGATTAAAAGCTAAGCTAATGTCATTAGATTTTTATTGAAGAACTACTGTTTTCGTCTCTAGAGTGTATTAGTTAAAGGTGAAGCAAGCTTCTCCCTCCAGTAAAATCTCAGGGAGGGCAATTTGTTACGAGCCATTCTTGCTGTCTTTAATTTCTACTCCATTGGGCTAATTTTCCAAAGCCTCTTTAGTCCCAGTTAAGCCCAATGTAATAAGAACATAAGAAATAGGAGCAGGAGTAGGCCAGATGGCCCCTTGAGCCTGCTCTGCCATTTAGTACGATCATGGCTGATCTGATCATGGACTCAGCTCCACATCCCCGCCCGCTCCCCATTGTCGGAGCACCTTCATCACACGGACTGCAGCGGTTCAAGAAGGTGACTCACCACCACCTTCTCAAGGGAAATCAGGAATGTGCAATAAATGCTGGCCTTGCTCAGAGATGTGGACCATATACAGCAGAGAAATCGCTGGAGAAATACCACCAAAGATATGTCTGTAAGATCCTGCAAATCCCCTGGGAGCACAGACGCACCAGCATCAGTGTTCTCAATCAGGCCAACATCCCCAGCAGCGAAGTACTTGACCAGCTCCGCTGGCTAGGCCACATTGTTCGCATGCCAGACACAAGACTCCCAAAGCAAGCGCTCTACTCGGAACTCCTACACAGCAAGCGAGCCCCAGGTGGGCAGAGGAAACATTTCAAAGACACCCACAAAGCCTCCTTGATAAAGTACAACATCACCACCGACACCTGGGAGTCCCTGGCCAAAGACTGCCCTAAGTGGAGGAAGTGCATCCGGGAGAGCACTGTGCACCTCGAGTGTCGTCACCAAGTGCATGCAGAAAGCAAGCGCAGGCAACGGAAGGGGTGTGCGGCAAACCAGACTCCCCACCCACCCTTCCACTTCAACCACTATCTGTCCCACCTGTGACAGAGACTGTAATTCCCGTATTGGACTGTTCAGTCACCTGAGAACTCACTTTTAGAGTGGAAGCAAGTCTTCCTCGATTTCAAGGGACTGCCTATGATGATGATGATGATGCCATTGATGCCAATATCCCAGGAACGAATAAAAAAAATTATTCGGCTCAAAGATATTATCGATCATCCTGAGAATGGTGGCGTGATGTTCCACATATTTTCTGTTGAGTTTGAGGCTGTAAAAACAGGAAAAAAACTGTACCATATTCTGTTTGAGCATGCCATTGTGAATCTAAGGCCAGATACTAAAGTTGCAAGGAAGGGGAGGATTTCCTCTATAAGCTCTATTAACAAAACGGTAAATTAATTCCTTATTGTAATGTATGCCCCTGTGAGTATGCTCACAGGTTTGTAGAGCTGTTGCATTGTGAGAGGCTCAGCCAGTCACGTGATGTTCACAAAACTCAATAAAACCCCAGTCGGTTGGGTCTAGGTCATCCACGATGAGGTACGCAGTTGTGAGTCTAGGGGATGCACTGGTAATGTGTCGTGTGATTGTTAAACCTTTGTTAATAAACCAACTAGTTCTTAATGCAATGTGTCGCTATGAATTCTTAAGCAAAGAACCCACAAAGCAAATACATTGCACTTATAAATAGGGTTATGATTGTGTTACACAGGGGATAAATCTTCCTTGCTGTCTTAACCCAATCAAGACCAGGCACAATAATTTAACCATTTCTTTCAGAAGTTTAATTTCAGACGACCGCTGTTTCTGATGGCACCAACGTATTGAAGCTTTATGTCAAGAATGAGCTGCCTTTAGGAACAGCTGTATTAATTGACCCTGTCAACCAGTTCCATCCAATCGAAATGGAAATATTGGAGCCAATTTTCCGAGTTTTGCTCTCAGAAGGGAACCACGCAATTTTCCGATTTGCACGATCAGTCACTGAAGCTCCCCATCAGCAGAACAAACTCAAGAATCCGTCGCTGTTATCTCCGTTCAACAACTTTCATTTCTATGGTACCTTTGACGTAGCAAAAAAAAACGTCTGAAACAGCACCACAGGAACGCTTCACAATTAAACTTTGGCACTTGGTCGCATAAAGAGATCTTAGGGCAGGTCAAAGCGGTAGGTATTAAGGAGTGACTTAAAAGAGGAGAGGGGGGTAGACAAATGGAAAGGTTTAGGGAGGCAATTCCAGAGCTTAGGGTCTTCGCAACCGAAGGCACGGCCACCAATGGTGGAGCGCTGAGAATCAGGGATGCACAAGAGGCCAGAATTGCTGGAGTGCAGAGGTCTCGGAAGGTTGCAGGTCTGGAGGAGGTTACAGAGATAGAGATAATATAAAGAAACACATTTAGATCATTTCTGCTCTAGCCCTGTGTCCTTATTGTTACTTATTATACAACCTGAGCATCCCTGATTATAATCGCTCCGCCATCGGTGGCCTTACCTTCTGTTGCCTGGGCCCCAAGCTCTGGAGCTCCCTCCCTAAACCTCTCCGCTTCTCTACCTCCCTTTCCTCCTTCAAGACGCTCCTTAAAACCGACCTCTTTAATGAAGCTTTTGGTCCCTGCCCTGATTTCTACTTACGCGGCTCGGTGTCAAATTAAAAAAAAATCTCATAATACTCCTGTGAAGCTCCTTGGGATGTTTCACTACGTTAAAGGCGCTATATAAATACAAGTTGTTGTTGCTATAGTTGTTTGTTCCTAAATATTGCCATTGGAACAGCCAATTATATTCGATATGAAATTATTCCAACATTCCTTTTAACGCTTTTGTCTTAATCTTATATTTTTGCTCCATTGCTACAAATTCACCAACCAGTGGAAATAATCTTTCACCCATTACTCTCTCAAACCCTTTCATATTTTTCTGTACGAAATTTCCCCTTAACATTTTTACTCAACAACAACAGCAGTCGGGAGCAGCGTCGAGGAGGTGCGTGGAGAGGCCTATAAAAGGCACAGCAGGGAGTCCGGGGCCCAGCGTCGGCGGCAGTCGGGAGCAGTGTCGAGGAGGTGCGTGGAGAGGCCTATAAAAGGCACAGCAGGGAGTCCGGGGCCCAGCGTCGAGGAGGTGCGTGGAGAGGCCTATAAAAGGCGTGACTTGTGCAGCTACAGGGGGAAGGCAAAAAAGAAGTAGAAAGAAATCAAAAGGTGACGTCACAGCCAAGAGGGTAAGTGATTGGCTGGATTGGTGAGTAGTTTTTCTTTTTTCTCTTCTATATCAGTGAGTAACTTTTAACATTGTTGTTGCCAATTTAAGTGTATCTAAGGGTTAAGTCATGGCAGAAGAGCTCGGTCGGGTGTTATGCTCCTCCTGTACCATGTGGGAACTCAGGGACGACACCAGTGTCCCTGACGACTATATCTGCAGGAAGTGTGTCCACCTCAAGCTCCTGACAGTCCACGTTGCGGAGTTGGAGCTGAGGGTGGATTCACTCTGGAGCATCCACGATGCTGAGAATGACGTGAGTATCACGTGTAGCGAGTTGGTCGTACCGCAGGGAAAGGGTCCACAGCCAGATAGGGAAGGAAGACCAACAGGAAGAGCAGTGCAAGGAAGGTAGTGCAGGAGTCCCATGTGGTCATCCCCCTGCAAAACAGATACACTGCTTTGGGTACTGTTGAGGGGGATGACTCATCAGGGGAGGGCAGCAGCAGCCAAGTTCATGGCACCATGGCTGGCTCTGCTGCACAGGAGGGCAGGAAAAAGAGTGGGAGAGCAATAGTGATTGGGGATTCAATGGTGAGGGGAATAGATAGGCGTTTCTGCGGCCGCAACCGAGACTCCAGGATGGTATGTTGCCTCCCTGGTGCAAGGGTCAAGGATGTCTCGGAGCGGGTGCAGGACATTCTAAAAAAGGAGGGAGAACAGCCAGTTGTCGTGGTGCACATTGGTACCAACGACATAGGTAAAAAAAAGGGATGAGGTCCTACGAAACGAATTTAAGGAGCTAAGAGCTAAATTAAAAAGTAGGACCTCAAAAGTAGTAATCTCGGGATTGCTACCAGTGCCACGTGCTAGTCAGAGTAGGAATCGCAGGATAGCGCAGATGAATACATGGCTTGAGCAGTGGTGCAGCAGGGAGGGATTCAAATTCCTGGGGCATTGGAACCGGTTCTGGGGGAGGTGGGACCAGTACAAACCAGACGGTCTGCACCTGGGCAGGACCGGAACCAATGTCCTAGGGGGAGTGTTTGCTAGTGCTGTTGGGGAGGATTTAAATTAATATGGCAGGGGGATGGGAACCAATGCAGGGAGACAGAGGGAAACAAAAAGGAGGCAAAAGCAAAAGACAGAAAGGAGATGAGGAAAAGTGGAGGGCAGAGAAACCCAAGGCAAAGAACAAAAAGGGCCACTGTACAGCAAAATTCTAAAAGGACAAAGGGTGTTAAAAAAACAAACCTGAAGGCTTTGTGTCTTAATGCAAGGAGTATCCGCAATAAGGTGGATGAATTAACTGTGCAAATAGATGTTAACAAATATGATGTGATTGGGATTACGGAGACGTGGCTCCAGGATGATCAGGGCTGGGAACTCAACATCCAGGGGTATTCAACATTCAGGAAAGATAGAATAAAAGGAAAAGGAGGAGGGGTAGCATTGCTGGTTAAGGAGCAAATTAAGGCAATAGTTCGGAAGGACATTAGCTTGGATGATGTGGAATCTATATGGGTAGAGCTGCAGAATACCAAAGGGCAAAATACATTAGTGGGAGTTGTGTACAGACCTCCAAACAGTAGTAGTGATGTTGGGGAGGGCATCAAACATGAAATTAGGGGTGCGTGCAATAAAGGTGCAGCAGTTATAATGGGTGACTTTAATATGCACATAGATTGGGCTAGCCAAATTGGAAGCAATACGGTGGAGGAGGATTTCCTGGAGTGCATAAGGGATGGTTTTTTAGACCAATATGTCAAGGAACCAACTCGGGGGGAGGCCATCCTAGACTGGGTGTTGTGTAATGAGAGAGGATTAATTAGCAATCTCGTTGTGCGAGGCCCCTTGGGGAAGAGTGACCATAATATGGTGGAATTCTGCATCAGGATGGAGAATGAAACAGTTAATTCAGAGACCATGGTCCAGAACTTAAAGAAGGGTAACTTTGAAGGTATGAGGCGTGAATTGGCTAGGATAGATTGGCGAATGATACTGAAGGGGTTGACTGTGGGTGGGCAATGGCAGACATTTAGAGACCGCATGGATGAACTACAACAATTGTACATTCCTGTCTGGCGTAAAAATAAAAAAGGGAAGGTGGCTCAACCGGGAAATCAGGGATAGCATTAAAGCCAAGGAAGTGGCATACAAATTGGCCAGAAATAGCAGCGAACCCGGGGACTGGGAGAAATTTAGAACTCAGCAGAGGAGGACAAAGGGTTTGATTAGGGCAGGGAAAATGGAGTACGAGAAGAAGCTTGCAGGGAACATTAAGACGGATTGCAAAAGTTTCTATTGATATGTAAAGAGAAAAAGGTTAGTAAAGACAAACGTAGGTCCCCTGCAGTCAGAATCAGGGGAAGTCATAACGGGGAACAAAGAAATGGCAGACCAATTGAACAAGTACTTTGGTTCGATATTCACTGAGGAGGACACAAACAACCTTCCGGATATAAAAGGGGTCGGAGGGTCTAGTAAGGAGGAGGAACTGAGGGAAATCTTCATTCGTCGGGAAATTGTGTTGGGGAAATTGATGGGATTGAAGGCCGATAAATCCCCAGGGCCTGATGGACTGCATCCCAGAGTACTTAAGGAGGTGGCCTTGGAAATAGCGGATGCATTGACAGTCATTTTCCAACATTCCATTGACTCTGGATCAGTTCCTATGGAGTGGAGGGTAGCCAATGTAACCACACTTTTTAAAAAAGGAGGGAGAGAGAAAACAGGGAATTATAGACCGGTCAGCCTGACCTCAGTAGTGGGTAAAATGATGGAATCAGTTATTAAGGATGTCATAGCAGTGCATTTGGAAAGAGGTAATATGATAGGTCCAAGTCAGCATGGATTTGTGAAAGGGAAATCATGCTTGACAAATCTTCTGGAATTTTTTGAGGATGTTTCCAGTAGAGTGGACAAGGGAGAACCAGTTGATGTGGTATATTTGGACTTTCAGAAGGCTTTCGACAAGGTCCCACACAAGAGATTAATGTGCAAAGTTAAAGCACATGGGATTGGGGGTAGTGTGCTGACATGGATTGAGAACTGGTTGTCAGACAGGAAGCAAAGAGTAGGAGTAAATGGGGACTTTTCAGAATGGCAGGCAGTGACTAGTGGGGTACCGCAAGGTTCTGTGCTGGGGCCCCAGCTGTTTACACTGTACATTAATGATTTAGATGAGGGGATTAAATGTAGTATCTCCAAATTTGCGGATGACACAAAGTTGGGTGGCAGTGTGAGCTGCGAGGAGGATGCTATTAGGCTGCAGAGTGACTTGGATAGGTTAGGTGAGTGGGCAAATGCATGGCAGATGAAGTATAATGTGGATAAATGTGAGGTTATCCACTTTGGTGGTAAAAACAGAGAGACAGACTATTATCTGAATGGTGACAGATTAGGAAAAGGGGAGGTGCAAAGAGACCTTGGTGTCATGGTACATCAGTCATTGGCATGCAGGTACAGCAGGCGGTTAAGAAAGCAAATGGCATGTTGGCCTTCATAGCGAGGGGATTTGAGTACAGGGACAGGGAGGTGTTGCTGCAGTTGTACAGGGCCTTGGTGAGGCCACACCTGGAGTATTGTGTACAGTTTTGGTCTCCTAACCTGAGGAAGGACATTCTTGCTATTGAGGGAGTGCAGCGAAGGTTCACCAGACTGATTCCCGGGATGGTTTGACTGACCTATCAAGAAAGACTGGATCAACTGGGCTTGTATTCACTGGAGTTCAGAAGAATGAGAGGGGACCTCATAGAAACGTTTAAAATTCTGACGGGGTTAGACAGGTTAGATGCAAGAAGAATGTTCCCAATGTTGGGGAAGTCCAGAACCAGGGGACACAGTCTAAGGATAAGGGGGAAGCCATTTTGGACCGAGATGAGGAGGAATTTCTTCACCCAGAGAGTGGTGAACCTGTGGAATTCTCTGCCACAGAAAGTTGTTGAGGCCAATTCACTAAATATATTCAAAAAGGAGTTAGATGAAGTCCTTACTACTAGGGGAATCAAGGGATATGATGAGAAAGCAGGAATGGGGTACTGAAGTTGCAAGTTCAGCCATGAACTCATTGAATGGCGGTGCAGGCTAGAAGGGCCGAATGGCCTACTCCGGCACCTAGTTTCTATGTTTCTATGTTTCTAACTTATATGTATATCGTGCCTTTAATGTAGTGAAACGTCCCAAGGGGCTCCACAGGAGTGTTATGAGACAAAAAGCTTGCCACCGAGCCGTATAAGGAGTATTTAGGGCAGGTGACCAAAAGCTTGGTCAAAGAGGTAGGTTTTAAGGAGCATCTTGAAGAAGTAGAGAGAGGTAGAGAGGTAGAGGGGTTTAGGCAGAGAGTTGCAGAGCTTAGGGCCGAGGGACGACCACCGATGGTGGAGTAATTATCGTCAGGGATGCTTAAGCGGGCAGAATTAGAAGAGCACAGATATCTCAGGGGGTAGTAGGGCTGGAGGTGATTACAGAGATAGGGAGGGATGAGGCCATGGAGGTATTTGTAAACAAGGATGAGAATTTTGAAATCGAGGCGTTGCTTAACCGGAAGCCAATGTAGGTCAGCGAGCACAGGGGGTGATGGGTGAGTGGGATTTGGTGCGAGTTAGGACACAGGCAGTCGAGTTTTGGATCACCTCTAGTTTACGTAGGGTAGAATGTGGCAGGCCAGCCATGAGTGCATTGGAATAGTCAAGTTTAGAGGTAACAAAGGCCAAACTCTAATGAATGCAGCGTTCATTTTTCAAGTTTCTAACTATATTTGTTCATGCCTGCTATCACATAGTGAATCCATAATGCACTTATTCCATGGCTCCAATACAATTTCTATGATGTTTTGCCAAAAATGTGCACCGAGTATTCCACCGTGGCCTAACCAATGTCTTGTACAGATCATGTAAGAGCAGCAATCAATATCTCGAGAAACTCCAGAATCATGGCTGTATTGAAGAGCTTTCCTCTTGTGGCAAGCTATTTGAGGACAGAGACATAAGGGCATAGAGAAATGTGTGTAAGGGTTCCTGACACTTGGCACAGCTCTCTTTCTCTTTACCATCACCGCCTTGAAGGATGTCATCAAAAGCGAGATTGTTCTGTTCGATGATGACTCCGCACTCAAAAGTGCAGCTCACTACCCTTTTATAAGATCAGAAGAACATAAGAAATAAGAGCAGGAGTAGGCCATACGGCCCCTCGAGCCTGCTCCGCCATTTAATACGCTCATGGCTGATCTGATCATGGACTCAGCTCCACTTCCCTGCTCTTCTTCAAAACAGTGCTGTAGGAGCATTTACATCCATCGGAGAGAGAAAACAGGGCCTTTGTTTAAACATCTTATCCGAAAGACAGCACCTCCGACAATGCATTGTTCCATCAGCACTGCCCTGGAGTGTCAGCCTAGATTTCTGTGCTTAAGTCTCTGGAGTGGGGCTATGAACCCACCACTCATCTGACTGAAGACGTGAGGGTGCTACTCACTGAGCCACGGCTGATAGGGTTGCATTAGTCCCAACAATCCTGACACACTGCCAGGAGTAAGGTTTCCTGCACTGTTTCTTTTGCTTGCTGAAATTTTTCATTCACAGAATTATAGATTCGGTCTCTGTCCCTTTCCAATATAGAGGTAACCATTATTTGCTAAATAAGGTTTGGTGCCGTATTCATTAAGCTATGTTAGATCAATAAATTACCACTTCCACTGCATTACGATTAACCATTGGCCCCCTAATAAAGTATCTATTAGCACTTTAATACCACTGCTCTCAGCAATCATTAAGATTAATTTTGTAAAAATATGCCTCGTCATTGTTACGGCCAGCTACAAACTGCTGTTCTACTGCCTAATTTACAACAACACACATGTTGCCTCTGTTTTAATAGGTCCTCACAGCTCTCGCAGAGGGAAACTGTATCTGGTCGCTCATAGGGGAAACTAAAACTAGGGGACATTGTCTTAGAATAAGGGGCCGCCCATTTAAAACTGAGATGAGGAAAAATTTCTTCTCTCAGAGGGTTGTAAATCTCTGGGGAATTCTCTGCCCCAGAGAGCTGTGGAGGCTGTGTCATTGAATATATTTAAGGCGGAGATAGACAGATTTTTGAGCGATAAGCTGAGCCCATGATCAGATCAGCCATGATCTTATTTAATGGCGGAGCAGGCTCGAGAAGCCAAATGGCCGACCCCTGCTTCTATTTCTTATGTTCTTATGTTCTTATAATTGCTTTAGGAATCTGAATAGAGGTAAGTCAACTTTGCATCGCAAT
Organism: Pristiophorus japonicus; assembly: GCF_044704955.1. Lineage (NCBI taxonomy): Eukaryota > Metazoa > Chordata > Chondrichthyes > Pristiophoridae > Pristiophorus > Pristiophorus japonicus. The sequence goes on along the minus strand of NC_091981.1, from coordinate 9,940,223 downwards.
TACGCTTTGAAATTTCAAAAATATAAAAAGTAATTGTGAGGATAGGTTCTCTGAAATCAGATAGTTCATCCGAACACTACTAATTTTGATTTTCTCTGGTACCACACTGCTTAACCCATGCTTGTAAAAATAACCTGCATCAACTTAATGCCCATTTGTGTTTGAGAACTTAAGGTCATAAGAAATAGGAGCAGGAATAGGCCTGGAGCCTGCTCCACCATTCAATTAGATAATGGCCAATCTTCAACCTCAACTCCATTGTGGGGACAAAGCGGGGAGTGAAATTATGTCAGAACAAGTGGTTGAAGGAGGAACACGAGGTTTATGTGAGTGTGGGAGGATCGGAGCGTAAATGCCAGAAGTGGGTGTCCATCACTTTTAAACGGCAATTGCAAGATTCCGGGTCTGGAGTAGGCTGGGCTCAGAGTTTCAATTCGTGTGTGGTCCCAGATCCTCAAACACAGTCAATGCTACCGAGCTAGTAGCACATAAAAGGAAGCCCCTACCATCAGCCTCAAAGACATGGGATACAGAGGTTAAGTGCTCCATATTGACACCCAGACCTGAGGAATGGGTTGGTGCTGATTCCAACCTGGAAAGTGTTGTACCATGAGGTTCATTATGAGGTAGCATCTGTCATCCTTAATTTAACAAAGGTACGGCTAGCCCGGTGGTGCCCAGCGGAAACAGAAAAATTGTACGAGAAACTGTTAAAAGAAGTGTTCCGGCAATGTTACGAGTTGAACTTTTGGGGATGAAAGTCGGAAGGATTTGCATAAATGAGCTGACAGCAGTCACACCGGTTTGGAGAGACAGAGGAGGGGATTGATCAATGACACGGCCACGGTGTTTAATACAGGAACGTCACTGGTCAATAGTATGGATGATGCCCAGCTGCAAATGCAGGTCAATACCTTATGGGACCAGCTAAAGAGGATACTAGGGGAGGGTAATGAGATTGAGGGACGTCAATTACGGGAAGACCAAGTAATGACTATTCATCTAAAAGAATGACGTGTGTGTTATGTAGTGCTTGGTTATTAATCATTGGGTTTAATAATGAAATTCCTCCCTGGATTCGAATTGCTTCACGTGTATTGTATAATTGTGCAATCCTACAAATCCCCTGGGAGGACAGACGCACCAACGTTAGTGTCCTCAATCAGGCCAACATCCCCAGCATTGAAGCACTGATCACACTTGATCAGCTCCGCTGGGCAGGCCACATTGTCCGCATGCCCGACACGCGACTCCCAAACCAAGCGCTCTACTCAGAACTCCTTCACGGCAAACAAGCCACAGGTGGGCAGAGGAAATGTTACAAGGACACCCTCAAAGCCTCCCTGATAAAGTGCAACATCCCCACCGACACCTGTGAGTCCCTGGCCAAAGACCGCCCTAAGTGGAGGAAGTGCATCCGGGAGGGCGCTGAGCATCTCGAGTCTCATCGCTGAGAACATGCAGAAACCAAGCGCAGGCAGCGGAAGGAGCATGCGACAAACCAGACTCCCCACCCTTTCCCTCAATGACTATTTGTCCCACATGTGACAGGGACTGTGGTTCTCGTATTGGACTGTTCAGCCACCTAAGGACTCATTTTTAGAGTGGAAGCAAGTCTTCCTCGATTGCAAGGGACTGCCTATGATGATGATGATGATGATGATGAATTGTGCAATTAATTATTGTGTTGTATCTGTTCGGGTTGTCGTGTAAAACAAATTGTAAAAAGGGAAAAATAGAAGAGGGTATGAAGGGGATTTGGGGTTATAAAATCCAATGTATAGACTGTGTGAAAAGAATGTGAGGTTTGACTGGGACCGACAATGCACTGACCACGGCAGAATAATGGGTAGGAGTAATTTCTCTAATGTAAGAGATATTAAAGGGGGGAGATGTAGGATCCATACCTCCAACCTCTCCCTCACACCCCCCCCCCCGCCCCACGGTAAAAATTGGACTAATAAATATAAAAAGCCAGAACTGCATTACAGCCTTCAAAAAGTGCTGGGCAGGAAAGGGTGAATTCAAACATTGCAGCCAAACCATCAGACATCATGAGAGACAATGATACAGGATATCTGCCATCAATCTAAATCACACATTCGATGGTCCCGACCATTGCAGCGAAACTAGGGCTCATCGAGAGATTGGACATTGTCCGAACACCAGAAGAGAGACAGTCACACCTTCAATGTTTCTGTCTGAAAAGATACAAATGCTATTAGAAACCAACAATTAAGTTGGGAAGGTTACTTTGTGAAGGACCTCACCCTACAGACAGGTGGGGGCCAAGGTAATCATGGACAAGACCCTAAATGAGGGACAATTAGCCATCAAGAATTCACATTTGATGCTGCTGTCATGTTAAATCTGTTTCAAGATTGCAAGTGGTTTTTGGTATAAAGAAGACCCATTTTCAAAGGCAAGGAGAGCAGTACAGGAACAGAATCGAAACAGCAACAGGAGCCAGCGGTGTGTCTTTGGGACACAAGCTGCAACCAAGAAAAGGGCCTGCAGTCAACCTCAGAAGAGAGCCGGGGAATTGGTGATTGGACGTTTGTTCCAGTCAAATCATCGAAGGGTTTTGTGATTGGGTCTGGGTAACTTTATATGTAACAGTCAAATCGCGGACGGGTTTAACTGTGACAAGTTGTGCCGATGCAAATGACCCTTCGGTAGGGGTTTGTATTCTGGGGTTTGGTAGTCCCATGTAGATCGTAGTGATTTATACAGGTTTGTATTATGGGGTTTGTCAAGTTGTGCTGATGTAAATGAGCCTTTCATAGCGGTTTGTATTCTGGAGCTTGTTAAACTAATATAAATCATAGTGATTTATACTGGGGAGGTAATTGCGTGTATGTTCAATTAAACAAAAGAATCTAGTTGAGACAAAACCCTGTGCCGTGCGTATTTTGTTCTTATAAATCCTGACATCAAAGAACTGTAACGGGGACTAGGTATTTAGAAACCCTTACAAATCAATAGGTTCGATTTTGGAATAAAACCTACCTTGCCATGGTTACCTCCAGTGCCAGCTGTGGCTCAGTGGGTAGCACTCTTGTATTTGAATCAGGAAAGTTCTGGGTTCAAGTCCCCTCCAGAGAGTTGAGTACATAAGTCTAAGCTGACACTCACAGTGCAGTGTCACAGATAGAAACATAGAAAATAGGTGCACAAGTAGACTATTTGGACCTTTGAGCCTGCACCAACGTTCAATATGATCATGGCTGATCATGCAACTTCAGTACCCCATTCCTGCTTTCTCTCCATATCCCTTTAGCCATAAGGGCCACATCTAACTCCCTTTTGAATATATCTAACGAACTGGCCTCAACAACTTTCCACAGGTTCAAAATTCTCTGACTGAAGAAGCTTCTCCTCATCTCGGTCCGAAATGGCTTACCCCTTATCCTTAGACTGTGACCCCTGGTTCTGGACTTCCCCAACATCGGGAACATTCTTCCTGCATCTAACCTGTCCAATCCTGTCAGAATTTTATATGTGTTATGAGATCCCCTCTCATTCTTCTAAATTCCAGGGAATATAAGCCTAGTCGATCCAATCTTTCTATATATGTCAGCCCTGCCATCCCAGGAATCAGTCTGGTGAACCTTCGCTGCACTCCCTCAATAGCAAGAACGTCCTTCCTCAGATTAGGAGACACAATACTCCAGGTGAGGCCTCACCAAGGCCCTGTACAACCGCAGTAAGACCTCCCTGCTCCTATACTCAAATCCTCTCACTATGAAAGCCAACGTACCATTTGCCTTCTTCACCGCCTGCTGTACCTGCATGGCAACTTTCAATTACTGATGTACCATGACACCCAAGTCTCGTTGCACCTCCCCAGATGAAATTTTAAGCCAAGGCTCTGTCTACTCTCACAGGTGGATGTAAAAGATCCCACCGCACTATTTTGAAGAAGATCAGGGACGTTCTCTCCGGTGTCCTGGCCAATATTAATCCCTCAATCAACCTCACAAAAACAGATTATGCTGTCCATATCAGATTGCTGTTTGTGAAAGCTTGCTATGTGCAAATTGGCTGCCATGTTTCCTACATTACAACAGTGATTTCAAAAAGTACTTAATTAGCTGTAAAGCACTTTGGGATGTCTTGGTGGTTGTGAAAGGTGCTATAGAAATGCAAGTCTTTAATTATTTTTAATGCTGGGAAATATTCATAAATTCAGAACAGGAACTATATTGTACTCACATGCTTGGGTGAAAATATGCAATGGGGTAAACTTTCAAATGCATTTATAATGTTCCAAAGTTTTTAACATTTGGGTCGACTTGGAATCAACTATTACTTGTTACCCCAATGCTTAAAGCTGTGTTTCTGTGATTCAGAAAGAATCATCATCATAGGCAGTACCTCGAAATCGAGGAAGACTTGCTTCCACTTTAAAAGTGAGTTCTCAGGTGGCTGTCACAGGTGGGACAGACAGTGGTTGAAGGAAAGGGTGGGTGGGGAGTCTGGTTTGCTGCACGCTCCTTCCGCTGCCTGCGCTTGGTTTTTGCACGTTCTCGGCGACGAGACTCGAGGTGCTCAGTGCCCTCCCAATTGCACTTCCTCCACTTAGGGCGCTCTTTGGCCAGGGACTCCCAGCTGTTGGTGGGGATGTTGCACTTTATCAGGGAGGCTTTGAGGGTGTACTTGAATCATTTCCTCAGCCCAGCTGGAGCTCACTTGCCATGTAGGAGTTACAAGAACATAAGAACATAAGAATTAGGAACAGGAGTAGGCCAGCTAGCCCCTCGAGCCTGCTCCGCCATTCAATAAGATCATGGCTGATCTGGCCGTGGACTCAGCTCCACTTACCCGCCCGCTCCCCGTAACCCTTAATTCCCTTATTGATTAAAAATCTATCTGTGACTTGAATACATTCAATGAGCTAGCCTCAACTGCTTCCTTGGGCAGAGAATTCCACAGATTCACAACCCTCTGGGAGAAGAAATTCCTTCTCAACTCAGTTTTAAATTGGCTCCCCCATATTTTGAGGCTGTACCCCCTAGTTCTAGTCTCCCCGACCCGTGGAAACAACCTCTCTGCCTCTATCTTGTCTATCCCTTTCATTATTTTAAATGTTTCTATAAGATCACCCCTCATCCTTCTGAACTCCAACGAGTAAAAACCCAGTCTACTCAATCTATCATCATAAGGTAAGCCCCTCATCTCTGGAATCAGCCTAGTGAATCATCTCTGTACCCTCTCCAAAGCTAGTATATCCTTCCTTAAGTAAGGTGACCAAAACTGCACGCAGTACTCCAGGTGCGGCCTCACCAATACCCTATACAGTTGCAGCAGGACCTCCCTGCTTTTGTACTCCAGCCCTCTCCGAAGGTTCACCAGACTGATTCCCGGAATGGCGGGACTGACATATCAAGAAAGACTGGATCAACTGGGCTTGTATTCACTGGAGTTCAGAAGAATGAGCGGGGATCTCATAGAAACTTTAAAATTCTGACGGGTTCAGACAGGTTAGATGCACGAAGAATGTTCCCAATGTTGGGGAAGTCCAGAACCAGGGGTCACAGTCTAAGGATAAGGGGTAAGCCATTTAGGACCGAGATGAGGAGAAACTTCTTCACCCAGAGAGTGGTGAACCTGTGGAATTCTCTACCACAGAAAGTTGTTGAGGCCAATTCACTAAATATATTCAAAAAGGAGTTAGATGTAGTCCTTACTACTAGGGGGATCAAGGGGTATGGCGAGAAAGCAGGAATGGGGTACTGAAGTTGCATGTTCAGCCATGAACTCATTGAATGGCGGTGCAGGCTCGAAGGGCCGAATGGCCTACTCCTGCACCTATTTTCTATGTTTCTATGTTTCTATGTTTCTCTCGCAATGAAGGCCAACATTCGCCTTCCTGATTACCTGCTGCACCTGCAAACTAACTTTTTGGGATTCATGCACAAGGACCCCCAGGTCCCTCTGCACCGCAGCATGTTGTAATTTCTCCCCATTCAAATAATATTCCCTTTTACTGTTTTTTTTCCCCAAGGTGGATGACCTCACACTTTCCGACATTGTATTCCATCTGCCAAACCTTAGTCCATTCGCTTAACCTATCTAAATCTCTTTGCAGCCTCTCTGTGTCCTCTACACAACCCGCTTTCCTCCTAATCTTTGTGTCATCTGCAAATTTTGTTACACTCCACTTTGTCCCCTCTTCCAGATCATCAGTGTATATTGTAAACAGTTGTGGTCCCAGCACCAATCCCTGTGGCACACCACTAACCACCGATTTCCAACCCAAAAAGGACCCATTTATGCCGACTCTCTGCTTTCTGTTAGCCAGCCAATTCTCGATCCATGCTAATACATTTCCTCTGACTCCGCGTACCTTTATCTTCTGCAGTAACCTTTTGTGTGGCACCTTATCGAATGCCTTTTGAAAATCTAAATACACCACATCCATCGGTACACTTCTATCCACCATGCTCGTTATATCCTCAAAGAATTCCAGTAAATTAGTTAAACATGATTTCCCCTTCATAAATCCATGTTGCGTCTGCTTGATTGCACTATTCCTATCTGAATAGAGCGCTTGCTTTGGGAGTGTCATGTCGGGCATGCGGGCAATGTGGCCTGCCCAATAAGGCTGGTGGTCAGTGCTTCGATGCTAGGGATGTTGGCCTGATCGAGAACACTAACATTAGTGCGTCTGTCCTCCTAGGGGATTTGCAGGATCTTGCGGAGGCAGCGTTGGTGATACTTCTCCAGTGCTTTGAGGTGTCTGCTGTATATGGTCTATGTCTCTGAGCCATACAGGAGGGCGAGTATCACTACAACCCTGTACACCATAAGCTTGTTGCCAGGTTTGAGGTCCTGGTCTACAAACACCCTCTTCCTCAGGTGAGCAAAGGCTGCGCTGGCGCACTGGAGGCGGTGTTGGACCTCGACATCAATGTCTGCCCTTGTTGACAGTAGGCTCCCGAGGTATGGAAAGTGGTCCACGTTGTCCAAAGCTGTGCCGTTGATTTTGATGACTGCGGGGCAGTGCTGTAAGGCAGAGTCAGATTGGTGAAGGGTCTTTGTTTTATGGATGTTTAGTGTCAGGCTTTCGTATATCTCCGTGAAGATGATGACGATGACTTGGAGTTCGGCCTCTGAATGTGAGCAGACGCAAGCGTCATCTGCATACTGTAGTTCGATGACAGAGGATGGGATGATCTTGGATCTAGCCTCGAGGTGACGAAGGTTGAACAGGTTCCCATTGGTTCTATAGTCTAGTTCCACTCCAGCGGGGAGCTTGTTCAGAGTGAGATGGAGCATTGCAGCAAGGAAGATTGGGAAGAGCGTTGGCGCAATGATGCAGCCCTGCTTAACCCTGGTCCGGAAGTGGATTGCATCTGTGGTGCATCCTTTGATCAGGATGATGGCTTGCATGTCATCATGGAGCAGGCGGAGGATGGCAACAAACATTTGGGGGCCAACCGAAACAGAGGAGGGCACTCCATAGTCCCTCATGGTTGAGAGTGTCAAAGGCCTTTGTAAGGTCAAAGAAGGCCATGAACAAGGGTTGGTGCTGTTCCCTGCATTTCTCTTGTAGTTGTCACACTGTGAAGATCATGTCCATTGTACCCCTTAGTGGACGGAATCCGCATTGTGACTCTGGGATGAACTGTTCAGCCACAGGAAGAAGACGGTTGAGGAGGATTCTTGCAATGACTTTCCCAGTGGCCGACATGGTAATCTTCATGTAACTGTAACCCTCATGCAACTCCTGTACACTGTCCTTATACCCTAGAAATGCACACCCTGACCACAGGGGGTGAAATTGTGGGAGACACTCCTCAGCTGGGTTTCCAGGTATAAAAGGGGAGTTCCCACCCAGGGTCAGCACTCCTTGGTCCTGGGAATAATGATTAAGGTCACGTAGTGACTGTGTCTACAGTACATGCCTCGTGTGAATTTGTAGTAAGGTGCAGGGACACCATATTTGGCGATGAGAAACGGGAATCACCGAGCCACGAGGATGGCCACCGGTAGCACAGAGGAACGTTACTGTGTGGGTGAGGACTGGGATGACTTCATGGAAAGACTCCAGTAGAGCTTTGTCAGGAAGGACTGGCTGGGAGCGACAGCGGCTGACAAGCGGAGGGCGCATCTACTGACCAGCTGCGGACCACAGACGTATGCGTTGATGAAAGACCTGCTCGCACCCCAAAAGCCAGCGGACAAGTCCTTTGAAGAGCTCAGCCAGTTGATCAGTGAGCATCTCAAGCCGGCGAGTAGCATACACGTGGCCCGGCACCGGTTCTACACACACCAGCGTTGGGAGGGACAAAACATCTCGGACTTCGTTGCGGACCTGCGGCGCTTGGCCAGTCTCTGTAAGTTCACAGACGCCTGCAGGAGGAAGATGTTAAGGGATTTCTTCACTGAGGGAATTAATCATGCCGAGATTTTCAGGAAGCTCATAGAGACCAAAGACTTGACTTTAGAAAGGGCGGCGTTGATAGCTCAGACCTTCATGGCAGGGGAAGAGGAGACTAAGCTAATTTATGCACGCAGCTCTGGTCCCAACATGGTGATGGACCAGGGAGTAAACATTGTGAACACGGCTAGGGACCCCGCAGGCAGGCAAGGGCATTTCGAAACCGCCCAGGCAGCAACAGGCTCTAGGGTGGGCCCACAACAGGGACAATGGAAAGGGGATCGGCAATTCATGCCATCAAGAGGAACAATGCATCCCGCGATGGGACCATTAACACCCACCATCAGAGTGCTTCAAAACAACCAAAGGGCAATCAGAGAGGAATGCTTGGAAACAGTCCTTTTGTTAACAACTATCTCAGCTCATGCTGGAGATGCGGGGGTAGATATACTGCGAAAAGCTGCAGGTTCCAGCAATATACCTGTAGGATTTGTAACGTCAGTGGACACTTGGCCAGAATGTGCAAAAAGACTGTGGCAAGGCTAATCTGCAAGACAGAGGAACCAGACGAGGGATCTGCAATGCAGGATGATGCCCGGGGAAAAGCCATGGATGCTGAAGTTCAGCGGGTTCACGTGGCTGACGTCCACAGCTCATACACTAAAATGCCACCCATGATGATGAAAGTTTTATTGAATGGCATCCCGGTGTGCATGGAGCTGGATACGGGAGCTAGCCAGACACTCATGAGCGCCCAACAATTTGAGAGACTATGGCCACACAGAGCTAGCAGGCCCAAACTGGAACACATTGACACGCAGCTACGGACGTACACCAAAGAGATCATCCCAGTGCTAGGCAGTGCAAACTTGGTGGTAACACATAATGGATTACAGATCCGGCTGCCACTCTGGATCACCCTGGGAAATGGCCCCGCGCTCTTGGAGAGGAGTTGGCTAGCCGAGATGAATTTGAAATGGGGGGATGTGCACACCATTTCATCTGTGGAGCGAAGTTCATGCTCACAGGTCCTACAAAAATTCGGCTCACTGTTTCAACCCAGTGTCGGCTCGTTCAAGGGCACGAAAGTAGTGATATGCATCACTCCGAACGCCAGACCAGTGCACCACAAAGCCAGAGCAGTACCGTATGTGATGCGTGAGAAAATTGAAAGTGAATTGGACAGGCTGCTCAGAGAGGGCATAATTTCGGCCGTTGAATTCAGTGACTGGGCAAGTCCCATTGTTCCTGTCCTTAAAGCAGATGGCTCGGTCAGGATTTGTGGCGACTACAAAGCCACCAAGACCAATACCTGCTCCCGAGAGCGGAGGACCTTTTTTGCCATGCTGGCAAGTGGCAAGCTGTTCACGAAGCTGGACCTCACTTCAGCCTACATGACTCAAGAACTGGCTGAAGAATCCAAGCTTCTGACCACCATCACGATGCACAAGGGATTATTTATCTACAACAGGTGTCCGTTTGGCATTCGTTCGGCGGCAGCTATCTTTCAGAGAAATATGGAAAGCTTGCTCAAATCCATTCCTGGGACAATCGTATTCCAAGACGACATCTTTATAACGGGTTGAGACACCGAGGAACACCTCCACAACCTGGAGGAGGTGCAACGCCAACTGGACCGGGTAGGCTTGCGGCTGAAAAAGGCCAAGTGTGTGTTTTTGGCGCCAGAGGTCGAGTTTTTGGGCAGGAGGGTTGCCACAGACAGGATGCGGCCCACTGAATCAAAAACGGAGGCGATCCGCCGGGCGCCCAGGCCCGGCAACACGTCAGGGTTGCGATCATTCCTGGGACTTTTGAACTATTTTGGGAACTTTCTGCCGAACTTAAGCACATTGTTGGAGCCGTTACACATGCTCCTGCGTAAAGGTTGTGAATGGCTTTGGGGGACTGTCAAGAATGGGCTTTCAATATGGCGAGGAACCTGCTGTGTTCTAACAAACTGTTGACTTTGTATGACCCCTGTAAAAAACTGGTTTTAACGTGCGATGCATCATCTTACGGGGTTGGGTGTGTGTTGCAGCAGGGTAATGATGACGGCCGACTCCAACCGATGGCTTATGCCTCCAGGTCGCTCTCGCAGGCAGAGTGTGGATACGGCATGGTCGAAATGGAAGCATTAGCTTGTGGTTACGGAGTGAAACAGATGCACCAGTACCTTTTCGGTAGACGGTTCGAGCTAGAAATGGACCACAAGCCGTTAACATCCCTGTTGTCTGACAGCAAAGCTCTCAATGCCAATGCGTCAGCTCGCATACAGCGATGGGCTCTCACGCTGGCTGCGTATAACTACACCATACGGCACAGGCCAGGTACCGTAAATTACGCTGATGCGCTCATCAGGCTCCCACTGGCCACCACTGAGGGGGCGTCGGAGCAAAGCGCTGAGATGGTCATGGCCATTGAGGCTTTTGACACCGCAGGCTCCCCCATCACAGTCCGCCAGATCAAACTCTGGACCAACAGAGACCCTCTCCTATCCATGATAAAGAAATGTGTCCTGACCGGGGATTGGGCGCTCGCATACAGGGCGTGCCCCAAGGAGGTCAGACCGTTTCAGAGACGGATGGATGAGCTCTCCATCCAAGCCGACTGCCTACTATGGGGCAGCTGGGTAGTCATGCCCCAGAAAGGTAGGGAAGCGTTCATCAGGGAACTCCACAGCGAGCACCCTGGCATCGTGTTAATGAAGGCCATTGCCCGGTCACATGTATGGTGGCCGGGGATTGAATCAGACCTGGAACACCGGGTTTGCAGGTGCACGACGTGTGCCCAGCTGGGCAATGCCCCCAGGGAGGCCCCACTCAGCCCGTGGCCCTGGCCCACCAGGCCATGGTCATGTATTCACGTAGACTATGCGGGCCCGTTCATGGGAAAAATATTCCTGATCATTGTCGATGCATACTCGAAATGGATCGACTGCATCATATTAAACTCAAGCACGACATCCATCACCGTGGAGAGTGTACGTACGGTTTTCGCGACCCATGGCTTGCTGGACATCCTGGTCAGCGACAATGGCCCGTGTTTCACCAGCCATGGTATCAAACACGTCCGGACAGCGCCGTTCAAGCCGGCTTCCAATGGCAAGGTGGAACGTGCGGTCCAAGTCATAAAACAGGGCATGTTACGCATCCAAGGACCCTCCCTTTCAGTACCGCCTATCGCGCCTCCTGCTGGCCTATAGGTCCCGCCCACACTCGGTCACAGGAGTCCCGCCAGCGGAACTCCTCATGAAACGCACGCTTAAAATGCGGCTGACTCTCATTCACCCAGCCCTGGCAGACATTGTTGAGGGCAAGTGCCAGTCCCAAACTGAGTTCCATGATCGAAACTCAAGGAGGAGGTGTATAGAAATGGATGACTCGGTATTTGTTCTTAACCATGCTTTAGGACCCAAGTGGCTTGAGGGCACCGTAATCGGCAAAGAAGGGATAAGAGTCATAGTGGTCAGATTAAACAATGGGCAGATATGCCGCAAACACTTGGACCAAGTAAAGAAAAGGTTCAGCATCGACACGGAGGAACCTGAAGAAGAACATGAGATGTCACCCACACCACTGCCAGTGGACGAGCAATAAGGACAGTCCCTGCGGCCAGCCCGGACAGGCCGGAATCACCTCAGGTGACAAAGGCGCATGCCGAGGCTCAGCCACCAGAGCCACAACTGCGGCGCTCCACGAGAGAGCGTCGACCACCTGAAAGACTTAACCTTTGACACAGAAAGACGTAAGGGGGGAGATGATATCATGTATGTAACCATCATGCAACGGTAATCTTCATGTAACTGTAAACTTCATGCAACTCCTGTACACTGTACTTATACCCTAGAAATGCAAACCCTGACCACAGGGGGTGAACTTGTGGGAGACACTCCTCACCTGGGTTTCCAGGTATAAAAGGGGAGGTCCCACCGAGGGTCAGCACTCCTTGGGAATAAAGGTTAAGGTCAGGTAGTGACTGTGTCTGCAGTACATGCCTTGTGTAAATTTGTAGTAAGGTGCAGGGACACCACATTATTATTCTATGAGAATGACGCCGAAGGAAGGAACACCAGGATGTCGCCAGAGTGATGGAGGCTCTAATGTCTTTGGAGCTGGTCCAAGATGGTGGACGGAATGGAAGCTCCCTCGGGAGCTCTCCCTGAATAAATTTCCCCCTAGCCTTCTACTGCTATCCTTCACTCTTGTCTCCCCCAATCTCCTCCTCCCTCCCCATTGTTTAAGACACCCCTGGCCCGAATAGTGGGTGCATTTCCTTCCCTTAAACAATCTCTCTTACCCCGAAAACCCATTATGTATGTAACTATATAATACTTGCCACCAGAGGGCGTGGGTTTTGGAGTCCCAGTGGTCACCTGCACACATGTGCAAGGCCAGTATAAAAGGTTGGCTGCCATGTTGTTTAGGCACTCTGGAGTTGTAATAAAGAAGACTCAGGTCACATTAAGTTTAGCTCATAGTACTCAGCCTCGTGGAGTTCTTCTATACATAACAAAGCCCATGCTGCAAGGGCAGCTACCTGGGCCCATTGCCCATCCCACAACCATGCCTGCTCACCTTCATCACTGAGCGTCGGACTTACCTTCCAGAGCGACCTTCCTGCTGCCAAGCCTTTCGCTCCACACTGGGCAAGGCCGACTCAGCTGCTTCACCCGATCCCCGACGGGCCTCGGTGAGCCTCTGACCAGCCCCGACCACAGATTTGGGCCCTACCTTCTCTCTACACCCTCACGTCCGGGCCTCCATCCCCCCCGGCAACGTTCGGGCCTTCCTCCCTCTGCCGACGCTCGGGCCTCCATCAGAAAGAATGCCATTGTGATGAATGTCTTTTCGACAATTGAAAGTAAATCTTTGAACAGGCTTCGAGCACAATTATTTTTAAACTCAAAAGAATAAATTCAATCCTTTCCCGAACCGAGAAGTCTTCAGAACAAGGTGGCTTCCTGTGGCATGCCAGTTGGACACAGATAACCTGGGCCCCCTCCTGCCTTCGATTTTGCCTTTCGGTTCCACACCTTTGCTCAGACAATGAGCGGTTTTATTCAGAGAAAGAAAATAATCTTTTATATGCTACACCAGCTTACAGCGGCTTGAAATATATACAACAGGACGAACAGGGTTTTACAAAATGATGAAATGATTGCTTTGATGATAATTAATGGACTTTGACCTGATTTCATCGCCCAAGGGATATGGAATATGTAGGACTGTCCGTTCCCTCGATGTTGAAAAATGCACTTGATGGGGCAAAGATGAGATTTTTTTTTCAATCTCTTTTGGGATTACTTAAGTGATTTATTCACTTGATAGATTTATATAATGAAAGATTATTCATGTCCTCTTTGAACCACAAAGGGAAACACATTAAGGCTTCCCACTCCCACTCCCCCTCCCCCAATTCTTCTTAACTTGACAAACCTTTAGAAGTGCAGTGCATTTAATAATTCAGCACAAAGGGCAGCATAGGTAAACTATAAACCAAATTGTGGTTGTAAGTACCAACTGACAAAAGCTTAAAACCCCCTGGCCCCCAGTGAGAAAGGAGCATTTTGAAGCCATTTTATTCTCAACGCAGCACTAAATACAAAGATAAAAAAAGTGTGCAATAAAACTCAGCCACTCACTTGCATGGTAAACCTAGATTTAACCTGTGATAACCATGCTGTCTGCAAAGTAAAAATATTGAGCCAGATTTTGATGAAGTGTGTAATGTAGGCACCGGTGAGTATTCTCACAGGTTTGTTGAGCTGTTGTGGCCAAGGGTGTCATCAGCCGGTCCAGGCAGCGGGAGGTCGAGGGGGTCGTTCAGCCCGACTGCCTGTCTCTCTTCTGCGGTTACATCCGAGCCAGGGTGTTCCTGGAGATGGAGCACGCGGTGTCCACCGGTACGCTCACAGCCTTCCACGAGAGATGGGCACCGGAGGGATGTGATTGCATCATCACCCCCGGCAACCAAATTTTAATTTGATCCAATAAGTCCAAAGTTTAATTGGTTTATTTTGTCGGTTTTAGTGCCCCCCCTTTAATCAGGGGTCACTTGATTTACTGTTCAACTTTAAAATAGTTGTAGAGCTGTTGAGTTAGGGGTGGCTTAGCCAGTCATGTGATGTTCACAAGACTCGATAAAACCCCAGCCAGTTAGGTTCGGGGGATCCACGATGAGGCAGGTGGTTGTGAGCCTGGTGGATGAATGGGTAATATGTAGTGTGATTGATAAACTTTTTGTTAATAAACCAACTAGTTCTTAATGACACTGTGTTGATATGAATTAGAAACATAGAAACATAGAAAATAGGTGCAGGAGCAGACCATTCGGCCCTTCGAGCCTGCACCACCATTCAATATGATCATGGCTGATCATGCAACTTCAGTACCTCACTCCTGCCTTATCTCTATACCGCCTGATCCCTTTAGCAGCAAGGGCCACATCTAATGCCCTCTTGAATATATCCAACGAGCTGGCCTCAACAACTCTCTGTGGTAGAGAATTTCACAGATTCACCACTCTCTGGGTAAAGAAGTTTCTCCCCATCTCGGTCCTAAATGGCTTACCCCTTATCCTTAGACTGTGACCCCTGGTTCTGGACTTCCCCAACATCGGGAACATTCTTCCTGCATCTAACCTGTCCAATCCCGTCAGAATTTTATATGTTTCTATGAGATCCCCTCTCATTCTTCTAAATTCTTAAGGAAAGGACCCGTGACTGAAATACATTACAGAGTGGCACATCTCGTAGCATGCCCTTTTATTTAGACTTTCCCACTCAACCTTCAGCTCAAAATCTCTTTGCCCTGTAGGTAGCTGGAGGTTGATAATGAACGGCGAAGGAGAGGGTGATGGAACACTGAGGGCCTGAGCGAACGATGAGAATGACTGTCCATCTCGCTCACCAATGTGAAAGAAACGGAGAATGACAGAGAAGGAAACGGGGAGAATTAGAGTCAAATCAGGTACAGAATGAACAATAACGAGAGGGAAAGTAGGATTGGATTAAGAGAGAGTGATAGAGAAACGAGCCAGACAGAAAAATAAATATATTTTTTTTAATTTCAATTTTAAATTTAAAAAATATCTCAATTTACTACCTGTAGGAAAGAGACTCCACAGTTTCAATTGTTTCCTTTCGAGGCCGAAGTGCTTGATTGGCATTGGTGCTACATAATCTCCGCATTAAAAAGAAAAAGATACTTTCGCTGTTCAGTAGCAGCACTGGCTTTCTGCGGCAAGTTAAAATGGGATAACTATTGGGCAGGACACCGGGGATAACTCCCCTGCTCTTCTTCGAAGTAGCACCGTGGGATCTTTTACATCCGGCAGACAGGGCACCATCGGAGCAGGCCGGGGAGCGGAAGGAGCAGTGTGGCGGTGTACCACTCCAGGGAGCAGCACATGCTGGAGCAGGAGAGCAACGGCAGTGAATAGTGACATCATCAAGGTCCAGGTTGGTGAGTGGAGCGTGGACAGGTACAGCAGGAGCGGCGAGGTCGGGGCGAAGGAGCGGCGAGAGACTGTGGAGGGATGTGATCAGGGCCCAGAAGAGGCGAGGGCCCAGGGGCAGCACGGGCCCAGCCCATACTGTGCGATATGTGCGCGCACTAGGTCCGTGCAGCAGAGCTGGTCTCCAGTCGTCCTGGTTAACCCTTGCCACTGGACCAAGACCTAGCTCTGTCAAGCCCGTGTGGTGGCTGATGTGCAACGGCCACCCCACGTTAAAAAAATCCACGCACAGGCATCTTCCACCCTTCAGGATGTAGTTCGGGATCTGGAATATTAGGCCCTTCATTGAAACACCTGTGAACTTTTTGATGTGGAAGCAAGTCATCCTCAATTCAAGGGACCGCCTATGATGATGATTAACATCTCACCTGAAATACGGCACCTCCAACAGTGCAGCACTCCCCCCAGCACTGCATTGGACTGACAGCTGAGATTTTTTGTGCTCAAGTTTCTGGAGTGGTACATGAACCCACAGCCTTCTGACGGAGAGTTAAGAGCATTTCCCACTTCACCACAGCTGACACAATTGTTGAAATGGTTAAAAGATGAGCACCATCATTGTTTAAAAGCGTTTTGCAAAGCAGATGTCCCAATTAAACAAAATTTCAATATTTCATTTCAGGAAAAGAAAGATGAAATAAATGACTTCAACTAATCAATCCGTATAATTAAAAATCAGGTGTCAGACCTTAAATGTTACTATAACATTGCAAATTATCTGTCAAAATTCAGACTTGGCTTTAATAACTACCATCTGATTTGTTGAAATATCTGATTGTCACTAGATTAGCAAGACAAGCTTTTGCAACCAGTCAGGAACCAGTAACCCTCATAATAACAATAAACAAGAAAATAACCCTCGACCATCCAAAATATAAGAGTTAGTTTTTCCTCCAGAGACTTATCCGGTTAAATGTAATAAAAATTTGAAGCTAAAGGGGTTGTTTGGGGTAAGGGGGTCTGGACTTTCATGAGATTTGCCTCACTCTCCTGCAGAGAGACTGGCAAAGCTCTGGGCGAAACATTGTCAGCTGCGGCTCAGTGCCGAGTGATCTTACCTCATAGTCAGAAGGCTGTGGGTACAAGTCCCACTTCAGGGACTTGAACGTGAAAAACCTCGGCTGACACTCCCAGTGCAGTGCTGAGGGAGTGCTGCACTGTCAGAGGTGCCGCCTTTCCGGTGAGACGTTAAACCGAGGCCCTGTCTGCTCTCTCAGCTGGATGTAAAAGATCCCAAGGCACAATTTCGAAGAAGAGCAGGGGAGCTATCCCCGGTGTCCTGGGGCCAAAACTTATCCCTCAATCAACATCACAAAACCAGATTATCTGGTCATTATCACATTGCTGTTTGTGGGAGCTTGCTGTGCGCAAATTGGCTGCCGCATTTCCCACATTACAACAGTGACTACACTCCGAGAGCACTTAATTGGCTGTAAAGTGCTTTGAGATATCCTGAGGTCATAAAAGGCACTATATAAATGCAGGTCTTCCTTTCATTATAGTGTATTGAACTTATGAATAACCTTCAAACCACCGACAGCTTGGGATGGTCTGTGACGTTTCATTAGAGAATGGTCTGCGAGCCATTCAACAGAGAGAAATTTGGAGAACAATATCCTTTCCTGAATCAAAAGAGTAAATGCTGGAAAGACTCAGCAGGTCGGGCAGCCTGTGCGGAGAGAGAAAGAGAGCTGATGTTTCAGCCGTGAAATCTCTCCACAGACGCTGCCGGACCTGCTGATTACTTTCTGTTGGTATTTCGGATTTCCAAGTTTCCACATTATTAGCCTTTCCTTTCATGGATAGTCAGTAAATTTGCAGGATCTTGCGGAGACATCGTTGGTGGTATTTCTCCAGTGATTTGAGGTGTCTGATGTACATGGTCCATGTCTCTGAGCCACACAGGAGGGCGGGTATTACAACAGCCCTGTAGACCGTGAGCTTGGTGAAACACTTGATCAGCTCCGCTAGGCAGACCACACTGTTCGCATGCCCGACACAAAACTCCCAAAGCAAGCGCTCTACTCATAGAAACATAGAAAATAGGTGCAGGAGTAGGCCATTCAGCCCTTCTAGCCTGCACCGCCATTCAATGAGTTCATGGCTGAACATGAAACTTCAGTATCCCCTTCCTGCTTTCTCGCCATAACCCTTGATCCCCCGAGTAGTAAGGACTTCATCTAACTCCCTTTTGAATATATTTAGTGAATTGGCCTCAACTACTTTCTGTGGTAGAGAATTCCACAGGTTCACCACTCTCTGGGTGAAGAAGTTTCTCCTCATCTCGGTCCTAAATGGCTTACCCCTTATCCTCAGACTGTGACCCCTGGTTCTGGACTTCCCCAACATTGGGAACATTCTTCCTGCATCTAACCTGTCTAAACCCGTCAGAATTTTAAACGTTTCCATGAGGTCCCCTCTCATTCTTCTGAACTCCAGTGAATACAAGCCCAGTTGATCCAGTCTTTCTTGATAGGTCAGTCCCGCCATCCCGGGAATCAGTCTGGTGAATCTTCGCTGCACTCCCTCAATAGCAAGAATGTCCTTCCTCAAGTTAGGAGACCAAAACTGTACACAATACTCCAGGTGTGGCCTCACCAAGGCCCTGTACAACTGTAGCAACACCTCCCTGCCCCTGTATTCAAATCCCCTCGCTATGAAGGCCAACATGCCATTTGCTTTCTTAACCGCCTGCTGTACCTGCATGCTAACCTTCAATGACTGATGTACCATGACACCCAGGTCTCGTTGCACCTTCCCTTTTCCCAATCTGTCACCATTCAGATAATAGTCTGTCTCTCTGTTTTTACCACCAAATAGGATAACCTCACATTTATCCACATTATACTTCATCTGCCATGCATTTGCCCACTCACCTAACCTATCCAAGTCACTCTGCAGCCTAATAGCATCCTCCTCGCAGCTCACACTGCCACCCAACTTAATGTCATCCGCAAATTTGGAGATACTGCATTTAATCCCCTCGTCTAAATCATTAATGTACAATGTAAACAGCTGGGGCCCCAGCACAGAACCTTGCGGCACCCCACTAGTCATTGCCTGCCATTCTGAAAAGTACCCGTTTACTCCTACACTTTGCTTCCTGTCTGACAACCAGTTCTCAATCCACGTCAGCACACTACCCCCAATCCCATGTGCTTTAACTTTGCACATTAATCTCTTGTGTGGGACCTTGTCGAAAGCCTTCTGAAAGTCCAAATATACCACATCAACTGGTTCTCCCTTGTCCACTTTACTGGAAACATCCTCAAAAAATTCCAGAAGATTTGTTAAGCATGATTTCCCTTTCACAAATCCATGCTGACTTGGACCTATCATGTCACCATTTTCTAGATGCACTGCTATGACATCCTTAATAATTGATTCCATCATTTTACCCACGACTGAGGTCAGGCTGACCGGTCTTTAATTCCCTGTTTTCTCTCTCCCTCCTTTTTTAAAAAGTGGGATTACATTGGCTACCCTCCACTCCATAGGAACTGATCCAGAGTCAATGGAATGTTGGAAAATGACTGTCAATGCATCCTCTATTTCCAAGGCCACCTCCTTAAGTTCTCTGGGATGCAGTCCATCAGGCCCTGGGGATTTATCGGCCTTCAATCCCATCAATTTCCCCAACACAATTTCCCGACTAATAAAGATTTCCCTCAGTTCCCCCTCCTTACTAGACCCTCTGACCCCTTTTATATCCGGAAGGTTGTTTGTATCCTCCTTAGTGAATACCGAACCAAAGTACTTGTTCAATTGGTCTGCCATTTCTTTGTTCCCCATTATGACTTCCCCTGATTCTGACTGCAGGGGACCTACGTTTGTCTTTACTAACCTTTTTCTCTTTACATACCGATAGAAACTTTTGCAATCCGCCTTAATGTTCCCTGCAAGCTTCTTCTCGTACTCCATTTTCCCTGCCCTAATCAAACCCTTTGTCCTCCTCTGCTGAGTTCTAAATTTCTCCCAGTCCCCAGGTTCGCTGCTATTTCTGGCCAATTTGTATGCCACTTCCTTGGCTTTAATACTATCCCTGATTTCCCTAGATAGCCACGGTTGAGCCACCTTCCCTTTTTTATTTTTACGCCAGACAGGAATGTACAATTGTTGTAATTCATCCATGCGGTCTCTAAATGTCTGCCATTGCCCATCCACAGTCAACCCCTTCAGTATCATTCGCCAATCTATCCTAGCCAATTCATGCCTCATACCTTCAAAGTTACCCTTCTTTAAGTTCTGGACCATGGTCTCTGAATTTACTGTTTCATTCTCCATCCTAATGCAGAATTCCACCATATTATGGTCACTCTTCCCCAAGGGGCCTCGCACAATGAGATTGCTAATTAATCCTCTCTCATTACACAACACCCAGTCTAAGATGGCCTCCCCCCTAGTTGGTTCCTCAACATATTGGTCTAGAAAACCATCCCTTATGCACTCCAGGAAATCCTCCTCCACCGTATTGCTCCTTCACGGCAAACGAGCCCCAGATGGGCAGAGGAAATGTTACAAGGACACCCTCAAAGCCTCCCTGATAAATTGCAACATCCCCACTGACACCTAAGTGGAGGAAGTGCACCCGGGAGGGCGCTGAGCACCTTGAGTCTCGTCGCCGAGAGCATGCAGAAACCAAGCGCAGGCAGCGGAAGGAGCGTGTGGCAAACCTGTCCCACCCATCCTCTCCCTCAACGACTATCTGTCCCACCTGTGACAGGGACTGTGGTTCTCATATTGGACTTCAGTCACCTAAGGACTCATTTTTAGAGTGGAAGCAAGTCTTCCTCGATTCCGAGGGACTGCTTATGGCACATCAGTAAATATGCTGAAGTCGATTTCGAATTCCTTGTCTTATTCCAGTCAAAAAAAAAACCCAAATGGGACACATTGCGATACTTCACTGGCTGTGTAACTCCAGTGACTGTAACTTCACACAGAGGTTTTATGGGCTGCAATTAGCTCATCTATTTAATCAACACAAAGTGGCAAATCTATTCTATGGTTGGAATTAACACACATGGGACTTAGCAATGCCACAGGTCCAAACCAATTTGCTTCCAGTAGTCATAATACATACTTAATTTATTGCCTAAATGAATGTATTGCACTTCAGTATTAAAGGCTCTTATGTACTCAGATGCATTTAAGTGCAATAAAATGCGCATATAAATGTCAATATGTTGCTAATTTTTTGCCATATTTTTATAAATCTTTATTCAGGAGTGACTGAATATATATCAGAAAATTCATTGGACACAGCACTTGTTTTCCTTGAATCATGTATAAGTGGCATCTGCGCTAATTACTTGCAAATAAAGACACCGCCACGACTTTAGTCTGGAGTACTATCAGCAAGCATGAAAGGCAATTGAAGCACTTCTGCGCTCCCCTATCGAGGACTGTGCTTATAGGGAGCACGGGTTAGAGAGTAAGGCATTTCACTCCAGAGTGGCTTGAGAGTCAATACTTACCTCTGGAGTGTCAGCTGTGGCCTCTGAGTCCGAAGGTTGTGGGTTCAAGTTCTGGCTCCAGGGACTTGAGCACAAAAACCTCAGCTGACATTGCAGTGCTGAGGGAGTGCTGCACTGTCGGAGATGCCGCCTTTCACGTGAGATGTTAAAGCGAGGCCCCATCTGCTCTCTCAGGTGGACATAAGAGATCCCGAGCAGGGGAGTTATCCCTGGTGTACTGCCCAATATTTATCCCTCAATCAACATAACAATAAAACAGATTATCTGGTCATTATTACATTGCTTGCTGTGACTAGATTTGTTGCCATGTTTCCAATGTTACAACAGTGACCACGCTTCAAAAAATGCCTCAATGGCTGTAAAGCGCTTTGGGGCATCCAATGGTCATGAAAGGTGCTATATTAATGCAAGTCTTTCAGTCTTTTATTTCTTTCAATGGATGTCAGGCAGTTTAGTAACTCTGAGGAACAGGAAGCTGCTCTCACCCTAGCTATAATTATCTGCATTGTACAATATTTTCTGAGATGCAACGGTTCCCAAGTACACTGTGCACGAAAGCAAGGATCTTAGCAAAGCAAAGATCAGTAAATGCAGCTTTATTCTAAAACATTCAAACCTCCATCATACAGTAATCCATCAGATTATTAATATTCATTAATCTATATAATAAATAAGGTATGTCTAAAAAGAAATAAATTTATATAGCGACTTTAGCCACCTCAGGATGCCCCACTTCTCTTCACGTACTTTTTTTGAACTGCAGTCACTGTTGTAATGTAGGAAACATGACAGCCAATTTGCGCACAGCAAGCTCCCACAAACAGCGATGTGATAATGACCCGATAATCTGTTTTTGTTATGTTGATTGAGGGATAAATATTGGCCCCAGGACACCGGGGAGAACTCCCCTGCTCTTCTTCGAAATAGTGCCGTGGGATCTTTTACATCCACCTGAGAGGGCAGACGGACCCTCGGCTTAACATCTCATCCAAAAGATGGTCACCAATTGAGTGGGAATGAAGTCAAAGAAATGGGACCTCATGGATGAGACGAGGTCACAGAGGCATGAGGGGAAATGAGAGAGAAACTAGAGAGAGACAATGGTTTAGGGCTCGAGAAAAGTGGCCTGGGGGAAGGATAGGCATGGTGGTCATTGGGAAACAAGGCAAGCAGCAGAGGCAACTCTATTTTGGTGAGGATGAAGTCCATGGGCTCTTCATGAAGGAGGATACAGCAGAGGGGAGGATTTTATAGAGAGAGTTGTCAGTGGGGAAAGAAACCAGGGATTATATTTTCTGCTTAGGATAACCTAGAGTAATCAGGTCATCCCAAAGATCAAACAATTATTATACGTTGAATCACTTTTGATCCACTGGTTACTTCACAATAATGAAACTTTGTGAACTTAAAATCACCTCAGCAGAATAATACACTGTCCTGACATGGTGCAACATTTCTGTCCTTAAGTGTCATCTGTGGTGGTCTCGGAGTCAGAAGGTTGTGGGTTCAAGCCCCACTCCAGAGACTTGAGCGCAAAAATCTAGGCTGACACTTCAGTGCAGTGCTGAGGGAGTGCCGCACTGTTGGAGGTGCCATTTTCTTTGATGCAACATTAAACTGAGGCCCCGTCTGCTCTCTCGGGAAGACATAAAAGCTCCCGTGGCCCCTATTTGATAGAAGACCAGGGAAGTTCTCTCCGGTGTCCTGGCCAATATTTATGCCTCAACCACATCACTGAAAGAGATAACCTGGTCACTATTTCATTGATGCGTGTGGGAGCTTGCTGTGCACAAATTGGCTGCCTCGTTCCCTACATTACAACAGTGGCTACACTTCAGAACATTGCATCATTGGTTGTAAAGTGCTTTGGAACGTCCAAATTTGGAACACCGCATTGCATCATCCAAATTATTATGAGCAGCGCCACGAGAAATCTGTAACACTCCAAACATCAGACTTCAAAGTGTCAAAAATATAATCAAAGGAAAGTATTTTTATGACCTGGGACTGGACTTGTACAAGCGCCCGGCAATTTGCAAAATTGCTAACAATTGCTTAACAGTAATTAAACTCATTAGCTACAAGACCTGTTTAGACTATTTCCCTGCAGAGGTTGCCTAATTATGTTGAGAAGGTAGGAAGAGGCTCGTGTGGAGCATTGACACTGGCATAGACCTGTTCCTGTGCTGTAAATTCTCTCAAATCAGTGGCATTGAAAGGAACAAGCCAGGTTAGCAGCTGAACATCAGAGTTATGATGTAGATCCCAGAATATTGGGAAGCGACATTATGAAAGATCATTAGTTTACATTAGAATTGTCAATACTTAATACCAGAATTCTAAAATAACCTAACATATAACTCAATAAAATAATCTCTATCTGTGTTTTAACTCCATCCACACGCCTTGGCTCCATGTTCCCTTATAATCTTAACTAGCAAAAATCTATTGCTCTCGGATTTATAATCATTAAATTGAGCTGGCATCGACTGCCTTTTGTGGGAGAGAGTTTGTAGTGTATGAAATGATACAATGAACTCCGTACTGTGAGCCAGTGACCAGGTGTAACCTGATCGGTCTTTAATGGCTTCCAGAAGTGGAGATACAAAGGTGAAGTTCAGATTATATTCCTGGTCCAGCACGAGTGTACCTATGACCCGAGGACCTCTGACGGTAGTGCCCCCTGTTGGTGGGAAGATCTTGTGTGTTATATATGTAAACTAGTATTTACTCTGTACAGCCACCAGAGGGCTCACCCCCGGGAGTCCCAAGGGATCCCATCCTCGTCACCAGTTGTTGTGTATGGGGAAAGAGTCAGACTGAACACTGTGAGCTCAAAGTGTGACCTTAGTCTTTTATTGCAAGTCTCCAGAATGCTCTCCAACCTGTGAAACCTCCTTAAATACCTGTGCTCCCAATGGATTATGGGATCTCTTGGGACTCCCGGTGGTGAGTCCTCTGGTGGCTGTACAGAGTAAATACAAGTTTACATATGTAACATTATGTACATACATTACAGAATTCAACACTTCTACCACCCTTGGAGTGAAGAAGTGGGAATAAAGGGTTGTGGGGAGTGGGCAGGGGAGTGGAGCTGAGTCCATGATCGGATCAGCCATGATCTTATTAAATGGCGGAGCTGGCTCGAGGGGCCAGGTGGCCTACTCCTGCTCCTATCTCTTATGTTCTCATGTTCCCAACTTCTCTCCTGAATGGCCTGGCTCTGATTTTAAGGTTATCTCCCCTTGTCCTAGACTTCGCCTACCATCTAAAATGTTTCTCCCAATCTACCCTATCAATTTCCATTCAAAATTCTAAAAAAACCCTCAATCAAATCACCCCTTTTCTTTTATATTCCAGGGGGACTCAAGCCTAGTTTGTGTGATCTCTCCTGACAATCAAACCCTTGAAGCCCTGGTAACTTTCTGGTGAACCTGCGCTGTACTCCTTCCAAGGCCATTAGAAAAAGATCAGGGGGAGGAAATTGCTCGGAAAGAAAAGGAGATTGGCTCAAAAAAAAATCTCATCCTTATTTTCAAATCCCTCCATGGCCTCGCCCCTCCCTATCTCTGTAATCTCCTTCAGCTTCACGACCCCCCGAGATGTCTGCACTGCTCTAATTCTGCCCTCTTGAGCATCCCTGATTATAATCGCTCCACCATCGGTGGCCGTGCCTTCTGTTGCCTGGGCCCCAAGCTCTGGAACACCCTCCCTAAACCTCCCCACCTCTCTACCTCGCTTTCCTCCTACAAGACGCTCCTTAAAACCTACCTCTCTGACCAAGCTTTTGGTCACCTGCCCTAATTTCTCCTTATGTGGCTCGGTGTAAATTTTTTTGTCTCATAACACTCCTGTGAAGCGCCTTGGGATGCTTCACTATGTTAAAGGCGCTATATAAATACAAGTTGTTGTTGTTATTAAATCTCAGTTGTGCAAACTATGGACATTATTGAACAAAGCTTTCCAATATGGACCCACCAATATTGGGCGACAAATCCCGGCCTGGCCGGGTGTGTACGAAGTGCGCACGGACCCAGCGAGGCCTCGCAAAAGCCAGTTCTCGGGGCGCGCTGCGCATGCGCAGAAAATCGGCTTTTCCGCTCTGTCAAAGATTTCTCTGCACAGATTCTCTGCATTCCCATGAGAAGGACATCTGCACGAGAGAGATTGGGCTATTTGCCCAACTCATGCCCAGCGAATGTCCTTCAAACTTTTACGCCTGGTAAAAGCAGACGCATAGCTTACTTTTAAAACATATAAAAATTAAATTAAAACACTCATTTTTATATTAAAAACCCTATCCATTAAGGTAAGTTTATTTTTAACACTATTAAAACACATTTAAAAAAATTCCCCCAAATATTTTTTTTCTAAAACATTTAATAATATTCAATTTCAATTAATTTTAAATAAGTGAAGTGTTTTATTTATTTATTATGCTGGATTTAGGTGTTTTGGTGGATTATATTCATTGATAGTAATGGGAGTTCGTACAAAGTGAGTAGGCAAAAATTTGGCAGATGGAGTATAATGTTGGAAAGTGTGAGGTCATGCACTTTGGCAGAAAAAAATCAAAGAGCAAGTTATTATTTAAATGGAGAAAGATTGCAAAGTGCTGTAGTACAGCGGGACCTGGGGGTACTTGTGCATGAAACACAAAAGGATAGTATTCAGGTATAGCAAGTGATCAGGAAGGCCAATGGTATCTTGGCTTTTATTGCAAAGGAGATGGAGTATAAAAGCAGGGAAGTCTTACCACAGCTTTATAAGGTATTGATGAGGACACACCTGGAATACTGTGTGCAGTTTTGGTTTCCATATTTACGAAAGAATATACTTGCTTTGAAGGCAGTTCAGAGAAGGTTCACTCGGTTGATTCCGGGAATGAGGGAGTTGACTTATGAAGAAAGGTTTAGTAGGTTGGGCCTCTACTCATTGGAATTCAGAAGAATGAGAGGTGATCTTATCGTGATGTATAAGATTATGAGGGGGCTTGACGGGGTGGATGCAGAGAGGATGTTTCCACTGATGGGGGAGACTCGAACGAGAGGACATAATCTTAGAATAGGGGGCCACCCATTTAAAGCAGAGAGGAGGAGAAATTTCTTCTCTCAGAGGGTTATGAATCTGTGGAATTCACTGCCTCAGAGAGCTGTGGAAGCTGGGACACTGAATAAATTTAAGACAGAATTGGACAGTTTCTTAATCGATAAGGGAATGAGGGGTTATGGGAGCGGGCGGGGAAGTGGAGCTGAGTCCATGATCGGATCAGCCATGATCTTATTGAATGGCGGAGCAGGCGCGAGGGGCCGTATGGCCGACTCCTGCTCCTATTTCTTATGTCTTATGTAAATGGAGTTCCCATTTTTATCAATGAGAATATTGCATCGTGATTGGTGGTCCAGGCCCACGCGACTCCAGCATTTACGTACGTACCCGTGCGTTGCGCAGCGAATCTCAGCCTACGACTGCGATCCCACGTGCCTCTGTGACCACCAGGTATTTCCGTAGATTTATCTCGGGTCGGACGCGCTCGTACGAAGGAAGCCTCCGACGGCAATTTTCCCGCCATCATCGCCACTTCTTTGTTTCCTTGTCTGTTTCGCGGATCATGAAAGCAAATATTTTGAAACTTGCCAGAATTTTCATGCATAGAGAAAGCTCTCAAAGGAAAATTGGTTTGGAGATTTTAATGCCAGTTTCACGCTGAAGAGAGCTGTAATTTGCAGGACAGCTCTGCATGCAGAAGGTGTCGTGACAGATCATTATATATGAAGTGCAGTGGTTTTAATAGTGACAATATAATTAGCAGGGCATCATTACTACTTAATGAAATAGTATAATAATTTAGAATGAAATGTGTGCTGGTATAATTTTTACTTTGGGGCATTAATGTCACATATGTATATTGTATAATTTCAACACTTTGTTTGAAAACAGCCCCACTATAGCTTTACATAATTTCCCTCAATTTTAACACATTTTCTCATGGTCTTGTCATTAGCAGCATATGTTTGTGCATCAGGGTTCTTCAAGGCCACTGCCGTATGCAAATGAGGCAAAGTGGATCAGGCTGGTTGCAGTCGGGCAGAAGTTGCAAATACCACCTTAATAGGGCACCAGTATACTGAGCGTTAATATGGCGGCAGATCTAAAGTTCAAACGGGGGGTGTCTAAATGACTGTTCAGAAAAGTCATTCTTTATTGGAACTCGGAAGTGAGGAGAGACTGGATCAATTGGGTCTTTATACACTGGAGTTTAGAAGGACGAGAGGGGATCTCATAGAAAAGTATAAGATTCTGACGGGACTGGACAGGTTAGATGCGGGTAGAATGTTCCCGATGTTGGGGAAGTCCACAACCAGGGAACACAGTCTAAGGATAAGGGGTAGGCCATTTAGGATTGAGATGAGGAGAAACTTCTTCACTCAGAGAGTTCTTAATCTGTGGAATTCCCTGCCGCAGAGAGTTGTTGATGCCAGTTCATTGGATATATTCAAGGGGGAGTTAGGTATGGCCCTTACGGCTAAAGGGATCAAGGGGTATAGAGAGAAAGCCGGAAAGGGGTACTGAGGGAATGATCAGCCATGATCTTATTGAATGGTGGTGCAGGCTCGAAGGGCCGAATGGCCTACTCCTGCACCTAATTTCTATGTTTCTATGTTTCTATGTAACCAGCAAGGAAGATAATAATAGACTTCAAGATGACAAGGTGGTGGAATGGGTGGACACAAGGCAGATAAACTTCAAAGGAGAAGAGTGTGAGTTGATATAAGAACATAAGAACATAAGAAATAGAAGCAGGAGTAGGCCCCTCGAACCTGCTCCACCATTTAATAAGATAATGGCTGATCTGATCATGGACTCAGCTCCACTTCCCCGCCCGCTCCCCATAACCCATTATCCCCTAGAAACTGTCTATCTTTGTCTTAAATCTACTCAATGACCCAGCTTCCACAGCTCCCTGAGGCAGTGAATTCCACAGATTTACAACCCTCTGAGAGAAGAAATTCCTCCTCATCTCAGTTTTAAATAGGCGGCCCCTTATTCTAAGATTATATATATTTTGGTAGGAAGAATGAGGAGAGGCTAAATGGTACAAGAACAGAGAGACCTGGGGGTGCTTGTGCACAAAACTTTGAAGGTAGCAGAACAGGTTAACAAAGCAATTAATAAAGCATATGGGACCCTGAGTACAAAAGCCAGGAAGTTCTGCTAAACACCAGTTTGGCCCCAGTTGGAGTATTGTGTCCAATTCTGGGTGTCACACTTTAGGAAGGACAAGAAGGCTTTGGAGAGGGTACAGAAGAGATTTACGAGAATGGTTCCAGGTATGATAGATTGCAGTTACGTGGATAGACTGGATAAACTGGGGTTGTTCTCCTTCGAGCAGAGAACTCTAGAAGGAGATTTGATTCAAAATCATGAAAGATTTAGACAGATAAATGAACAGTTTCCAATAGCTGAAGGGTCGATGACCAGAGAGCACAGATTTAAACTGATTGGCAAAAGAACCAGAGGCAACATAAGGAAAACTTTGTTATGCAACAAGTTGTTCGGATTTGGAATGCACTGCCTGCTCGGGTTCAATAGTAACCTTCTGTTATGTCTGTAGTGCACTTATGAACGGCTCCATGAGGCAATGTGTTGTACTCAGACTGTAGTGACCTTGGTCCTTTATTCGTAACTCCAGAGTGAGGCACAAGCATGGTGGGCAGCCTTTTATACTGGGCCCTGCACACCTATGCAGATGACCCTCAGGTCTCCCACCGCAGTGCCCTCTGGTGGACAGCCTCTGCCACAGGGGCAGGCAACCCCTAGTGGTGCCAGCATAGTATATATCCAGTGTAAACCTTATTGATTATACATAAGGTAACAAGTCTCCATCTTATGCAACTACACAGTGACTACACGGAGAGTATATCTATAGTCTACATATATAACACCTTCAAAAGTAAATTGGATAAATACTTGAAGGAGAAAAAATGCAGGGATATGGGGAAAGAGCTGGGTGAGTGGGACTGACTGGGTTGGTCTTTGAACGAGCCAGCGCTGACTCGATGGGCCGAATGGCCTCTTTCTGTGCTGTACTATTCTATGATTCTTTACAATTTAGTTCCATGTCATCCACAAACACAATCTTTGCCTGATCTAATCTAAGTGGAAATATATCATTATCCTTGTTCATATTCATTTTTAAACTTTGACATTTGATATTTCTAAACTTTGAGAAACACCTCAACTTGTTTAATATCAAAATGACAAGTATTGTTTTCTCTATCTGAGGAAGGATATACTGTCCTTAGAGGTGGTGTAACAAGGGTTCACTAGATAGATTCCTGGGATGAGAGGGTTGCCCTATGAGGAGGGACTAAATAGATTGGGTCTATACTTTCTGGAGTTTAGAAGAATGAGAGGTGATCTCATTGAAACAGTTAATATTCTGAGGGGGATTGACAGGGTAGATGCTGAGAGGATGTTTCCCCCAGGGCTGGAGAGTCTAGAGCCAGGGGTCACAGTCTCAGGATAAGGGGTCGGCCATTTAGGACTGAGATGAGGAGGAGTTTCTTCACTCAGAGGGTGGTGAACCTTTGGAATTCTCTGCCCCAGAGAGCTGTGGATGCTCATTCTTTGAGTATATTCAAGGCTGAGATTGATAGATTTTGAGAGTCTAGGGGAATCAAGGGATATGGGGATCGGGCAGGAAAGTGGAGTTGAGGTCGAAGATCAGCCATGATCTTATTGAATGGCAGAGCAGGCTCGAGGGGCTTTATGGCCGACTCCTGCTCCTAATTTATAGGTTCTTATAGGCTCCAATCACATTGGCGCTCCCATTGTTACAAAGCAACGTAACAACTTTAAATACAAAGAGGCAGTAAGCAAACTCTGCACCTCCGCTGGGAGCGGCCTGTTTGATTGGTCGCCCATTGAAATGAGCAGAATATAAATCTATATGTCAGCTGCGGCTCAGTGGGTAGCACTCTCTCGCCTCAAAGTCAGAAAGTTGTGGGATCGTAGTCCCACTCCAGAGACTTGAGCACATAAATCTAGGCTGACAGTCCCAGTGCAGTGCTGAGGGGGTGCCGCACTGTCGGAGATGCCGTCTTTCAGATGAGACATTAAACCGAGGCCCCGTCTGCTCTCTCAGGTGGACGTAAAAGATCCCATGGCACTATTTTGAAGAAGCGCAGGGGAGTTATCCTGGTGTCCTGGGCCAATATTTATCCCTCAATCAACATAACAGAAACAGATTATTTGGTCATTATTACATTGCTATTTGTGGGAGCTTGCTGTGCACAATTTGGCTGCTGTATTCCCTACCTTACAACAGTGACTACACTCCAAAAAGTACTTCATTGACTGTAAAATACTTCGAGACGTCTGGCGTTCGTGAAAGGCGCTATAGAAATGCAAATCTTTCTTTTCATGTTACTCCCACACTCGATCAGCTACGCTGGGCAGGCCACATAGTTCGCATGCTAGACACGATACTCCCAAAGCAAGTGCTTTACGCGGAGCTCCTTCATGGCAAATGAGCCAAAGGCGGGCAGCGGAAATGATACAAGGATACCCTCAAAACCTCCCTGATAAAGTGCGACATCCCCACTAACACCTGGGAGTCCCTGGCCAAAGACCGCCTTAAGTGGAGAAAGTGCATCCGGGAGGGCGCTGAGCAACTCGAGTCTCGTCGCCAAGAGCGTGCAAAAACCAAGCGCAGGCAGTGGAAGGAGCGTGCGGCAAACCAGTCCCACCCTCCCTTACCCTCAACGACTATCTGTCCCACCTGTGACAGAATCTGTGGCTCTCAGGAGTGGAAGCAAGTCTTCCTCGATTCCGAGGGACTGACTATGATGATGATGATTCAGCAATAGGTTTTATAAAGCTTTAAATGTTTCGATTTTGAATGTTTGTTTATTGTGCCATTGTTATAAACGAGGCCTCAAGTGTATGTTAATAAAACTGCTGGAGATTTATATTTTGCAGTCCGTTATCCCTCCAGCAATATATATAATTTTCAGTCTTCTTTGAATGCAAACGCTATTTAGTAAATTTCCTCTAATGGATATTCATTAATAAAATTGTCAGATGTGAGTTTGTAGATCATTTTTTAAACACTACGCTGATTCACTGGATGCTCAGAATGATTGCAGGTTCTTTGGATGTCACTGCTGATAATCATATAATCTGATTGTACGTTTATGAAGTAGTATTTCTCTTCAAGCGTTTGCTTATTCATTTCTCGGGTGTGATTTTCCTGTTCAACTTCAAAAGAGAATGGGGCTGTTGCATTGCACTGCGCGTTTGCCAATTAAGAAATCTGGTCAGATTGGTGCTTTCATGAGCTGGAAACCCGCAGCGTGAAGAGACTTAGCGGAGGGCTGAATGAGATCGACAGTACCATTTCTGCGTGAGAGAACAGTTCAAACCATGTCACTCAGAAGGGAAATTAACAGGCCAATTCATGGGATTGGAGCTGAGTTACGATTTCACTTCTGAAGTCATGAATTTTGCATAATGATGTATCTGATGTTCGCTTAAAAATACATTAGGACACTGCGGTTGGCATCAGCCACGCAAACGTTCAGCGTTTTTGTTCCCAAGTATTTGATGTCTCCAGAACAAGCTTACTTTGTTCTCTAATTCTTGGCACTCCAAATAAATCTGCATTTGGTAATCAATTCCTGTGGTGACCCAGTTAAGTAGCGTGCACAGAATATTCCAATTTTTCATTTCACTTGCCTGGGTGAGTGAAGCTCCAATAACACTTAAAAAGCTCAACACCATCCAGGACAAAGCAGCCCGCTTGATTGGCACCCCATCCACCACCTTCAACATTCACTTCCTCCACCACCGGCGCACCGTGGCTGCAGTGTGCACCATCTACAAGATGCACTGCAGTAACTCGCCAAGGCTTCTTCGGCATCACCTCCCAAACCCGCGACCTCTACCACCTAGAAGAACAAGGGCAGCAGTCGCATGGGAACACCACCACCTCCACCATGTTCCCCTCCAAGTCACACACCATCCCGACTTGGAAATATATCGGCCGTACCTTCATGGTCGGTCTAACTCCTGGAACTCCCTCCCTAACAGCACCGTGGGAGCACATTCACCACACGGACTGCAGCGGTTCAAGAAGGCGGCTCACCACCATCTTCTCAAGGGGCAATTAGGGATGGGCAATAAATGTTGGGCCTTGCCAGCGACGCCCACATCCCATGAATGAATTTTTAAAAATCGTATTTTCGTTAATATTGTCACGACTTTCAACGTTTGGGTCTGGTTTTTATTAGTTTGGACTTTCCAATCCGTACAGTGTAAATTGTACACTGCTCTGTATTAATTTCCAACCCTGGTGGTATCAAAACATCATTAAAGATGTTATAAAATCCCCTAGCTGGGCATTGCATCTTGTGGCAATGATTTGTTTGCTGCTTAATGATGATTGCTGGGCATATAGATGGACTTGTGCCCATGGACATGACTTCAGTCCTGGCTGATGTGGGAAGTCCGATTAATATGCAACGAAAAGATCAGTTTTTTTGGCCAGTTTTAGTACCACTAATTGTGCCACCGCGGAATGGAAACAATCAGACAGCTGGTCAGCAGTAGTTAACGTCCCATTTCTCAGCCCTGGCCGCTCACGTCCCTGAGGAACTGTAACAAGTTATTGATTATTGAAGCCGGGAGTGACTGATTGCACATCACGGCAGCGTTGGGTAGCGTCTCCTGACTCACTTTCACTTAGCATCACACAGTCCCTGTGTTCAGCAGAGAGTTTTTTTTTAGATCCAAGAATATGCAGCTAGTCAGTCGTTGCCATGATCATCGTCTGTGCATCACACCCCCCGAACAGCATTAAAGTCGGGCACTGGAAAAGGGCTTCCATTCAAGGCAAAGAACACAGGCGCAGTGTGTTAGATGTGTAGGGATTCTGGCACGGTGCCACGAGTGGATCAGAATGTGGCTGTACGTGAGA
The DNA here is from genome assembly GCF_044704955.1 of Pristiophorus japonicus. Classification (NCBI taxonomy): domain Eukaryota; kingdom Metazoa; phylum Chordata; class Chondrichthyes; family Pristiophoridae; genus Pristiophorus; species Pristiophorus japonicus. The sequence continues at coordinate 9,906,865 of NC_091981.1, read as the reverse complement.
TTGGCTTGCTCGAACCTGCTACACATACAATGGGGAAAATGACAGATCATTTGTCGACTCGGGCTGAGAGAATACTTTTCTGAGACGTAAATGGTGTGATGCTGGGCGAGAATGAGGGCGTTTTGTCAAGTCTTTGCTGATGTTCAGGATCTGAAAGCGAGCTGCCAATACGAGAAACTCCTGATGACACCTCCCTTCTCAAGGTTTCTCCGTTTTGTAATTCCATGAAGATATTTTCTGCATCTGAACATCAGTAAAAGAGGCAAAGCCTTACATTTATATGGCTCCTTTCGTGACCTCTGGATGTCCCAGAGCACTTTATGGCCAATCATCATCATAGATAGTCCCTCGGAATCGAGGAAGACTTGCTTCCACTTTAAAAATGAGTCCTTAGGTGGCTGAACAGTCCAATACGAGAACCACAGTCCCTTTCTCAGACAGTGGTTGAAGGACAGGGTGGGGAGTCTGGTTTGCCGCACGCTCCTTTCGCTGCCTGCGCTTGGTTTCTGCATGCTCTCGGCGACGAGACTCGAGGTGCTCAGCGCCCTCCCGGATGCACTTCCTCCACTTAGGGCGGTCTTTGGCCAGGGACTCCCAGGTGTCGGTGGGGATGTTGTACTTTATCAGGGAGGCTTTGAGAGTGTCCTTGAAACGTTTCCTCTGCCCACCTTTGGCTCGCTTGCCGTGAAGGAGTTCTGAGTAGAGCGCTTGCTTTGGGAGTCTTGTGTCTGGCATGCGAACAATGTGGCCTGCCCAGCGGAGCTGGTCGAGTGTGGTCAGTGCTTCGATGCTGGGGATGTTGGCCTGGTCGAGGACACTAATGTTGGTGCGTCTGTCCTCCCAGGAGATTTGTAGGATCTTGCGGATACATCGTTGGTGGTATTTCTCCAGCGACTTGAGGTGTCTACTGTACATGGTCCATGTCTCTGAGCCATACAGGAGGGCGGGTATCACTACAGCCCTGTAGACCATGAGCTTGCTGGTGGATTTGAGGGCCTGATCTTCAAACACTCTTTTCCTCAGGCGCCCGAAGACTCCACTGGTGCACTCGAGGTGGTGTTGAATCTCATCGTCAATGTCTGCTCTTGTTGATAAGATGCTCCCGATGTATGAGAAATGGTCCACGTTATCCATGGCCGCACCGTGGATCTTGATGACTGGGAGGGAATAGTGTGCAGCGAGGACAGGCTGGTGGAGGACCTTTGTCTTATGGATGTTTAGTATAAGGCCCACACTTACAGCCAATATAGAACTTCTGAAGTGCAGACATTATTGCAACATAGTGAAATGCAGCCAAACTGTGCACAGCAAGCTCCCACAAACAGCACTGGGGTAATTTGTTTTATTAATTCCAAAGCTGTGGGCGTCACTGGCAAGGCCAGCATTTATTGCCCATCCCTAATTTCTCTTGAGAAGGTGGTGAGGCTTGTTAGGCCATTTCAGTGATCATTTAACAGTTAACCACATTGCTGTGGGTCTGGAGTCACATATCGGCCAGACTGGGTAAGGACGGCAGGTTTGCTTCCCTAAAGGACATTAATGAGCCAGATGGGTTTTCAATGACAATCCAGTAGTTTCATGGTCACCACTATTGATGCTAACTTTTTAATCCAGATTTATTTAATTAACTGAATTTAAATTCCCCAGCTGCCGTGGTGGGATTTGAACCGATGTCTCCGGATCATTAGTCCAGGCCTCTGGATTGCTGGACCAGTAACATTAGCACAATGATACCGTACCCCTTAATACCAGGTCACCTGCTTCTTGTGGGTATAAAAAAAGAAAATGCTGGCAAAACTCAGCAGGTCAGGTGTCATCTGCGCAGAGAGAAACAGAGTTAACGTTTCAGGTCGATGACCCTTCGTCAGAACTGGGAAGAAGTTAGAGATGTAACAGGTTTTTAAGCGAGTGTAGGGGCAGGGAAAGGGGGGAGGGGAGGGAAGAACAAAAGGGAAGATAGTGTGGAAAGCAGAACATATTAAATGATAAAAGGTAGGATTGTACAAAACAAAAGGGAATGATAATGGGGTAGGTAAAGAAACTAAAAATGGGTCTAGGTGTAAATGGAAATGGCGGAGTCGTCAATACCTGCCATCTGAAAAAATAGAGGCCGAGGTTATCGTTTGAAATTGTTGAACTCGATGTTGAGTCCAGAAGGTTATAAAGTGTCTAATCGAAAGATGAAGTGCGTTCTTCGAGCTTATGTTTTTTTTTTGGTATTGGTTGAGGGAGACACCGGGGAGAACTTGCCAAACATTTCTTTGAATAGTGCCGTGGGACCGTTTATGTTCACCTGCGAGGGCAGACGGGGACACAGATTTACTCACTCAGTTCTGTACTGCAGTGTCAGTCTGGATTATGTATTCATGTCCCTGGAGAATTACCCACTGAACCAAGTAGCAAAGTCGAACTGAAACGAGAATCATAGGATCGTAGAATCACAGAACGGTTACAGCACAGAAGGAGGCCATTCGGCCCGCCGAGCCCGTGACGGCTCTCTGCAAGAGCACCTCAGCCAGTCCCATTCCCCCGTCCTTTCCCCGTAACCCTGCACATTTTTTCCCTTCGGGTACTTATCCAACTCCCTTTTGAAAGCCACGATTGAGTCTGCCTCCACCGTCCTCTCGGGCAGCGCATTCCAGATCCTAACCACTCGCTGCATAAAAATGTTTTTCCTCCTGTCGCCTTTGGTTCTTCAGACAATTGCCTTAAATCTGTGCCCTCTGATTCTCGACCCTTCCGCCAATGGGAACAGTTTCTCTCTATGTCATGTATGTACTTATGGAATCACTAACCACTAGATGGCGTCACTGTTGGAGGCCATTGGGCTGCACGCACGTGTGTGCAGCCCAAGTATAAAAGGCCAGCCATTTTGCATATTAGTCACTTTGGGCCTTACTAAAGCAGAGCCAAAGTCATACCTCTTGGAGTTAAACAGTACTCACTCTAACAGTTACTGCTCACACAACACTCTATCTACTCTGTCCAGACTCCAGATTTTGAACACCTCTATCAAATCTCCTCTCAGCCTTCCCTGCTCTTATGAGAACAACCCCAGCTTCTCCAGTCTATCCACGTAACTGAAGTCCCTCATCCCCGGAACTATTCTTGTAAATCTTCTCTGCACCCTCTCACATCCTTCACAAGTAGACTGGACCATTGAATTTCTTTGGGGGCGGTGAGAGCAGAAAATGAGGCTGGCAAATCCAAGATAGACAGGGCAGCATAGTTTTAGACGAGTGCCAATTCCATTGGGAGCGGGAACATAAGCGGCAGCACAATAATTGACCATTTTATTATAGCTGCAGCACGTTTTTTCCTGTCTTTTAATAAATACTAATGCTTTCCCTGAATTGAGTTAGATAGTGCATCAGCAGAAATTCCAATACTTGCATCAAAAAGACGGAGGGAATGTTTAAGATCTATATCACCGAGTCAATTGGTGAATTTTATCAGCTTTAAAATGTTCAGACTGTGAATGATCAACTCTTCCCCCACGGATACTAAACGAAGCATCAATTGTGGGATCATTCCTCTGGCTCAAGATTCATTGATTGCTTTAGCTTGAACTCCTGAGAGCTACATCTACCACTTAGTCCGTTCTTCAAAGTTGCAATGCTTTTGGTGGGACTCCTGGAAAGGATGTTTCTTAGTAAAATTATCAGGTGTATGTTTGCAGGCACTTTAAAAAGATAAAAGGATTTATTTTTTCTTATTCGTTGCTGGGATGTGGGCATCGCTGGCAGGGCCAGCATTTATCACTGTCCTTAATTGCCCTTGAGAAGGTGGTGGTGAGCCGCCTTCTTGAACCGCTGCAGTCCGTGTGGTGAAGGTGCTCCCACAGAGCTGTTAGGGAGGGAGTTCCAGGATTTTGACCCAGCGACGATGAAGGAACGGCCAATATATTTCCAAGTTGGGATGGTGTGTGACTGGGAGGGGAACGTGGAGGTGGTGGTGTTCCCATGCGCCTGCTGCCCTTGTCCTTCTAGGTGGTAGAGGTCGCGGGTTTGGGAGGTGCTGCCGAAGAAGCCTTGGTGAGTTGCTGCAGTGCATCTTGTAGATGGTACACACTGCAGCCACGGTACGCCGGTGGTGGAGGGAGTGAATGTTGAAGGTGGTGGTTGGGGAGCCAATCAAGCGGGCTGCTTTGTCCTGGAGATTCTTTCATGTTGTTGGAGCTGCACTCATCCGGGCAAGTGGAGAGTATTCCATCACACTCCTGAATTCATCCTTGTAGATGGTGGAAAGGATTTGGGGAGTCATGAGGTGAGACACTTGCCGCAGAATACCCAGCCTCTGACCTGCTCTTGTTGCCACAGCGTTGCATTATGAAAGAAAGAAAGACTTGAATTAATATAGCACCTTTCACGACCACCGGACATCCCAAAGCGCTTTACAGCCAATGAAATACCTTTGTAGTGTAGTCACTGTTGTAATGTGGGAAATGTAGCAGCGAACTTGCACACAGCAAGCTCCCACAAATAGCAATGTGATAATGACCAGATAATCAGTTTTTGTTATGTTGATTGAGGGATAAATATTGGCCCCAGGACACCGGGGATAACTCCCCTGTTCATTTTCGAAATAGTGCCACGGGATCTTTCACATCCATCTGAGAGAGCAAACGGGGCCTCGGTTTAACGTCTCATCTGAAAGACGGCACCTCCGAGAGTGCAGTGCTCCCTCAGCACTGCATGGAGTGTCAGCCTAGATTTATGTGCTCAAGTCTCTGGAGCGGTCGGGGGCACCGACCAGCGGTGGCTTCACTGTAGTAGGGCAATTCAGGAAAAGGGGGGGGTCCCAGCCATACGGTAAGGGGTCGGTTAGCACACGCGGCGGCGGGAAAATGGGCGGAGCGTTCCTGGAAACCGCTCCGCTGCCGAGGAAGGGCAATTTCGAAAATGGCGGCCCCTCCGCGGAGAGTTGGCAGCCATTCCACGCCACCATGTAGCCTCCGCTTTCAGGCGGTCAGGGGCCTTATCGGGGAGGGGCAATTTCAACCCCCATGTCTCCGGCTTGTTAGTCCAGGATTATCTGAATTACTAGTCAAGTAACTTCATTCCATCTCTGAATGTGTGGATTGTGGAAATGTCTGGACGAGGAAAAACTGGCAGTAAAGCTCGGGCCAAGGCCAAGCCTCGCTCTTCCCGGGCCGGACTGCAGTTCCCGGTGGGCTGCGTTGACAGGCTCCTGTGGAAAGGGAACTCTGCTCAGCGTGTGGGTGCCGGGGCCCTCGGTCTACAGGGCTGCTGTGCTCGAGCATCTGACTGCTGAAATCCTGGAGCTGGCCGGCAACGCGGACCGCGACAACGCGAAGGCCCGCATCATCCCCAGACACCTGCAACTGGCCATCCGCAACGAGGAGGAGCTCAACAAGCTGCTGGGAAAAGGTGACCATCGCTCAGGGTGGGGTGCTGCCTAATATCTAGGCTGTGCTGCTGCCTGTTATGTATGTAAACATTGTAACTGTGTAAGACTTGCCACCAGAGGGCGCGACTGTTGGAGGCCCAAGGGTTGCCTGCACACCTCGTGCAAGTAAGTATAAAATGTTGTCTGCCATGCCGCTTAGGCACTCTGGAGTTGTCACATCAGTTTTAGCTCACAGTACTCAGTCTTGTGGTGTTCTTCCATACTTAACACTGCTCTAGAAAAGCACCAGTGCGTCCTAGAGCAAGCAAAGCGGACAAGGTTAACCACTGTGCTACCGTATCCCATGTCAGCGTGATATTGTGCGTGGCACCTACTTACTCCCAGAAACAATTTCCGGAGGATGAGCAATTGTCAGTACCCACTCTATTGATGCTGAATAACGACATGACTGCACTTCAGTGGAAAATCAGAGTTTTGCTTTAAAGCTCAGGGTAACATTGAACCCTTTCGAAGAGAGACGCACACACATAACTGCACTGAATTGAAAGGAGATGGCATCACCATTTTACTTTAAATGATGACAGCAATAGACAGCAGAGTTGGAAGCAGCTAGTGAAGTTAGACTGCGAGCAAAGAAATAGAGGGGCATTATTATAAAGTTAACGAGGCTCAACAACACTTGAGAATAGAAGAGCAATGGATGGGAGGAATAGAGTTAGCAAAAATGCACGATAATGATGAACAAATTGTTGCCGAACTGCTGACACCCTGTAATTGATAACCAAGCAAAGCAAGCAGACAAAAATGAATAATGTAGAACATATTTGACATACATTCTGGAGCTGCTTTTGAATTACCTTAGGCTAAGGAGAGAGTTCGTTTTCACCTTTGATTGGGCGAGTAAGTGGCTCGGGTAGAAACCGTGTGCGTGCAGCCAAGCGACAATCTGCCCAGCGGGCTGACTAAGATTCTCACTCTCTTTGCTTTCCCTTTACTTGCTCCTTATGGGGCTGACGTGGAATCTGTTTTAACAGTGCTGGCTTAGGAACATCATCACAGCATAGGCAGTGCCCCGGAATCCAGGAAGACTTGCTTCCACTCTAAAGATGAGTCCTCAGGTGGCTGAACAGTCCCTGTCACAGGTGGGCCAGATAGTCGTTGAGGGTAAGGGAGGGTGGAACAGGTTTGCCGCACGCTCCTTCTGCTCCCTGCGCTTGATTTCTGCATGCTCTTGGCGTTGAGACTCGAGGTGCTCAGCGCCCTCCCGGATGCACTTCCTCCACTTCGGGCGGTCTTTGTCCAGGAACTCCCAGGTGCCAGTGGGGATGTTGCACTTTATCAGGGAGGCTTTGAAACGTTTCCTCTGCCCATCTTGGGCTCACTTGTCATGAAGGAGATCCGAGTAGAGTGCTTGCTTTGGGAGCCTCGTGTCTGGCATGCGAATGATGTGGCCTGCCCAGCGGAGCTGATTAAGTGTGGTCAGTGCTTCAATGCTGGGGATATTGGCCTGGTCGAGGACGCTAACGTTGGTGTGTCTGTCCTCCCAGGGGATGTGCAGGATCTTGCGGAGACATCGTTGGTGGTATTTATCCAGCGACTTGAGGTGTCTACTGTACATGGTCCATGTTTCTGAGCCATACAGGAGGCCGGGTATTACTACAGCCCTGTAGACCATGAGCTTGGTGGCAGTTTTGAGGTCTCTATATAGACCATCTGACGGTTGAGGAAGATTCTGGCGATGACTTTCCCTGTGGCTGATAACTAAAGATTCCTCTGTCGTTGCCGCGGTCGGACTTGTCCTCTTTTTTAAAGACTGACGGAACTCCTATTACTATCAATGAGAATCTATACTACACCTGATTGGCTGCTGTCTCCAGCTCCCGGCCTGCGCATGTCTCCACGTGCACGCGCTGCGACACGCAGTCACCAGAGGCCTCAGGCCCGGAAGTTCCAACGGGCGCAGCAGCAACAGGTAAGTGCACATCTTTTTTCTCTATTTCACTCCTTTGCCCGCGGGAAGACCTCAATCGGAATTTCAGGCAATATCTTCGTATATTAGGTCCTTCATTGAAACACCTGTGAACTCATCCCTTTTTGGCATGGAAGCAAGTCATCCTCGATACAAGGGACTGCCTCAGAAGAAGAACTCCATAGACTTGCCTTTGGCCCATATCCCTTAATACCTTTGGTTAACAAAAAGTTATCAATCTCAGAATTGAAATTAACAATTAGCCTAGCATCAATTGTAAAACTCCTACCACCTGTGTAGAGGTGGTTCCTAATTTCACTCCTGAAAAGCCTGGCTCTAATTTTCAGACGACGATAGCTGTGACGCTGAACTTTTACATCATGAATTGATCGGCAGTTTTCCTTTCCCCTCGATACTATTTTCAAAACTTTGTTAAAATTCATTACGTTTACAATATTGTTTGCATGCACATAATTCATTGGGATAGAAGTAAGAGAGATAATTTGCTTTTGCTCTCTGCCCTCTCCCAGCTTTCCATCTCCGTGAATCATGTCCATTAAAACAATTGGTCAAAATCAATACATTTATAATGAAATTGCAAAGTGCTGGCAATGCCACAACATTTCCGTTCCCCCAGTATATCAACTGCATAATCACTGCAGTTTGATATTCGACCTGACATATTCATAAAACACAGTGCGGATTCATTTTGTCTTCTATTACATCTGCTGAATATCTCTCACCCATTCATTGTGCAAAATTATTGTCGTGCAGCACAGTGGCAGTAGTTAAGCAGTCTAGTACCAAATGTCCCACCTTTCTTGAATTACAATTAAGGCTGAAGCTAGTGTGGAATGTACACCATGATATCCAATAGGTTGCAAAGAATCATAGAATCATAGAAGTTTACAGCATGAAAGGAGGCCATTTCGGCCCATCGTGTCCGTGCCGGCCAAAAGAGGCTATCCAGCCGAATTTCCAACTCGAGGTCTGTAACCCTGTAGGTTATGGCACTTCAAGCGCACATCCAAGTACTTTTTAAATGAGGTGAGGGTTTCTGCCTCTACCACCCTTTCAGGCAGTGAGTTCCAGACCCCCACCACCCTCTGGTGAAGTAGCCTCCCCTCAAATCCCCTCCGAACCTTCCATCAACCACCTTAAAACTATGCCCCCTCGTAATTAACCCTTGCCTTTCCAAATGCAGATTTATCCTGTCTTTCAGGATTTTTTCCAATAATTTTCCCACCACTGAGGTTAGGCTGACAGGCCTGTAATTACTTGGCCTATCCCTTTCTCCCTTCTGAAACAAGGGTCCAACATTAGCAGTTCTCCAGTCCTCCGACACCATGCCCAAATCCAAAGTGGACTGGAAAATGATGGTCAAGGCCTCTGCTATTTCCTCTTTTACTTCGCTCAACAGTCTGGGATGTATTTCATCCGGGCCTGGGGACTTATCAACTTTCAAAGCTGCTAAACCCCTTAATACCTCCTCTCTCACTACGTTTACTACAGCCAGAATATCACACTCCTCCTCGATAGCGGTATCTGCATTGCCCCTTTCCTTTGTGAAAACAGATGCAAAGTATTCATTAAGAACCATACCAGCATCTTCCGCCTTCACAAAGATTACCCTCATGGTCTCTAATAGGCCCTACCCTTTCTTAAGTTACCCTCTTGCTCTTAATATAGTTATAGCATATCTTTGGGTTTTCCTTAATTTTACTAGCTGAGAATTTTTCATGCTCTCTCTTAGCATTCCTAATATCCTTTTCAATTTTACCTCTTACCGTTCTATATTCCCCCAAAGATTCTATAGTATTTAGCCGTCGATATATGACATAAGAGTCCCTTTTTTTCTTTATCCCCACCGGTAAGTCCCTAGACATCCAGGGGGCTCGAGAATCGTTATTCCCACCCTTCTTCTTTAAGGGCACATGTTTGGCCCTTAAAGAAAAATTTTTTTGGCAGGGTAGTGTAGGTAAACATATTCCATTCCATGTTGTGTAATTGTTGCAATCAGCTGGGTAATTGAGGCAGAGGGAGTACAGAATCAGGAGGAGCTGGAAAAACATAACTTGGAGATTGTGGATTCACAGAGTCATACAATAGTACAGCACAGATCGAGGCCATTCGACCCATCGAATCTGCACCGGCTCTCTCGAAGGGCAATGCAGTTAGTCCCGCTCCCCTGATAGTGTAATGAACAGGAATATACTTGGTTGCTTTGATTAAAGTCTGTTGTCTACACTTTATGTACCATATGCAAAGGTAGACTGGCCCTTTAAACTCAAATGAGCTCATAGGAAGAAATACAAGAGAGGTTATCTTCAAAATACTTTAGGATTTACCATATCAGTGCAGTGGGTGCTGTTAGTACCTTCTGGAGAAATAATCCTATGGAAGAAAAAGCTATAGTTATTGTATAGATGCTGAGAGAGACAAAAGGATCGGCCTTCCAAATTTACCATACACAACCAAGCCACTGGAAACTAATCCATTGCTCATCTAGATTGCCTGAATTTTTAACCAAAAGAAAAAGACTGCATTTATATATCGCTTTTCATGATCACCAGACATCCCAAACGTCACAAGACTCCCAAAGCAAGCACTTTACTCGGAACTCCTACACGGCAAATGAGCCCCAGGTGGGCAGAGGAAACGTTTCAAGGATATCCACAAAGCCTCCCTGATAAAGTGCAACATCCCCACTGACACCTGGGAATCGCTGGCCAAAGACCGCCCTAAGTGGAGGAAGAGCATCCGGGAGGGCGCTGAGCACCTCGAGTCGCGTCGCCGAGAGCATGCAGAAAACAAGCGCAGGCAGCGGAAGGAGCGTGTGGCAAACCAGACTCCCCACCCACCCTGTCATGTATTCAACTATCATTGTAACCCATGTATAAGCTGACCTAAGTTGTACACCTTGAGAACATTGACCACAGGGGGCGAACTTGTGGGAGACATTCCTAACCTGGACTTTCCGGTATAAAAGGGGAAGCTCCACCCACCTTCACTCTCTTGAGGTGTTGGTAATAAAGGTAACTGGTCACAGAGTGACCTTCTCTCAAGTATGGGCCTCGTGTGCATTTATACTGTATAGTAAGGACATATCATTGGCGACGAGAAACTGGGATTTAAACTACGCAAGCATGGCCAATAGCAGCACAGAAGAGAGGTACTGTGTTGGTGATGATTGGGACGACTTTATTGAGAGACTACATCAAAATTTTGTCACTAAGGAATGGCTGGGACAGGATTCGACCGACAAACGCAGGGCTCATCTCCTGACGGTTTGTGGATTCAGAACGTACTCCCTGATGTAGGACATTCGAGCGCCAGAGAAGCTGGCGGACAAGACGTTCGAAGAGCTCAGTAAGTTGATTGGGGAACACCTTCAACCGGCGAGCAGCATGCACATGGCGAGACACCGGTTTTACACGCACCGGCGGCGAGAAGGGCAAAGCGTTACAGACTTTGTGGCAGATCTCAGGCGACTGGCAAGCCTATATAAGTTCCCAGATGCATGCAGAGCGGAGATGCTGCGAGACTTTTTTATTGAGGGCATCGGGCACGCTGTTTTTTTCAGGAAACTGATTGAGACCAAAGACTTGACCTTGGAAGCGGCGGCTCTGATAGCCCAGACAATTATCTCAGGGCAGGAAGAGACCAGAATGATTAATGGCAAAAATCTTGGCTCAAATGTGGCAAACGACTAGGGAGTCAACATTGTTAACACGGCGCAAAATGAACAAAATGTTGAATCATTGTGGGTGGAGATTAGAGATAGTAAGGGGAAAAAGGTCACTGGTGGGCATAGTTTATAGGCCCCCAAAGAACAACTTCACGGTGGGGCGGGCAATAATCAAGGGAATAATGGAGGCATGTGAAAAAGGAACGGCAGTAGTCATGGGGGATTTTAACCTACATATCGATTGGTCAACTCAAATCGCACAGGGTAGCCTGGAGGAGGAATTCATAGAATGCATACGGGATTGTTTCTTAGTATGTAACAGAACCTACAAGGGAGCAAGCTATCTTAGATCTGGTCCTGTGTAATGAGACAGGAAAAATAAACGATCTCCTAGTAAAAGATCCTCTCGGAATGAGTGATCACAGTATGGTTGAATTTGTAATACAGATTGAGGGTGAGGAAATTGTGTCAGAAACAAGCGTACTATGCTTAAACAAAGGGGACTACAGTGGGATGAGGGCAGAGTTGGCGAAAGTAGACTGGAAACACAGACTAAACTGTGGCACAATTGAGGAACAGTGGAGGACTTTTAAGGAGCTCTTTCACAGTGCGCAACAAAAATATATTCCAGTGAAATAGAAGGGCGGTAAGAGAAGGGATAACCAGCCATGGATAACCAAGGAAATAAAGGAGAGTATCAAATCAAAGACCAATGCGTATAGGGTGGCCAAGGTTAGTGGGAAACTAGAGGATTGGGAACATTTTAAACAACAGTAAAGAATGACTAAAAAAGCAATAAAGAAAGGAAAGATAGATTTCGAAGGTAAACTTGCGCAAAACATAAAAACAGATAGTAAAAGCTTTTACAGATATATAAAATGGAAAAGAGTGACTAAAGTAAATGTTGGTCCCTTAGAAGATGAGAAGGGGGATTTAATAATGGGAAATGTGGAAATGGCTGAGACCATAAACAATTATTTTGCTTCGGTCTTCACAGTGGAAGACACAAAAACCATGCCAAAAATTGCTGGTCACGGGAATGTGGGAAGGGAGGACCTTGGGACAATCACTGTCATTAGGGAGGTAGTGCTGGACAGGCTAATGGGACTCAAGATAGACAAGTCCCCTGGTCCTGATGAAATGCATCCCAGGGTATTAAAAGAGATGGCGGAAGTTATAGCAGATGCATTCGTTATAATCGACCAAAATTCTCTGGACTCTGGGGAGGTACCAGCGGATTGGAAAGCAGCTAATGTAATGCCTCTGTTTAAAAAAGGGGGCAGAAAAAAGGCAGGTAACTATAGGCCGGTTAGTTTAACATCTGTAGTGGGGAAAATGTTTGAAACTATCATTAAGGAAGAAATAGTGGGACATCTAGATAGGAAAAGTGCAATCAAGCAGACACAGCATGGATTCATGAAGGGGAAATCATGTTTAACTAATTTACTAGAATTCTTTGAGGATATAACGAGCATGGTGGATAGAGGTGTACCGATAGATGTGGTGTATTTAGATTTCCATAAGGCATTCAATAAGGTGCCACACAAAAGGTTACTGCAGAAGATAGAGGTACGCGGAGTCAGTGGAAATGTATTAGCATGGATAGAGAATTGGCTGGCGAACAGAAAGCAGAGAGTCGAGATAAATGGGTCCTTTTTGGGTTGGAAATCGGTGGTTAGTGGTGTGCCACAGGGACTAGTGCTGGGACCACAACTGTTTACAATATACATAGATGACCTGGAAGAGGGGACAGAGTGTAGTGTAAAAAAATTTGCAGATGGCACTAAGATTAGTGGGAAAGCAGGTTGTGTAGAGGACACAGAGAGGCTGCAAAGAGATTTGGATCGGTTAAGCGAATGGGCGAAAGTTTGGCAGATGGAATACAATGTCGGAAAGTGTGAGGTCATCCACCTTGGGAAAAAAACAGTAAAAGGGAATATTATTTGCAGCTGCAGCAGGTAATCAGGAAGGCGAATGGAATGTTGGCCTTCATTGCGAGAGGGATGGAGTACAAAAGCAGAGAGGTCCTGCTGCAACTGTATAGGGTATTGGTAAGGCCGCACCTGGAGTACTGCGTGCAGTTTTGATCACCTTACTTAAGGAAGGATATATTGGCTTTGGAGGGGGTACAGAGACGATTCACTTGGCTGATTCCGGAGATGAGGGGGTTACCTTATGATGATAGATTGAGTAGACTGGGTCTTTACTCGTTGGAGTTCAGAAGGATGAGGGCTGATCTTATAGAAACATTTAAAATCATGAAAGGGATAGACAAGATAGAGGCAGAGAGTTTGTTTCCACTGGTAGGGGAGGCTAGAACTAGGGGGCACAGCCTCAAAATACAGGGGAGCCAATTTAAAACCGAGTTGAGAAGGAATTTCTTCTCACAGAGGGTTGTGAATCTGTGGAATTCTCTGCCCAAGGAAGCAGTTGAGGCTAGCTCATTGAATGTATTCAAGTAACAGATAGATAGATTTTTAACCAATAAGGAAATTAAGGTTTATGGGGAGAGGGCGGGTAAGTGGAGCTGAGTCCATGGCCAGATCAGCCATGATCTTATTGAATGGCGGAGCAGGCTCGAGGGGCTAGATGGCCTACTCCTGTTCCTAATTCTTATGTTCTTATGTTCTTATGCACAGTTCTCTCGGCAGACAAGGGCAATTGGACATGCCGCAGCATGCAGTCGAACCCAAAGAGGGAATTCAACAGAGACAATGGCTAGCTGAACGGCGATTCATGCCATCGCAATGGAAAATGCGGCCAGTAATGAGGCCATCAATACCTGTTAATGGTGCGCTTAAGGCTTAAGGACTGTTACAGAGACAGTCAGAGACGATCCACTGGTAATGGACCTTTTGTTTCCAACAACGGGGCCTCCAGCTCATGCTGGAGGTTTGGAAGCAAAGACCCAGCCAGAGCTTGCAGGTATCAGCAATACACCTGCAGAAACTGCAACGTCAGCGGTCACTTGGCGCGTATGTGCAGGAAGCCTACAGTCAGGTTGATGTACGAGGAAGACAGGCCCGAAGTAAGCCCTACGAGGCCAAATGAATACTGGGGGAAATCGCTGGAAGCTGAAGTTCAGCGAGTTCATGTGGAGCACATATACAGTTCATATACCAGGACGCCACCGATAATGATGAAAGTGCTCCTCAATGGCATCCCAGTATTAATGGAGCTAGACACGGGGGCCAGCCAGTCCCTGATGAGTATCAAACAGTTCGAAAGGTTGTGGGTGTCCAAGGCCAGGAGGCCAAAACTATTGCCGATTGACGCACTGCTATGGACATATACAAAGGAGATCATTCTGGTGCTAGGCAGCGCCATGGTAGTCATGACCCACAAAGATTCAGAGAACAGGTTGCCACTCTGGATTGTCCCGGGGGACAGTCCCGCATTACTGGAGAGGAGTTGGCTTGCTGTCATGAACTGGAAATGGGGCGATGTCAATGCAATTTCTTCTGTGGAGCGAGTATCATGCTCACAGGTCCTGGACAAATTTGACTCATTATTTCAACCTGGCATTGGCACTTTCATGGGGACCAAGGTAGTGATTCACATAAACCCGGATGCCAGGCCAGTACACCACAAGGCCAGAGCGGTGTTGTACGTGATGTGGGAAAAGATAGAATGCGAATTGGACCACCTGCTGAGGGAAGGCATCATCTCGTCAGTCGAATTCAGTGACTGGGCGAGCCCGATTGTGCCGGTGCTCAAGGTGGATGGGTCGGTCAGGATATGTGGCGATTACAAGGCCACCATCAATCGGGTGTCACTCCAAGACCAGTACCCGCTACCGAGAGCGGAGCACTTCTTTGCGACGCTATCCGGTGGCAAACTTTTTTCAAAATTGGACCTGACCTCTGCTTACATGACCCAAGAGCTGGCAAGTGAGTCGAAGAAGCTGACCACCATCACAACACACAAGGGGTTGTTAGAGTATAACAGATGTCCGTTCGGGATTCGTTCAGCCGCCGCGATCTTTCAGTGAAATATGGAAAGTCTCCTCAAGTCAATTCCAAGGACGGTAGTTTTTCAAGACAACATCCTCATCACGGGTTGTGATACTGAAGAACACCTCCACAACCTGGAGGAGGTGCTACGCAGACTGGACCGGGTAGGGCTGCGACTGAAAAAGGCGAAGTGTGTCTTCTTAGCTCCAGAGGTAGAATTCCTGGGGAAGAGGGTAGCAGTAGACGGGATCAGACCTACTGCGTCCAAAACAGAAGCGATCCAGAGAGCACCAAGACCCCGTAACACGACCGAGCTGCGTTCGTTCCTGGGGCTCCTGAACTATTTTGGCAACTTTCTTCCCAAATTGAGCACGCTGCTGGAGCTGCTACACGTGCTCCTACGCAAAGGTCGCGAATGGGTCTGTGGGGACAGCCAGGAAAGGGCTTTTGATAGAGCACGCAATTTGTTATGCTCCAACAAACTGTTAACGTTATATGATCCATGTAAGAAACTAGTTTTAATAAGCGATGCGTCGTCCTATGGGGTCGGGTGTGTGTTGCAACATGTGAATGCCAATGGTCAGTTACAGCCGGTAGCTTATGCCTCAAGAAGTCTGTCCCAGGCAGAAAGGGACTACGGGATGGTACAAAAGGAAGCGCTAGCATGTGTATATGCAGTAAAAAAAAATGCACCCAGTACCTGTTTGGCAGGAAATTTGAGCTGGAGACAGATCACAAGCCCCTAACGTCTCTTTTGGCCAAAAATGCAAATGCATCGGCCCACATAGAGAGGTGGGCACTTACGTTAGCCGCCTCTGACTACACAATTCGACACATAGCGGACAATGAAAACTGTGCCGATGCAATCAGCAGGCTCCCACTAGCCACCACTGAGGGGGCAACTGAGCATGATGCTGAGATGGTCATGGCTGTTGAAGCTTTTGAAAGTGAAGGCTCAACTGTGACAGGCCGTCAGATTAAAGTTTGGACAAATAAAGACCCGCTACTGTCTTTAGTTAGGAATGTATCCTGAATGGGGACTGGGCAGCCACGTACGGAGCATGCCCTGAGGAGTTTAAACCGTTTCATAGACTCAAGGATGAACTCCCGATTCATGCCGATTGTCTACTGTGGGGAAACCGAGTAGTCATGCCCCAGAAGGGCAAAGTGGTGTTCATCAGAGAACTTCACAATGAGCACCCGGGCATTGTCATGATGAAGGCAATTGCCAGGTCACACGTTTGGTGGCCAGGGATAGATGCAGACCTGGAGCCTTGTGTTCACAGGTGCAACGCCTGCGCTCAGCTGGGCAAATCACCCAGGGGAGCCCCCCTTAGCCCCTGGTCCTGGCCCGCCAAGCCATGGTCACACATCCATATGGACTACGCAGGTCGTTTCATGGGAAAAATGTTTTTGGTTGTAGTAGACGCCTACTCCAAATGGATTGAGTGTGCCATTTTAAATTCAAGCACATCCTCTGCCACGGTAGAAAGTCTACAGGCAATGTTCGCCACCCACGGTCTACCAGACATCGTGGTCAGCGACAATGGCCCGTGCTTCACAAGCACTGAATTCCAGGACTTCATGGCAGGGAATGGAATCAACCATGTCAGAACGGCACTGTTCAAGCCGGCCTCAAACGGCCAGGCGGAACGAGCAGTGCAGATAATCAAACAGGGGATGCTCAGAATCCAAGGGGGTTCCCTACAAAGCCGCTTATCACGCCTCCTGTTGGCCAATAGATACCGACCACACTTGTTCACAGGGGTTCCACCCGCAGAGCTGCTAATGAAAAGGACATTCAAAACCAGTTTATCCCTTATACACCCTACTATGAAATAAATTGTCGAGAGCAGGCATCAGTCACAATGTGACTACCATGACAGGAATGCGAAGGCGCGATGTACTGATGTCAATGACCCTGTTTTTGTCCTTAATTACACTGCAGGGCCCAAATGGCTTGCAGGCACTGTGATTGCCAAAGAGGGGAATAGGGTTTTGGTAGTTAAACTTACCAATGGACAAATCTGCCGCAAATACGTGGATCAAACTAAAAGGAGGTTTAGCAACTCCATAGAAGAAGCAGAGGAAGAACACGACGTAGAGTTTACTCCACCACAGGTGACCGAACACCGGAACCAAGTGGAGGAGAGCCCAGTCACTGTGGGCAGTCCGGACAGGCCTGAGGCACCGCAAACAGCAGACACTCAGGCCAGCGCCCAACAACCGGAGCCCCAACTCAGGTGCTCTACAAGGGAGCGTAAACCACCAGAGAGACTTAACCTGTGATCCCAATAAGACTTTGGGGGGGAGGTGATGTCATGTATTCAACTCTCATTGTAACCATGTATACGCTGACCTAAGTTGTGCACCTTGAGAACATTGACCACAAGGGGGCGAACTTGTGGGAGGCACTCCAACCTGGACTTTCCGGTATAAAAGGGAAAGCTCCACCCACCTTCACTCTCTTGAGGTCTTGGTAATAAAGGTAACTGGTCACAGAGCGACCTTCTCTCAAGTATGGGCCTCGTGTGCATTTATACTGTATGCTAAGGAAATATCACACCCTTTCCTCCAACCACTGAGTGTCCCACCTGTGACAGAGACTGTAATTCCCATATTGGACTTTACAGCCACCTGAGAACTCACTTTTAGAGTGGATGCAAGTCGTCCTCGATTTCGAGGGACTTGCTTTGATGATGACAGCCAATGAAGTTATTTTTCTTTTTGAAGTGTAGTCACTGTTGTAATGTAGGAAATGCGGCAGCCAATTTGCGCACAGCAAGCTCTTGCAAACAGCAATGTGTTAATACTTTATTTTCTTTGTGATTACAAGACCACCTCACCTCTAATTGTGGCATTCGCTGCCTCAGAGAGCTGTGAAAGCTGGTACATTGAATAAATTTAAGACAGAAATAGACAGTTTCTTAAACAATAATGGGATAAGGGGTTATGGGGAGCGGGCAGGGAAGTGGAGCTGAGTCCATGATCGCATCAGCCATGATCTTATTGATTGGCAGAGCAGGCTCGAGGGACTGTATGGCCTACTCCTGCTCCTATTTCTTATGTTCTTATGTTCTAATGACCGGATAATCTGTTTTTAGTGAAGTTGATTGAGGGATAAATATTGGCCAGAATACTGGGGATAACTCTCCTGCTCTTCTTTGAAATAGTGTCCTGGGGTCTTTTACATCCACCTGAGAAAGCAGACAGGGCCTTGGTTTTACGTCTCATCCGAAAGTGGGTGATCAACAACAATGCGGCTTATAAAGCACTTTTGTGTATTCTGAGGATGTGAAAGGGGCTCGATAAAACAAAATTCTTTCCTTTTTTTCTATTTGGCTGATAGTTTGCTTAGACAATTGTGCCTTTGTTATAGATTTAACAATCTATTAGAGGTGAGGTGGTCTTGTATGCACAAAGAAAATAAAGTATTAAATTAACGTATAGTTTGGGCACCACCTGTGAACCAGAAGCCGCAGTGCTACAGTGACCAACAGTTGGACAGGGACAAGGCAAATGCATATTGGGAATAACAATATACCCAAGAATCCTGGTCGCTGCTTCAAACTAAGCAGCCATGCTAAACACTCGTAGACTGCCACTTGGGGCAGTTATCAGCTTTGGTAACAGGAGACAGCCACAAACAAAGCAGGGATCCATAGCATACAGTTCTAGTCACCACATTACAGGACAGATGTGATGGCACTAAAGGGGGTACAGGGGAGATTTATGAGAATGTTGCCAGGACCGGAGAACTTTAGCTACAGGGAGGTAAGTACAACATCTGAGTGTCTCGTTGGGCCATTTCAGAGGTCAGTTAAGAGTCAACTACATTGCTGTGGGTCTGGAGTCAAATATTGGCCAGATCGGGTAAGGGCAGCAGATGTCCTTCCCTAAAGGACATCAATGAACCAGATAGGTCTTTAATGACAAGTTTCAATGGGTCCAAATTTCCCCATGAGTTGCACCGTTTTTTTTTATGTAACTTGATTTTTCTGGTGTATCGTTTTAGTTGCAAATATGGCCGTTTAATTTGCGCCAGTGTAAGTGAGTTAGTTAGGTTTTTTGTTTGGTCAGTTTTTTTTTTCAAAAGGGAGCGATCCCAGCCACTTACACCATTTATGCCAATTTGGCCAGAAAAAAGTTGTACCAAACTAACATGGGGCAGTGTATGTGTTCACTTCTGTCCGCAGAGAAAGACCTTGCTTACAGTTCAAGAATCGGCGCAAGTAATGACATTTAAAGCACCACCAAGCACCAAACAAAGCACAAAAAGTAATTAGCAATTAATTCACAAATAAAATAGAAGGAATCCTGCCCCTAAAGCACCAAAATCAATCAATAAATAACAAATAAAAAAATAGAAGTCCTACCTTAGGGAACGCAGCGGGCCACCGATGGGGGAGCCCATTCGACCAGGGCTAGGAGAGGGGGGAGAGGGGGAGGGGGGGAGAGGAGGAAGGGGAGGTGGAAGTACCCTCTTGATCCAATGGTACAAATCCTCTGGACGGTCTGGAGCCAGCCCTTTGAACTTCAGTATCCTACATAAGAACATAACATAAGAATTAGGAACAGGAGTAGGCCATCTAGCCCCTCGAGCCTGCTCCGCCATTCAACAAGATCACGGCTGATCGAGCCGTGGACTCAGTTCCGCTAACCCGCCCGCTCCCCGTAACCCTTAATTCCCTTATTGGTTAAAAATCTATCTATCTGTGACTTGAATACATTCAATGAGCTAGCCTCAACTGCTTCCTTGGGCAGAGAATTCCACAGATTCACAACCCTCTGGGAGAAGAAACTCCTTCTCAACTCGGTTTTAAATTGGCTCCCTCATATTTTGAGATTGTGCCCCCTCCTGAGGATCTTGTTCACTCGAGATACGGTGGACGTTCCTTCGGCTCAGGCACATCTGTTCCTGCTGTCGGGGTTGCTTACTGGGCTGCCTGCGCGACACAGTTACTCCCGTCCTCGCTCACAGAGGGCCTGGATTCACGTTTGGGGCACTGATCTTGGAGGGCTTTGGTGATGACCACTTGCTGACGACAGTGGTCCACAAACCCCTTCAGCGTCCTGTAAGAGTTCGGCATGCCTAGCCTGATGTCCGGCATGGCATCAAACACCTGCATGAATCCCTGGTTCATCTGGTCGAGAGTTACAAACCCAGACCCCCAGAAACTCTTCAGGAATTTCACAATCAGGTCAGAGTTGACACAGCCTGCAGAGCCCACTCCAGCCGCCGATGAGGGGGCCCATTTGGCCAGGGCTAGGGACGGTGTGCTTCGGGCCCCTCCCACACAGCCTGCAGCGCGTACTCACAGATTCGGCCGCCAGGAGCTACTGCACATGCGCACAGACTCTAGCGCGCATGTGCCGAGGTCCCGGCACTGTTTTCAGTGCCGGGACCTGGCTCCACTCCCAATCCATTGGGCCACGCTGTGCCACAACCGAAAAGAGGCTGGGGAGCGGCCAGAATACTGATGTCTTTT
The DNA here is from genome assembly GCF_044704955.1 of Pristiophorus japonicus. NCBI lineage: Eukaryota > Metazoa > Chordata > Chondrichthyes > Pristiophoridae > Pristiophorus > Pristiophorus japonicus. The sequence continues at coordinate 9,886,396 of NC_091981.1, read as the reverse complement.
TTCGGCGCGCTTGGAGGCGGACAAAAGCGGCGCACTTCGGGTGAGGGCGCCAGATAAACAGGTTAGGGAAACTCTAGCCCAATATCACCATTACTGATACTAGCTTTTTATTCCAGATCTACTTTTTTAACTAAATTTAAATTCCCAAGTTGCTGTGGTGGAATTATGAACTCATTTACTACGGGATCATTTGGCCAGACCTCTGGATTACTAATACAAAAGCAAAACACTGCGGACGCTGGAATCTGGAATAAAAACAGAACATTCTGGAAATCTCAGCAGGTCAGGCAGCATCTGTGGAGAGGAAGCAGAAGTTAACGTTTCGGGTTGATGACCCTTCATCAGAACTGGAGAGTGTTCGGAAAGAACAGATTCTTCACGAGCGCTGAAAGAAGGAAGGAAGAACCAAAGGGAAGGTCTGTGATAGGGTGGAAGACAGGAGAGATTAGAGAGACAAAAGGAATGGTGGCCCAAATTCAAATGGTAATGCCAGGAGTTAGAAAAACATTTGTTGAGCTAGGGTGTGAATGGATTACTAGTCGAGCATGTGAGCACTATACCACTGTACCTCTGTGAAGGAAATAGGATGTAACCATGAACCTACAGAGCTGCGGACCAAGAGCTGGAAAGTGGGATTAGGCTGATTGACGGCCGGCGCGGACACGATGGGCCGAATGGCCTCCTTCTGTGCTGTAAATTTCTGTGATTCATTCTTCCCAGGCTTGCAGTCACAAGAAGCAACTGTTTCATATCACTGCATGCTCGCAGCCCGCTGTGAAAAATAACCGATTCTAAAATGTTTTCTAAGATAAAAGAGGCTATTTTGAAAGGGGGGGCTGTGACACACTAAAAACTGGAATTGGTGCCAGTATGATTGAAAGGGCAACTGCTTGACATCGTGACTTTTCCCCTCCGTGTAGAAGCATCTTTCGCAACAGGTCACAATGCTTAAAACAGCAAGGAGCCGATTGAAAAGACGCTTGCTTCTGCGCACATTCAGAGGCTGAACTCCAAGCCATCGTCAATGTTATGTCTTGAATAAAGAGCCTTTGTTATAGATTTAACAATCTATTAGAGGTGAGGTGGTCTTGTACTCACAAAGAAAATAAAGTATTAAATTAACATATAGATTGAGCATCACCTGTGAGCCACAAGCCACAATGCTACAGTGACCAACAGTTGGACAGGGACAAGGCAAATGCATATTGGGAATAACAATATTCCAAAGAATCCTGGTCGCTGCTTCAAATTAAACAGCCATGCTAAGCACTCGTAGACTGCCACTTGGGGCAGTTATCAGCTTTGGTAACAGGAGACAGTCACAAACAAAGCAGGGATCCATAGCATACAGTTCTAGTCACCACATTGCAGGACAGATGTGATGGCACTAGAGGGGGTACAGGGGAGATTTATGAGAATGTTGCCAGGACTGGAGAACTTTTGCTACAGGGAGGAAAGTACAACATCTGAGTGTCTCGTTGGGCCATTTCAGAGGGCAGTAAAGAGTCAACCACATTGCTGTAGGTCTGGAGTCAAATATCGGCCAGATCGGGTACGGGCAGCAGATGTCCTTCCCTAAAGGACATCAGTGAACCAGATAGGTTTTTATGACAAGTTTCAAAGGGTCCAAATTTCCCCATGAGTTGCACCGTTTTTTTTTATGTAACTTGATTTTTCTGGTGTATCGTTTTAGTTGCAAATATGGCCGTTTAATTTGCGCCAGTGTAAGTGAGTTAGTTAGGTTTTTTGTTAGGTTTATTTTTCAATAGGGGACGTTCCCAGCCACTTACACCATTTATGCCAATTTGGCCAGAAAAAAGTTGTACTAAACTAACATGGGGCAGTGTATGTGTCCACTTCTGTCCGCACAGAAAGACCTTGCTTACAGTTCAAGAATCGGCGCAAGTAATTACATTTAAAGCACCACCAAGCACCAAACAAAGCACAAAATGTAATAAGCAATTAATTAACAAATAAAATAGAAGGAATCCTGCCCCTAAAGCACCAAAATCAATCAGTAAATAACAAATAAAAAAATAGAAGTCCTACCTTAGGGAATGCAGCGGGCCACCGATGGGGGAGCCCATTCGACCAGAGCTAGGAGTGGGGGAGAGGGGGATGGGGGGGAGAGGGGAAGGGGGGGAGAGAGGAAAGGGGGAAGGGGTGGAAAGGAGGGGGTAGGGGAGAACTTCAGTATCCTGAGGATCTTGTTCGCCCGAGATACGGTGGACATTCCTTCGGCTCAGGCGCATCTGTTCCTGCTGTCGGGGTTGCTTACTGGGCTGCCTGCGCGACACAGTTACTCCCGTCCTCACTCACAGAGGACCTGGATTCACGTTTGGTGCACTGATCTTGGAGGGCTTTGGTGATGACCACTTGCTGATGACAATAGTCCACAAACCCCTTCAGAGTTCTGTAAGAGTTCGGCATGTCTAAACTGATGTCCGGCATGGCATCAAACATCCGCATGAATCCCTGGTTCATCTGGTCGAGAGTTACAAGCTTAGACCCCCAGAAACTCTTCAGGAATTTCACAATCAGGTCAGAGTTGACACAGCCTGCAGAGCCCACTCCAGCCGCCGATGAGGGTGTCCATTTGGCTAGGGCTAGGGACGGTGTGCTTCTGGCCCCTCCCACACAGCCTGCAGCGCGTACTCACAGATTCAGCCGCCAGGAGTTACTGCACATGCGCGCAGACTCAAGCGCGCATGTGCAGAGGTCCCGGCACTGTTTTCAGCGCCGGGACCTGGCTCCGCTCTCAATCCATTGGGCCACGCTGCGCCATGACCGAAGAGAGGCTGGGGAGCGGCCAGAATACTGATGTCTTTTTTCGGCGCACTTGGAGGCGGACAAAAGCGGCGCACCTCTAGTGAGGGCGCCAGAAAAACAGGTTAGGGAAACTCAAGCCCAATGTCACCATTACTGATACTAGCTTTTTATTGCAGATTTACTTAATTAACTAAATTTAAATTCCCCAGCTGCCGTGGTGGAATTATGAACTCATTTACTACTGGATCATTTGTCCAGTCCTCTGGATTAATAATACAAAAGCAAAACACTGCGGACGCTGGAATCTGGAATAAAAACAGAAAATGCTGGAAATCTCAGCGGGTCAGGCAGCATCTGTGGAGAGGAAGCAGAAGTTAACGTTTCGGGTCGATGACCCTTTGTCAGAACTGGAGAGTGTTCAGAAAGAACAGATTTTTAACCAGCATTGAAAGGGGGAGGGGAAGGAAGAACCAAAGGGAAGGTCTGTGATAGGGTGGAAGACAGGAGAGATTAGAGAGAGAAAAGGGATGATGGGCCAAATTCAAATGGTAATGCCAGGAGTTAGAAAAACATTTGTTGAGATAGGGTGTGAATGGATTACTAGTCTAGCTATGTGAGCACTATACTACTGTACCTCTGTAAAGGTAACAGGATGTAACCATTAACCTACAGAGCTACAGACCAAGAGCTGGAAAGTGGGATTAGGCTGGATAGCTCTTTGTCAGCCGGCGCGGACACGATGGGCCAAATGGCCTCCTTCTGTGCTGTAAATTTCTATGATTCTATGATTCATTCTTCCCAGGCTTGCAGTCACAAGAAGCAACTGTTTCATATCACTGCATGCTCGCACCCCGCTGTGAAAAATAACCGATTCTAAAATGTTTTCTAAGATAAAAGAGGCTACTTTGAAAGGGGGGACTGTGACACGCTAAAAACTGGAATTGGTGCCAGTATGATTGAAAGGACAACTGCTTGACATCCTGACCTTTCCCCTCCGTGTAGAAGCATCTTTCGCAACAGGTCACAATGCTTAAAACAGCAAGGAGCCTATTGAAAAGACGCTTGCTTCTGCGCACATTCAGAGGCTGAACTCCAAGCCATCGTCAATGTTATGTCTTGAATAAAGAGTCAGACTAGATACTGCAAGTTCAAAGTAAAGTGTGACTGCAGTTCTTTATTACAGATCTCAGAGTGCCTCTCCAACTTGTGAGGCCTCCTTACATACAGGTGGTCCCAAGGGATTGTGGTTCCTTTGGAACTCCAGGGGATGAGCCCTCTGGTGGTTAGGCATGGTATTTACAGGTTTACAGACATAACAACACTTCCAGCCCCCCCCCCCCCACCCCCACAAAGCCAATAGTGTAACTATTTACAATGTGAGTCGATCTGGGGCCTTCCTTTCTCTGGTTGATCGTCTAGGTGCAAATGCTGGTTTTGGTGAGTTGTTTGTTGGGCCCTCGCTGGGCTGTTGCGCAGCTGGCCTTGCTGGACTGCTGGGGGTGTTGAGTCCTGCTGGGCTGCTGCGGGTGATGGGTTCTGCTTCGTGGTCAACCGCTGGGTCGGTTGCCACTTGTGTGTGTGTTGGAGGGTCGAGAAAGGTAGAGTCTATTGTGGGTTGTTCTGGATAGTCCGTGAATCTGAGTTTGGTTTGGTCCAAGTGTTTCCTGCAGGTGAGTCCACTTGAGAGTTTGACAATAAACACCCTACTCCCCTCTGGCCAAAACAGTGCCAGGAATCCACTTGGGACCTTCTCCATAGTTCAACACAAATACAGGATCATTTATCTCAATTTCACGTGACACATTTGCGCGATCATGATATGTATTCTGTTAAAGCCGCCTGCTCTCCACCTGTTCATGGAGATCAGGGTGTACTAACGAAAGCATTGTCTTAAGGGCCCTTTTCATGAGCAGTTCAGTGGGATGGACCCCAGTGAGCAAGTGGGTCTTGTGCGGTAACTAAGCAGAACTCGGGATAAGCGAGTCTGCAGTGAGCCTTCAGTTACCCTTTTCAAGCTCTGCTTGATTGTTTGAACTGCTTGTTCTGCCTGACCGCTGGTTTAAACGGGGCAGATGTGAATATTTGATACCATTGAGGATCATGAACTCCTTGAACTCAACACTGGTAAAGCACGGCCCATTGTCACTTACAAGGACATCAGGCAAACATGGCCCTTAGGCTTTCAATGGTGACACCGGATGTGCTTGCCGATATTATCATACATTCATTTGGAGTATGCATCTACAACCACTAAGAACATTTTTCCAAAGAACGGGCCTGCATAGTCGACATGGACCCTGGACCACGGTTTGGAGGGCCAGGACCATAAACATAGTGGCGCCTCCCTGGGTTCATTGCTTTCTTAACTGTGAACATGTGCTACATTTGTGCACACATGACTCTAAGTCTGCGTCGATACCGGGCCACCACACGTGGGACCTGGCTATCGCTTTCATCATTACGATGCCTGGGTGGGTGCTGTGGAGATCACTGATGAAAGTGTCCCTGCCCTTTTTTTGCACCATTACCCGATTACTCCATAGGAGGCAGTCTGCCTGTATAGACATTTCATCTTTGCGCCGCTGTTACGGCTTTATTTCCTCCTGCGTCTCTAATGGGACACTAGACCAACTCCCGTGGAGCACACAGTTTTTTTACTAAGGACAGTAAGGTATCCTGGCTCATCCAGGTTCTAATCTGTCGGGCGGTAACAGGTGATTGCTCACTCTCGACTGCTTCCATTACCATAACTAAATCTGCGGGCTGTGCCATCTCCACCCCTGTGATGGGCAATGGCAGCCTACTGAGAGCATCAGCACAGTTTTCTGTGCCTGGCCTGTGGCGGATGGTGTAGTTCTATGTGGACAACGTGAGCGCCCATCTCTGGATGCGGGCCGATGCATTCGTATTTATTCCCTTGCTTTCAGAAAAGAGGGATATAAGTGGCTTGTGGTCGGTTTCCAATTCAAATTTGAGCCTGAACAGATATTAATGCATTTTCTTTACCCTGTAAACACACGCTCACGCTTCTTTTTCGAGCATACTGTAGGCCCTCTCGGTCTTAGACAGACTTCTGGATGCATAAGCAGCCGGCTTCAATTTCCCAGATTCATTAGCTTGCTGCAATACACACCCGACCCCGTACGACGACGCATCACATAGAAACATAGAAAATAGGTGCAGGAGTAGGCCATTCGGCCCTTCTAGCCTGCACCGCCATTCAATGAGTTCATGGCTGAACATTCAACTTCAGTACCCCATTCCTGCTTTCTCACCATACCCCTTGATCCCCCTAGCAGTAAGGACTTCATCTAACTCCTTTTTGAATATATTTAGTGAATTGGCCTCAACAACTTTCTGTGGTAGAGAATTCCACAGGTTCACCACTCTCTGGGTGAAGAAGTTCCTCCGCATCTCGGTCCTAAATGGCTTACCCCTTATCCTTAGACTGTGACCCCTGGTTCTGGACATCCCCAACATTGGGAACATTCTTCCTGCATCTAACCTGTCTAACCCCGTCAGAATTTTATATGTTTCTATGAGGTCCCCTCTCATTCTTCTGAACTCCAGTGAATACAAGCCCAGTTGATCCAGTCTTTCTTGATAGGTCAGTCCCGCCATCCCGGGAATCAGTCTGGTGAACCTTCGCTGCACTCCCTCAATAGCAAGAATGTCCTTCCTCAGGTTAGGAGACCAAAACTGTACACAATACTCCAGGTGTGGCCTCACCAATGCCCTGTACAACTGTAGCAACACCTCCCTGCCCCTGTACTCAAATCCCCTTGCTATGAAGGCCAACATGCCATTTGCTTTCTTAACCGCCTGCTGCACCTGCATGCCAACCTTCAATGACTGATGTAACATGACACCCAGGTCTCTTTGCACCTCCCCTTTTCCTAATCTGTCACCATTCAGATAATAGTCTGTCTCTCTGTTTTTACCACCAAAGTGGATAACCTCACATTTATCCACATTATACTTCATCTGCCATGCATTTGCCCACTCACCTAACCTATCCAAGTCGCTCTGCAGCCTCACAGCATCCTCTTCGCAGCTCACACTGCCACCCAACTTAGTGTCATCCGCAAATTTGGAGATACTACATTTAATCCCCTCATCTAAATCATTAATGTACAGTGTAAACAGCTGGGGCCCCAGCACAGAACCTTGCGGTACCCCACTAGTCACTGCCTGCCATTCTGAAAAGTACCCATTTACTCCTACTCTTTGCTTCCTGTCTGACAACCAGTTCTCAATCCATGTCAGTACACTACCCCCAATCCCATGTGCTCTAACTTTGCACATCAATCTCTTGTGTGGGACCTTGTCGAACGCCTTCTGAAAGTCCAAATATACCACATCAACTGGTTCTCCCTTATCCACTCTACTGGAAACATCCTCAAAAAATTCCAGAAGATTTGTCAAGCATGATTTCCCTTTCACAAATCCATGCTGACTTGGACCTATCATGTCACCTCTTTCCAAATGCACTGCTATGACATCCTTAATAATTGATTCCATCATTTTACCCACTACCGATGTCAGGCTGACCGGTCTATAATTCCCTGTTTTCTCTCTCCCTCCTTTTTTAAAAAGTGGGGTTACATTGGCTACCCTCCACTCCATAGGAACTGATCCAGAGTCAATGGAATGTTGGAAAATGACAGTCAACGCATCCACTATTTCCAAGGCCACCTCCTTAAGTACTCTGGGATGCAGTCCATCAGGCCCTGGGGATTTATCGGCCTTCAATCCCATCAATTTCCCCAACACATTTTCCCGGCTAATAAGGATTTCCCTCAGTTCCTCCTCCTTACTAGACCCCCCGACCCCTTTTATAATCGGAAGGTTGTTCGTGTCCTCCTTCGTGAATACCGAACCAAAGTACTTGTTCAATTGGTCCGCCATTTCTTTGTTCCCCGTTATGACTTCCCCTGATTCTGACTGCAGGGGACCTACGTTTGTCTTTACTAACCTTTTTCTCTTTACATATCTATAGAAACTTTTGCAATCCGTCTTAATGTTCCCTGCAAGCTTCTTCTCATACTCCATTTTCCCTGCCCTAATCAAACCCTTTGTCCTCCTCTGCTGAGTTCTAAATTTCTCCCAGTCCCCAGGTTCGCTGCTATTTCTGGCCAATTTGTATGCCACTTCCTTGGCTTTAATACTATCCCTGATTTCCCTTGATAGCCACGGTTGAGCCACCTTCCCTTTTTTATTTCTATGCCAGACAGGAATGTACAATTGTTGTAGTTCATCCATGCGGTCTCTAAATGTCTGCCATTGCCCATCCACAGTCAACCCCTTAAGTATCATTCGCCAATCCATCTCAGCCAATTCACGCCTCATACCTTCAAAGTTAGCCTTCTTTAAGTTCTGGACCATGGTCTCTGAATTAACTGTTTCATTCTCCATCCTAATGCAGAATTCCACCATATTATGGTCACTCTTCCCCAAGGGGCCTCGCACAACGAGATTGCTAATTAATCCTTTCTCATTACATAACACCCAGTCTAAGATGGCCTCCCCCCTAGTTGGTTCCTCGACATATTGGTCTAAAAAACCATCCCTTATGCACTCCAGAAAATCCTCCTCCACCGTATTGCTTCCAGTTTGGTTAGCCCAATCTATGTGCATATTAAAATCACCCATTATAACTGCTGCACCTTTATTGCACGCACCCCTAATTTCCTGTTTGATGCCCTCCCCAACATCACTACTACTGTTTGGAGGTCTGTACACAACTCCCACTAACGTTTTTTGCCCTTTGGTGTTCTGCACCTCTACCCATATAGATTCCACATCATCCAAGCTAATGTCCTTCCTAACTATTGCCTTAATCTCCTCCTTAACCAGCAATGCTACCCCACCTCCTTTTCCTTTTATTCTATCCTTCCTGAATGTTGAATACCCCTGGATGTTGAGTTCCCAGCCCTGCTCATCCTGGAGCCACGTCTCCGTAATCCCAATCACATCATATTTGTTAACATCTATTTGCACAGTTAATTCATCCACCTTATTGCGGATACTCCTTGCATTAAGACACAAAGCCTTTAGGCTTGTTTTTTTAACACCCTCTGTCCTTTTAGAATTTTGCTATACAATGGCCCTTTTTGTTCTTTGCCTTGGGTTTCTCTGCCCTCCACTTTTCCTCATCTCCTTTCTGTCTTTTGTTTTTGCCTCCTTTTTGTTTCCCTCTATCTCCCTGCATTGGTTCCCATCCCCCTGCCATATTAGTTTAACTCCTCCCCAACAGCACTAGCAAACACTCCCCCGAGGACATTGGTTCCGATTCTGCCCAGGTGCAGACCGTCCGGATTGTACTGGTCCCACCTCCCCCAGAACCGGTTCCAATGCCCCAGGAATTTGAATCCCTCCCTGCTGCACCATTGCTCAAGCCACGTATTCATCTGAGCTATCCTGCGATTCCTACTCTGACTAGCACGTGGCACTGGTAGCAATCCCGAGATTACTACTTTTGAGGTCCTACTTTTTAATTTAGCTCCTAGCTCCTTAAATTCATTTCGTAGGAACTCATCCCTTTTTTTACCTATGTCATTGGTACCAACGTGCACCACGACAACTGGCTGTTCTCCCTCCCTTTTTAGAATGTCCTGCACCCGCTCCGAGACATCCTTGACCCTTGCACCAGGGAGGCAACATACCATCCTGGAGTCTCGGTTGCGGCCGCAGAAACGCCTATCTATTCCCCTTACAATTGAATCCCCTATCACTATCGCTCGCCCACTCTTTTTCCTGCCCTCCTGTGCAACAGAGCCAGCCACGGTGCCATGAACTTGGCTGCTGCTGCCCACTCCTGATGAGTCATCCCCCTCAACAGCACTCAAAGCAGTGTATCTGTTTTGCAGTGGGATGACCACAGGGGACCCCTGCACTACCTTCCTTGCACTACTCTTCCTGCTGGTCTTCCATTCCCTCGCTGGCTGTGGACCCTTCTCCTGCGGTAAGACCAACTCGCTACACGTGATACTCACGTCATTCTCAGCATCGTGGATGCTCCAGAGTGAATCCACCTTCAGCTCCAACTCCGCAACGCGGACCGTCAGTAGCCGGAGGTGGACACACTTCCCGCACATGTAGTCGTCAGGGACACTGGTGTTGTCCCCGTGTTCCCACATGGTACAGGAGGAGCATATCACATGACCGAGCTGTCCTGCCATGACTTAACCCTTAGATACACTTAAATTGCCGACAACAATGTTAAAAGTTACTGACTAATAAAGAAAAAGAAAAACTACTCACCAATCAGCAGCCAATCACTTACCACGTTGGCTGTGACGTCACCTTTTGATTTCTTTCTACTTCTTTTTTGACTTCTCTCAGCTGGAGCTGCACCGGTACGCCTCTCTCGACTCCCGCCTCTCTCGACGCTCCCCGGACTGCTGAGCCTTTTATAGGCCGCTGCCTCTCTCGACTCCCGCCTCTCTCGACTCTCCCCGGACTGCTGAGCCTTTTATAGGCCGCTGCCTCTCTCGACTCCCGCCTCTCTCGACGCTCCCCGGACTGCTGAGCCTTTTATAGGCCGCTGCCTCTCTCGACTCCCGCCTCTCTCGACGCTCCCCGGACTGCTGAGCCTTTTATAGGCCGCTGCCTCTCTTGACGCTCCCCGGACTGCTGAGCCTTTTATAGGCCGCTGCCTCTCTCGACTCCCGCCTCTCTCGACGCTCCCCGGACTGCTGAGCCTTTTATAGGCCGCTGCCTCTCTGGACTCCCGCCTCTCTTCAAACGTCTACATGGATCATACAGCACAAGCAATTTGTTTGAACATAACAGCTTCCTAGCTTTCCCAAAGGGATTTTCTTGGCTTTTATCCCATACCCAGTCATCTCCTTTACACAGTAAAGCATGCAGGGGTTCTAACAATGTGCTAAGACCCGGTAAGAAGTTACCAAAATAGTTCAGGAGTCCTAGAAACGACCGCAGCTCCGTCACGTTCTGTGGTCTTGGTGCGTTCTTGATTGCCTCCATCTTCGACTCGGTGGGCCTGATGCTGTCCGCCGTGAATCTTCTCCCCAGGAACTCCACTTCAGGCGCCAGGAAAATGCATTTTAGCCTGAGCCCCACACGTTTAAGCCGACTAAGAATGTCCTCCAGGTTCTACAGGTGCTGAACGGTGTCCCGACCTGTAACCAAGATGTCGTCCTGGAAGACCACGGTGCGCGGGACCGACTTCAGCAAGCTTTCCATGTTCCTCTGGAATATCGCCACGGCTGATCGAATCCCAAACGGGCATCTGTTGTAAATGAAGAGACCTTTGTGCGTGTTGAATCAGGTGAGGCCTTTCAAAGATTCCTCCAGCTCCTGCATCATGTAGGCCGAGGTCAAGTCCAGCTTTATGAACGTTTTTCCTCCCATCAGCGTCGCAAATATGTCGTCAGCCTTCGGTAGCGGGTATTGATCCTGCAGTGAGAAACGGTTGATAGTTACTTTATAGTCACCACAGATTCTAACGGTACCATCTCCCTTGAGGACTGGAACAATTGGACTGGCCCACTCATTGAATTCGATCGGCGATATGATGCCTTCTCATTGCAGCCTGTCCAGCTCGATCTCCATCTTCTCATGTAAGATACCGCTCTCGCCTTGTGATGGATGGGTCGTGCCCCCGGTATCAAATGGATCTGCACTTTTGCTTCTTGGAACTTCCCGATGCCCGGTTCGAACAGCAAGGGAAACTTGTTTAGGAACTGGGCACATGAGGTGTCGTCGACGGACGAAAGAGCTCGGACGTCGTCCCAGTTCCAGCTTTCCCAGCCTGCTCCCACCGAACAGTGTGGGGCCATCGCCCGGTAACACCCAGAGTGGTAAGTCATGCACCGCTCCATCATAGGAGACCTTTACCGTAGCACTGCGGATTACAGGAATCAGTTCCTTTGTGGACGTTCTCAGTTTAGTATTAAGGGGAGTCAGGACTGGCCTTGAGACCTTGCTGCACCACAATTTATCGAAAGTCTTTTTGCTCATTATGGACTGGCTTGCACCTGTGACCAGCTCCATGGACACCGGGAGTCCATTTAATCCAACCTTCAGCATTATCGGGGGAAACTTTGTGGTAAATCTGTGCACCCCATATAGCTCTGCCTCCTCGCTCTGAGGCTCTGGTTCGTCATGATTTTGCTCATTATGGACTGGCTTGCACCTGTGACCAGCTCCATGGACACCGGGAGTCCATTTAATCCAACCTTCAGCATTATCGGGGGAAACTTTGTGGTAAATCTGTGCACCCCATATAGCTCTGCCTCCTCGCTCTGAGGCTCTGGTTCGTCATGATCCACCATGGATCTGTCCTTCACTGCAACATGGTGGTTTGCAGGATTAGCAGGGTTTGCAGCAAACCTGCACATACGTTGGAGGTGTCCCATTGTTCCACAGCACTTGCAAACGTATCCTTTGAAACGGCATAAATGGAAACGATAATTACCCCTGCAGCGCCAGCAAGGTGTTATTGGCCTTGTATTCATCCCCTTGATGGTGGACTCTGAGACATCTGTGGACGTGCAGCTGCAGGCGTGTAAGTCCTGCCCTGTACATTTCGATTCGAAAACAACGTTACTTTGTTTGCAGTACTTGCAGCAGCAATCGTGTACTGAGCAATTTGTTTGGTATAGTCACTGGTGGCGATAAACGCCTGGGCTAGCGCTATGGCTTTACTCAAGGTTGGGGTCTCTGCAGTCAAAAGTTTGCAAAGTATTACTTCATGGCCAATGCCAAGTACAAAGAAGTCCCTGAGCATGTGCTCCAAGTGTCCTTCAAATTCGCAATGTCCTGCAAGGCACCTTAGCTCGGCGACGTAGCTCACCACTTCCTGGCGTTCAGACCTCTTGTACGTGTAGAACCGATACCTCACCATCAGAATGCTTTCCTTCGGGTTTAGATGCTCCCAGTCCAGTGTGCAAAACTCATCGTACGACTTCTCTGTGGGTTTCGCTGGAGTAGCAGATTTTTCATGAGGCCACACGTTGGTGCCCCGCAAACGGTGAGGAGGATCGCCCTTCATTTGGCAGCGTTCGCTTCTCCTTCCAACTCCTTGGCCACGAAGTATTGGTCAAGTCGCTCCACCAAGGTTTCCCAATCATCTCCCTCCGAACATTTCTCCAGGATGCCCACGGTTCTCTGCGTTGTGGGGTTCATCATTTGTATCTCATCGCCAGTTGTTATGTCTTGAATAAAGAGCCAGACTAGATACTGCAAGCTCAAAGTAAGGTGTGACCGTAGTCCTTTATTACAGATCTCAGAGTGCCTCTCCAACCTGTGAGGCCTCCTTATATACAGGTGCTCCCAAGGGATTGTGGGATCTCTTGGGACTCCAGGGGATAAGCCCTCTGGTGATTAGACATGGTATTTACAGGTTTACATACATAACAGTCAACATCTTCATCGAGGCGTATGGAAGCACGGGCCTTACACGAAACATCCATAAGACAAAGGTCCTCCACCAGTCTGACCCCGCCACAAAGCACTGACCCCGTCGTCAAGATCCATGGTGCGACCTTTGACGACGTGGACCACTTTCCGTACCTCGGGAGCCTATTACCAGCAAGGGCAGACATCGACGACGAGATTCAACACCGCCTCCAGTGCACCAGCGCAGCCTTCGCCCGCCTGAGGAAAAGAGTGTTCGAAGATCAGGCCCTCAAATTTGGCACCAAGCTTATGGTCTACAGGGATGTAATGATACCCGCCCTCCTATATGGCTCAGACACGTGGACCATGTAAAGTAGACACCTCAAATCACTGGAGAAATACCACCAACGATGTCTCCACTAGATCCTTTAAATCCCCTGGGAGGACAGACGCACCAATGTCAGTGTTCTCGATCAGGCCAACATCCCCAGCAGTGAAACACTGACCGCACTCGACCAGCTCCGTTGGGCGGGCCACATCGTCCACAAGCGCGACACAAGACTCCCAAAGCAAGCGCTCGACTCGGAACTCCTACACAGCAAGTGAGCCCGAGGTGGGCAGAGGGAATGTTACAAGGACACCCTCAAAGCCTCCCTGATAAATTGCAACTTCCCCACTGACAACTGGGAGTCTCTGACCAAAGACCACCCGTAAGTGCAACCGGGAGGGCGCTGAGCACCTCGAGTCTCATCGCCGAGAGCATGCAGAAATCAAGCGCAGGCAGCGGAAGGAGCGTGCGGCAAACCAGTCCCACCCATCCTTTCCCTCAACCACTGTCTGTCCCACCTGTGACAGAGACTGTAATTCCCATATTGGATGACTGTTCAGTCACCTGAGAACTCACTTTTAGAGTGGAAGCAAGTCTTCCTCAATTTCGAGGGACGCCTATCATGATGATGATGAAAAGAGAAATATTATCTCTGTCTTCCTCTCCCTCCCTCACCTTCTTGATCCGATACAGGATTCTACCTACAATCAAATGTAAAGCAGGGATGGCCAGGACCATGCCCCATGTCATAGCTGGTCCTTAATCTGTGAAAATGACCACAATGAACCAAATGCAAGGCAGTGCAGACACTATCAGTGTGCTCAAATAAGAAAATTAACTGTGTTTATGAACACTCTTTCAGACTCCACTCATTAATGAATTTCAGACTTTAAATGGGTCAGAATGTTGCAACATTTGACCTTTGCCTTACCTTTCACAGGAATGAAATCATATTTCACACTTTGTGATAACAAATTTTGTAAGAAATTTAGTGTTGGTAAATGTCAGCTGATGCATTTTGTCAGGATAAATATACACCAACTAGTAAAACTTACAAAGGAGTAGATGTGAAATTGCTCAGATAACGGAGCAGTCCATGCCAACATGCAGCAAGACGTGGACAACATCCAGGCTTGGGCTGATAAGTGGCAAATTACATTTGCACCACACAAGTGTCAGGCAATGACTATCTCCAACAAGCGAGAGTCTAACCACCGCCCCTTGACATTCAACGGTATTTCCATCACCGAATCCCCCACCAGCAACATCCTGGGAGGGTCACCATTGACCAGAAACATAACTGGACCAGCCACATAAATACTGTGGCAACAAGAGCAGGTCAGAGGCTGGGTATTCTGCGGCGAGTGTCTCACCTCCTGACTCCCCAAAGACTTTCCACCATCTACAAGGCACAAGTCAGGAGTGTGATGGAATACTCTCCACTTGCCTGGATGAGTTGCAGCTCCAACAACATTCAAGAAGCTCAACACCATCCAGGACAAAGCAGCCCGCTTGATCGGCACCCCATCCACCACACAGAGACGCTGCAAAGAGATTTAGATCGGTTAAGCGAATGGGCTAAGGTTTGGCAGATGGAATATAATGTCGGAAAGTGTGAGGTCATCCACCTAGGGAAAAAAAAACAGTAAAAGGGAATATTATTTGAATGGGGAGAAATTACAACATGCTGCGGTGCAGAGGGACCTGGGGATGAATCCCAAAAAGTTAGTTTGCAGCTGCAGCAGGTAATCAGGAAGGCGAATGGAATGTTGGCCTTCATTGCAAGAGGGATGGAGTACAAAAGCAGGGAGGTCCTTCTGCAACTGTATAAGGTATTGGTGAGGCCGCACCTGGAGTACTGCGTGCAGTTTTGGTCACCTTACTTAAGGAAGGATATACTAGCTTTGGAGGGGGTACAGAGATGATTCACTAGGCTGATTCCGGGGATGAGGGGGTTACCTAATGATGATAGATTGAGTAGACTGGGTCTTTACTCGTTGGAGTTCAGAAGGATGAGGGGTGATCTTATAGAAACATTTAAAATAATGAAAGGGATAGACAAGGTAGAGGCAGAGAGGTTGTTTCCACTGGTCGAGGAGACTAGAACTAGGGGGCAGAGCCTCAAAATATGGGGGAGCCAATTTAAAACCGAGTTGAGAAGGAATTTCTTCTCCCAGAGGGTTGTGAATCTGTGGAATTCTCTCCCCAATGAAGCAGTTGAAGTTAGCTCATTGAATGTATTCAAGTCACAGATAGATAGATTTTTAACCAATAAGGGAATTAAGGGTTACGGGCAGCGGGCGGGTAAGTGGAGCTGAGTCCACGGCCAGATCAGCCATGATCTTGTTGAATGGCGGAGCAGGCTCGATGGGCTAGATGGCCTACTCCTGTTCCTAATTCTTATGTTCTTATGTTCTTATGTTCAACATTCACTCCCTCCACCACCGGCGCACCGTGGCTGCAGTGTGCACCATCTACAAGATGCACTGAAGCAACTCGCCAAGGCTTCTTCGGCAGCACCTCCCAAACCCGCGACCTCTACCGCCTCGAAGGACAAGGGCAGCAGGCGCAGGGGAACACCACCACCTCCACGTTCCCCTCCAAGTCACACGCCATCCTGACTTGGAAATATATCACCGTCGCTGGGTCATAATCCAGGAACTCCCTCCCAAACAACACTGTGGGAGTACTTTCACCACACGGGACTGCAGTGGATCAGGAAAGCGGCTCAGCAGCACCTTCTCGAGGGCAATTAGGGACATCCCACATCCCAAGAGTGGATAAAACAAAATATAGCAACTGTCAGAACATCCCAAAGCGCCTCAAAGCCAATGAATGACTGTTGTCGTGTGGGAATACACGGCAGATAATTAGTACGCAGCATGGTTCCACACAAACTAATGATTAGTTCAAAGATTTTTCATGTGAATGGAAGGAGGAATGTTGGTCAGTATTTTATAACAACTCCTTATTCCCTTTTTAACATGGGACCTCAGTTTAGAGTCATGCAGACCACAGCTACCCAAAAAAACCAACAGCAGTAACATAGCCATGGGCTGGGAAATATACCGCTTGCATTTCAACTCCCGTTTCACTTGATTTCCGTTGGCTATAGAAAGTTAAGATTCCCCTTAAACTTATATCATCTGGTCATGATTTAATTCGAAATATCGGCCTAGATTTTGCGGTCATCTACGGACAAATGGCACTCACTATTCATTGCACTTGCAGCTGCCCACACAGTTTTCATAAGAACATAAGAAATAAGAGCAGGAGTACGCCATGCGGCCCCTCGAGCCGACTCCGCTATTTAATACCAGCATGGCTGATCTGATCATGGACTCAGCTCCACTTCCCTGCCTCATTGAGCGCCCGTCAATAACAATGTCTGGAAAAACAGTCGGTACAGGCTTGCAGAGTCGTTAACTGGCGGCTACTTCAAAGGATGAGGAAGCGCTTCCCTCAGAGGTCACAGACAGTGCAACGTTTACACACAGCGCGGTGGGTGAGCCTCCCAGTTTGCAGCGGCAGACAGGCATACCAGTGCAGCTTGAAAGCAAGTGATTTTGGAAACTTTAATGGGTGCATTACTATGCCGTGCCTTTAAGACTCGACTTCTCCAGGGACCTGAATCGGAGTTCGGTGCATGCGCAGTGACTCGGTTAAATTTAGCGCCGGTGTTTTTCTTACCTTCCTCCCAGTTCTGGTGTGCAGCAACGGTTGATTTATCGCCCCTGTCGGCTCTTCGACCGATCCTGATGAATTTCTGGGCGGAGGGTGCAAACTTTTTCAAGGCGCTAAAATTACCGCTCCGCCTGGGTTACAGCCCCAAACGAGGCGAATTTCTGCAGTCTCAACCAGGAAGTGTAAATTAGAATATTTAATTCAATGTAATACCATGCACAGAAAGTGAAAAAAAGAGAAGGAAAGAAAAATGGGATTAAGAGAGAGATAAGAAACAGAAAGAAAAGTTTTTTTAAAAAGTTTAATTTTAATTTATAATTAAAAACAAAGCTCCGACAATAGTTAAAAATTGAAGCAATGAGACTGCACACTTGTAAAATTAAATTTTCAGGGCCAGAGAGGTTGTTTGGCGATAATTAAGATTTATCACACTGCTAAATTTCACGTAACCTTGAATGGACAAGCGCTGTTTTTTTTTCTGCCGTGTTTGCAGCCTTCGGGAATTTTAATGACGGGTTACTTTGCGATGTACCACAGCAGCGAAGCTCCTGGAGGAGCAGTGCAACTCGGACAGCAACTTCCGGATTTCCCCGTTTAAATGCGCATGTGCAGTCTGATTTACTCTGAGCACCGATAGCCCCACCAGCATTCTTAACGCCATTGTTTAAATCAAGCAATTGTTTTCAGATCGATTTGTCACTTCCAGCAGATAGAAAGAAAGAACGACTTAAATTAACAAGCACCTTTCATGACCACTGGACGTCTCACGACGCTTTACAACTAATGAAGTACTTTTTGAAGCGTAGGGAAACGCGGCAGCCAATTTACGCACAGCAAGCTCCCACAAACAGCAATATGATAATGACCAGATAATCTGTTTTAGTGATGTTGATTGAAGGATAAGTATTGGCCAGGCTACCAGGGATAACTCCCCTGCTCTTCTTCGAAATAGTTCCATGGGATCTTTTTTGCATCCACCTGAGAGAGCAGATGGTTTAACATCTCATCCGAAAGATGGCACCTCCGACAGTGCAGAGCTCCCTCAGTACTGCACTGGGAGTGTCAGGCTAGATTCATGTGCTCAAGTGCCCTGGAGTGGAACTGGAACCCACAACCTTCTGGCTCAGAGGCGAGGGTGCTGCCCACTGAGCCACAGTTTGGAGAAGAGAGCAGCAAAACTATATTTTAGTTCTGAAATGAATTCAATACAGTGAAAGATGATACAAGTACATAATTATTTTAAAAGAAAATGAACTGTAATATGATAATTCCCATGGCATTGTAGCCATTATAAAATTATCCATTCCCTGGGCTGGTAAATTTGGTACAGCAATTGAACAACATTAATGAAATAATCTTATCCCAAGCCATCCACAAATTGTATCAAATATGAGTAAACTCTATTTAAGTGACCGCATCATGAAAAAAGCTGCATACTTAAGCCTTGTGACTGAAGATGTGGTGCAGAGGCTGGGTCTAACAACCTACTCCATTTCCACTGGCCCAAGGGAACCCCAAGAATGGGTAGAGGTCATTTCTGAGGCTGCAGCAAAGGCCCTAGACAGTCCCACCATGTCCGCCTGCCGTGTGGCGTTCCCGCCTTGCCGGATCAGCCGCCGCGGATTCAGCACGGGGTTCAGAACTCTCAGTGTGAGCCGCTTCCTCGGACCGGAATCCAGGAAAGTTGGATTTGGAGGAGGGACCAGTGGCCGCTGATAGAGAGGACCCTTTAAATCCCGCCATTAACCCCTCCCCCACATCCCCGGCCCCTCCCCCCGTCCCCGCTCCTCCACCACCATCGTCACAAAAGTTTGAGGAGTGTCCTCCTCTTCCACCGTCTCTTCCTCAGCTAAGTCCTCCCTGGGTGGGGCAGTTGGTGCAGGCAGCTGCTGCTGGTGCCCCTCCCCCTCCTGTGCAACTGTAAAATTTAAGGGCCTGGAAATCCCGGCCTCCTTGGGTCCGTACGGGGTGTGTACGGGATGTGTACGGGGAGTGTACGGGCTGTGTACGGGGTGTGTATGGGATGTGTACGGGGCGTGTACGGGATGTGTACGGGATATGTGCGGCGTGTGTACGGGGTGTGTACGGGGTGTGTACGGGATGTGTACGGGGTGTGTACGGGGTATGTACGGGGTGTGTACGGAGTGTGTACGGGGTGTGTACGGAGTGTGTACGGGGTGTGTACGGGGTATGTACGGGGTGTGTACGGAGTGTGTGCGGAGTGTGTGCGGGGTGTGTACCGGGTGTGTACGGAGTGTGTACGGAGGGTATACGGGGTGTGTACGGGGTGTGTACGGGGTGTGTACGGAGTGTGTACGGGGTGTGTATGGGGTGTGTACGGAGCGTGTACGGGGTGTGTATGGGAAGTGTACGGGCTGTGTACGGAGCGTGTACGGGGCGTGTGCGGGGTATGTATGGAGTGTTTACGGAGTTTGTACGGGGTGTGTGCGGGGTGTGTATGGACCCGGGAAGGCATCGGAAAAAGTTTTCAACGCACAATGCGCATGTGCTGAAAACTGGCTTTTCCAATCGGTCAAGCTCCGGCTCGATAGATCCTCCACATCTCGGGAGTGAGGACATTTGCAAGGGCAAGATTGCGGGATTTACCCATATCTGGCCCAGCAAATGTCCTCAAAACTCTCGCGCCTGATAAAAGCCGGCACAAAGCCTACTGTTACAGGCCTAAGAGTTTTAAAACTGACAAAAATATAATTAAATTAAATTTAAAAACACATTTTATTGTTTCAAAACCCTGCCCACTAAGGTAAATTTATTTTTAACCCTAATTACAAAACTTTATAAAAAATAGGAAAAATATATTTTTTTCTATGGCATTTACTAACTTTAATTTCAATTAATTTTAATTATGTGAAGTGTGTATTTTATTTTTTATTATGGTGTTATTGTGTTTGGGTTTTGTAGGGGGTGGTGTGTGGGGTCAGGTTCACCTCTGACCTTCTGAGCGGTTCGAATCGCTCCCACTCTCTGGGTTCTAGCCTCTGGATTTATTTGGGGGATGTGATAAAATGCAAGAGACAACTGGTTTGGTGCAAAAGAACTTTGGTTCTATTAAAGACAAGAAAATACAACGTCAAACTTATAATCACTCAAATAAAGAACAGTACATCACACATTCAAAGGGGTTACAGTGAATATTAGACCTCCCACCTCCCAATACCTAACACTGACTAGATTAGACTCCAGGGCAAACAGGGACTATGATTACCAATCCTTCACTGGTAGTTGGAGGTGGTTCGCGATTTCAGGGTTTGCTGGATTCTGTAGGTTCTGCTTGCCATACCCCGAACGTCGAAGAAGACTTCTTACTGCGTAGTCTTCAGTTGGATGGTGTCCACTGATACGGTAGGGCGCGTTTTGGTCTTATGGGGTAAGTACCTGTTTTCTTTCATTAGAAATAGGTTCAAAGTCTTTTTAGATAATGTTTTCACCTGTTGCTGGTCAGGCCTAGGTTGTAGAGTGGAAACTTTCGATTCTTCGGTTTCTTCCTTGTGGAATTTTGTTTCGGAGTTGTTCCATCGCGGTGCTTTTGGTGGTACCACGTTGGCTGTGGTCGGTTGCTGCCGCGATGCTGATGCTCTTCCTTCCTTTTCGATAGCAGGACGTCGAGGCTGGAGAAGTCAGTTAAAAAAAACTGCTGCGATGGTCTCTCTCCCTTCTTGATGCTCTATGATGCTAGGCTGCTGTGTGCATACCTTCTGCTAAGCATCCCTAGCAGTGTCTTCTGAGGCAGTAGCCTAAGCAAGCATGCATCCCCATTGTTAAAGCAGGGCCCAGTTATATCTTTGGAGCTGTTCTAATCTTCGCGCCAAATCAGCCCGGATTCTTTGTTTAATTTTGCCAGGTTTGATATTTCTTTGTCAAACTTTGGCGGGCTCATTAAATGTTAACCTGTCTCGGATGTGTCGATCTTCTAAATCTGTTTCTTGATGGAAAATATTAGCTTTGGTATTTGTAGTGTCGGTCTGTGCTTGGGGTTTTCATGCGGGCTGGATGGGCCATTGTTATTACGTATGTGCTGGAATGGTTTTCCAGATCAGGATGATGGTTAGCTTTCTCTGGGTCAATTGTTAATGTCTCCTGGGGAGAAGGGTTTCCGAGTATCCACAATTTTCCAGACAATATGCTTTAGTTTCAATACCCCAGACAACTTCAATACTCAAACTGGCTTCTTTGCAGGATAGTTATCCTTTAGTTCTTAGCCCTTCCCACACAAACTCAATCTGCTTTGTAAAATCCTAAATTCGATTAAAGTTCATAGTTTCTTCCATGTGCACTTTAGGATCTCAAATTTTCTGGTAGATAGTTCCAAATTAAATTTCCTTTCCAATGAGTCA
Organism: Pristiophorus japonicus; assembly: GCF_044704955.1. Lineage (NCBI taxonomy): Eukaryota > Metazoa > Chordata > Chondrichthyes > Pristiophoridae > Pristiophorus > Pristiophorus japonicus. The sequence goes on along the minus strand of NC_091981.1, from coordinate 9,864,895 downwards.
CAACACTGGGGGCTTCTCCCACGAATTTTGCAGTCCTTCAGTTTTTATTCCTCATTAATAGCAATGAGAACTGGTAGATAGGGAGTTAATGCTATTAATGAGAATGCTGTGGAATACTATACCTGATTGGCTGAGCAGTCATACATGACTGCACCATCTTCGTGGGAACCTGGACTTCGGAAGTGTGCTCCGCAATGCGGGAAGAGAATGCCTCCCTACTGGAATCCCCCGCTCCTCCCGGACCACCAGGTAAATTTGTAGAAATTCTTTGGTTGGAGGCAATTGCCCACCGGAAGCCTCCGACCGCAATTTTTGGGACAATATTAATGGTTAATGGCAGGGGAGAGGAGGGAGAGGAGGGGAGGGGTTCAGAGGTGACATGAGTACACTTCACGTTGCACAGGCTTATGCAGAGGAGCAACGCCACTGTGTCACATATTACCGAGAATCATTACATGAAACTATCATAAGCAGAGTAGACAGAAACTGCATGACATCATCATCATAGGCAGCCCCTCGAACGAGGATGATTTGCTTCCACATGAGTTCACAGATGTTTCAATGAAGGACCCGATGTTCCAGTCCTGAACTGCAGTTGAGGGGGTGGAAGATGCCTGTGCGTGGATTTTTATAATGTGTGGTGACCGATGCACATCAGCCACCACACGGGCTCGACAGAGCTAGGTCTTGGTCCAGTGGCAAGGGTTGAATCAGGACGACTGGAGACCTGCTCTGCTGCACGGACCTCGTGCGCGCACATATCGCAATGTGGGCTGGTCCGTGCTGCCCCTGGGCCCTCGGCTCTTCTGGGTCCCGTACCTTCATTCGCCGCACCTTCGCCCACGATGTTCTAGGGGCTGGCTTTCCAGCTCTATTTATAGCCCCGACCTGCGGTGGTGTTCTCACACAGGTCGGGGCGGCCCACGATGACATAACAAAAGCTTGAAGTCCCAAACAGTATGTTGCTTCCCAAGAGGCAGAGCGTGATCAGCCAAACGTTCATGTCAGAACTAGCCACATTTCATGTGCCCAGCATTACATTATATTGACATGACATTGAATTACATGACCGCAGTACAGCCTGGGGATTATGCAGGACTTACCCTCCACAGGCACCAATTCAGCACCAACACGTATGGTGGTACGATCATGGGCGCCCGTCAGGGCTGGAGCACGTTCCTCCAGGTCAGACCTCTTCGGCAGACCTCCACTCATCTTGCGGAGCTCCGCTCTATCGCTGGCTAATTTTTTCTGCAAAGGTGAGAAAAGCGATGTTCAAACTGATTTCACGGCGACTATTGCAGAACACATATATAGACACCCCCAATTAACCATCCCCAGTTCTTTCCTCAATGAGTGGACCATTTATATACCATTAGGACGCAAGTGCTGCAGGATGAACACATCCAAGTACAGAAGACTAGCGCAATGAGATTGATGATGGGAAATAATGCGTGACACTTAGCTTTACAACATAATAAAGCATGGCACTACATTAAGAGTAATTAGTCAGTGCATGATTAACATTATTACTTACTCTCGCCAAACAAACGATATTGATCCACCGCTTGCGGCATTGGTTTGCCGCCCGCCTCTGCGATCTCTCGCCAGATTCTCTGGTAACGATTGGGGCGGGTTTTCCGCTACCATCCCAGATCAATTACTCCCAACGAGGCCCCACCTCATGCACCAGTGCATCCTGTGCCTCCTCCGAGAACCACAGTGCCCTCCTCCTCCCACCCAGCTCTCTCTCCACCTCCATCTCTTCTCCTTGCATAATTTATATTTATTAATATTTATAAATTGTATAAATGATATAAATATATATATATTTCTATCTATTAATTGTTATGTATTTATCGGCATTCTTTAATTTATATTTAATATTTCTTTATATTACTACTCCAAATGCTTTATGTATCTCCCTCTGCCTCTTTACAAACTGCTCTCTCTCCTCTTTAACCCTCCTCTTCTCTGCGCATGCTCAGGGTCACCCTTGACCACCGAAATTGCCGGAAACTGTCTGCGCATGCGCAGATGCTTGTTGCTAGCGATGCACCAACCTTTCTAAAGGAAGAGGACTGTTGCCGTCTGGTGATCAATGCTACCACCCGCTACGGCCTGGTCTGGCTCGGTCCGGTCCCCTACCGCCTGATCTGGCCCGCTCTGGCCCACTCCAGCCTGCTCCTGTCCGCTCCCGCCACCACCGACATCAAACAGCTGACACTTGGGGGAATGGATCTTGGCAATATTCTGGCAGTTCTAAAGAGGCAACCGCCGGAATACCGCTAAGATTCGGGCGGAGGTGCTCGACATGCAAATTCTAGCCCCACGTTTCTTTCCCTGAAGGACACTTGTGAACCAGTTGGGTTTTTGCAACAATCTGACAGCTTCACTTTTACTGATACCAACTTTTTATTTCTAAACTAAATTTCAAACAGCCATGGTGAGATTTGAACTCAAATTCTCACAAACATTAATTCAGATCTGTTGATCACGGGTTCAGTACCATACACTACTGTAGCCCCAAAGATAGTCACCAAGAAATCCAACCGGGAATTCAGAAGAAACGTCTTTACCTAGAGAGTGGTGAGAATGTGGAACTCGCTACCACAGGAAGTGGTTGATGCAAATAGTATCGCTGCATTTAAGGAGAGGCTAGACAAGTATATAAGGGAGAAGGGAATAGAGGGTTATGCTGATAGAGTTAGATGAGGAAAGACAGGAGGAGGCTCGAGTGGAGCATAAACACCTGTAGAATTTACCAATATCTCGCAAAGATTCCAGGTACCTTTCCCCTACAGAGGAGAAGAATCCCTTTCTGGGCTTTTAAAATGAGTTTAAAGGGGCAGACGAAGCCTACGGGGGATAAAAGGGGATGCATTCATGGAGACCCCCCCCCCCCAGTGTTTGGACTCAGAGGAAAGGGAATTCAAAATGGACCTAAATTACAGAAGCTTGAGATCCCCTAAACATCTATGGGAAGGAGCATATCAATTTTAAGATTCTACAACATTTTGGCTGCAAAAAAAAAAAGAGTTACCAAATACAGGAGGTGGGGCCAAATTCGTCTATTAAAGACCCCAGACTGTCCCCCAGGGGGAGCTATTCACCCTCTAAGAGATAATCGAATTACCCAATCAAGCACAATGGAAATCATGATCAAGAAACTGGACAATTCTAAAACAATGCAAAACCAGTGTTAACACATTCTCACACCCTAATCGAGTTACTGCTGACAAAGGAGACATTTGAAAATCAGTGGACAGAACAGTTCAACAGAGCCCAAGAGATTTGATGGGAGCCTTTTTTTTTGAATATATCTATCCCCCAGTTTTACAAGGAAAGACCAGCAAGGAGCAGAACACAGACTCAAACACAGACAGACACAAGCAGCCGGAGGTGGGGAGTGAAGAAATGGAGTAGTGAAGGAAACTACAAGAAATCATCAAGGACCGACCGAGCACGAGGCCCACGAAATGGAAGGTTGTCAGCAACCAAATTGACAACCCGGGCCACCACCACCAGCGAAACGACCAACCAAAACCAACTCAGCAAAAACCGAAGAATCGACATTTATTTCCACTCTACAATCTACTTCGGAACGACCAACGGGTGAGAAATTACCAAAAGGGACGAACTAAACTATTCCTAACCAAAGAAAGTGGGTACTTACCCCATACATCCAAAACGCAACTTACCGCATCAACGGACGCACCCCAACTGAAGACCACGCAGTCCGAAGTCCTCTCCTCCGACTGGGGTACGGCTCGCCTCGAAGGCCAAATGCAGCGAACCCCTAAACCGCGATTCACTGGCAACTGCCTAAAAGGGGATTGGTGAGCATGGCCCCTGAACACTGAGAGCTATAACTTAGTTAGTTAGGGGAATTGGGAGGAGGGAGGCTGGAATAACTTGTGTAAATTTATCTGCATTCGCCTCTTTACCCCATTTAGAGTTTAAGCCATATTCTTTTCCCCACAGACTGTAATTGGACAATTTATTCAATGTGTTGTACCCCTCAGTGTGTATTGGTCTGTGTGTGTTACTAAAGGTGTGCCCTTTTACTTCTTTTTAAACACAATAAAGCCATACCTGCTTCCTACCTTGAAACCGATTGTCTGTCCAAGTCTGTCACAGTCCCTTCATAATTCCAGTGTCTAGAACCAAGGGTGTGGGAGCGATTCGGAACCGCTCATATAAGGTCAGAAGGGAAAGCTGACCCCCTGAAAACCACCCCTTACACACCGGCATGGACTGGTTGGTCCGAATGGCCTGTTTCTGGGCCGTATATCCTTTGTAAGATATTGTCAGTGGGGAAAAAAACAGATATAACAGAATGATCAACGCAGATGGAGAATTTAAGGGTATTGAAACATGCAGAGAAATGTAATGATGAACATTTGGCATTTAAGATTGTATCTCGTACAGTCTCGCTGCACATACAGATGCTGAAACCACAAGAGAGGATAAGAGAAGAAGCATAAAAAAGGTACACATGGGATATCAATTAAATTTGAATTTAATAAGGGAGAAGAATTGACTCAAAGATAAGTCTAACTATTAATACCTTAATAGGTTCCGTAAGTATCGCTTAACCCAAAGGAATATAATTTTGTCAGTCTGGTGTGCAGTTTTGATTAGTTTGGTTAAAGAAGGTGTTGAGAGAAAGTCTGTAGCCTGACTGAGTATTTATTAGATTTGGGTTTGTAATTCAGACTGTTTGATTGAAGAGAAACTTAAGTAATCAAAACAGAGCCTGTAATGTGTGCACCTGTGAGTATGCTCACAGGTTTGTAGAGCTGTTGAAAATGCACTTGTAAACTGTTTGGAGTGTTTCCCCCCCCCCCTCCCCTTTAATAAAGGGGCACTTGATTTAATGTTTATTTATTGGTTGCAACAAAAGAGTTGTAGAGCGGAAGGGAGCGGGTAGGTCCGAGGGCCTCCTCGTAGGACTGCTCCTGGGCATGGCCAAGGGGGCCATCAGCCGGTCCAGGCAGCGGGCGGTCGAGGGGATCATTCAGCCCGACTGCCTGCCTCTCTTCCGCGCTTACATCCGGGCCAGGGTGTCCCTGGAGATGGAGCATGCGGTGTCCATCGGTACATTCGCGGCCTTCCACGAGGGGTGGGTGCCGGAGTTGCTGGAGTGCATCATCACCCCCGGCAACCAAATTTTAATTTGATTTTAATATCTAATGTTTAATTTGTTTAAATTTGTCGGTTTTAGTGCTCCCACCCCTTTTAGCCAGGGGCCACTTGTATAATTTGTGTTTCTAGTGCCCGGAAAAAAAAACAAGGGAGCACTTGAAAAGTTTTTGGTGTGCGCCCCCACCCCCCCCACCCCACTTTAGTCAGGGGGCACTTGATTAAAATGCACAATTAAAATCGTTGTGGAGCTGTTGCATTGTGAGTGGCTTAGCCCAGACATGTGATGTTCACAATACTCAATAAAACCCCAGCCATTTGGGTCGAGGTCATCCACAATGAGGTATGCAGTTGTGAGCCTAGTGGATGAACTGTTAATGTCTAGTGTGATTGTTAAACATTTGTTAATAAACCAACTAGTTCTTAATAGCAATGTGTTGCTATAAATTCTTAAGCAAAGAACCCATGAAGCAAATACATTACAGAACCCTTCTGAAGTGAGAAACTGGTTTCACTGTTACCAGTTGTAGGATTGCAGGCCGCTCCATGTTAAAGCTTGTGGAATTGGAGTGCTTATAACGGCATTCCTTCCTGTCTACAGGTAATTTCAACAAAGATTAAAAAATAGGTACCCGCGATCGAGAGGAATTGCGGAGTAGAAATCCGTTGCCGCACGATATTGGGCGCGAAGGCGGCAATGCAGCCAACACGCATCCCCAAACTGGCTGGCCCAAGGCTGGCCCAAAATTGGGCCTCTGACCTCACAAGGAACAAGTCAGGAGTGCGAAGGAATACTCTCCACTTGCCTGGATGAGTGCAGCTCCAACAACACTCAAGAAGCTCGACACCATCCAGGACAAAGCAGCCCGCTTGATCGGCACCCCATCCACCACCTTCAACATTCACTCCCTCCACCACCGGCGCACCGTGGCTGTAGTGTATACCATCTACAAGATGCACTGCAGCAACTCGCCAAGGCTTCTTCGGCAGCACCTCCCAAACCCGCGACCTCTACCACCTAGAAGGACAAGGGTAGCAGGCGCATGGGAACACCACCACCTCCACGTTCCCCTCCAAGCCACACACCATCCTGACTTGGAAATATATCGGCCGTTTCTTCATCGTCGCTGGGTCAAAATCCTGGCACTTCCTCCCTAACAGCACTGTGGGAGCACCTTCACCACACGGACTGCAGCGGTTCAAGAGGCAGCTCACCACCACCTTCTCAAGGGGCAATTAGGGATGGGCAATAAATGCCGGCCTTGCCAGCGACACCCACATCCCAGGAATGAATAAAAATAAAATTAAAAAATCAAATAATCTGGGTCGACTGTCGGTAAATGGTAATGTTTCTGCAGGCTGGTAGCTTTTACTGCACGAACAGATCATGTCGAGGAGAAGCTGAGCAGAACAGGCGTGCCTCAGGACACCAATTACCAGAGGGGTCCTATAGTAGACGTGAGGACCCTCATTTACATATATAGTCAAACACAACTGCCAAATTGTGCATAGCAAGATCCAACGAACATCATGCATGAATAATCTGTCTTCGGCGGTACTGGTTCCCACAGTTAGCGTATTTTTTAAACCACATAGTCGAAGGATATTACAGCAGTGAACCTGATCAGAATTCTACAATAAATGAGAGGTTATTGTTCTGAAAAAAATGGTTCATAAATTGCTAAAAATGCTAGAAATACTAGGCAGGTCAGGCATCTGTGGAGAGAGAAACAGAGATAACGTTTCAGGTTGATGACCCTTCGTCAGAACTGGAAAAAGTCAGAGATGTAACAGGTTTTATGCAAGTGTCGGGGCGGGGAAAGGGGGAAGGGGAGGAAAGAACAAAAGGGAAGGTCTGTGATAGGGTGGAAGGCAGGAGAGATTAAGTACTCATTGGAGTTTAGAAGAATGAGAGGTGATCTTATTGAAATGTATAAGATTCTGGGGGCTTGACAGCATGGGTGAAGAGAGGATGTTTCCCCTCGTGGGGGAATCTCGAACTAGGGGGCATAGTTTCAGAATAACGGAGATGAGGAGGGATTTCTTCTCTCAGAGGGTCGTGAATCTTTGGAATTCTCTGCCCCAGAGAGCTGTGGAGGCTGGGTCTTTGAATATATTTAAGATGGAAATCGACTGATTTTTGAACGATAAGGGAGTGGAGGGTTATGGGGAGCGGGCGGGGAAGTGGAGCTGAGCCCAAGATCAGATCAGCCATGATCTTATTGAATGGCGGAGCAGGCTCGAGGGGCCGAATGGTCCACTCCTGCTCCTATTTCTTCAGTTCTTATGGTCTAAATGACAAATCATCATCATTGGCAGTCCCTCGAAATCGAGGAAGACTTGCTTCCACTCTAAAAGTGAGTTCTCAGGTGACTGAACAGTCCAATACGGGAATTACAGTCTCCGTAACAGGTGGGGCAGACAGTGGTTGGGGGAAAGGGTGGGTGGGGTGTCTGGTTTGCTGCACGCTCCTTTCGCTGCCTGCGCTTGCTTTCTGCATGCTCTCGGCGACGAGACTCGAGATGCTCAGCGTCCTCACTTAGGGTGATCTTTGGCCAGGGTCTCCCAAGTGTTGGTGGGGATGTTGCACTCTATCAAGGAGGCTTTGAGGGTGTCCTTGAAATGTTTCCTCTGCCCACCTGGGGCTCACTTGCCGTGTAGGAGTTCCGAGCAGAGCGTTGGCCTTGGGAGTCTTGTGTTGGGCATATACTAAAAATGACAAAAGGAGTGATGATGTGAGGCAAAAGGAGATGCTAATGTGATGAGTAAAGAAAAATTGTAGCCCGTGGAAGAGGCAGGTAGATACTGATATGACGGATGCTTAACATGGCATGCTAAAAATCTGTCAGTCGAGTTCCTCAAATGTGTCATGGGGATATGGAACAAATCACTGTTTTAATATTTCGTACTAAACTTCTGTCAAACCATCTGGAAGGTTTTATTCACTGTTACGACAAGCTGCATACAGTCTTCCACATAAAAAAACGATAGGTATAGGCTTCTCTGTCCCTTGCAGCAACGGTTTATTACTATCCTGGCATGTAAAGGCAAAATCCTTTGTTGCATCGCTCCTTTTCTGCAAAATCCTTGATAATAAGCATCAAAAGTCTGATTTCTGTCTAATTTGTTTTTTAATTTGTCTTCAGATGAAAATGATCGAGGAGATGACTGAAATTGAAGGAACAGTTAAAAAAGTGAAAGAAAGAAATGAAAGCCAATAAAGCAAATGATACAGTGCAACATCTAATTAAAAGAAAGAAAGACTTGCATTGAAATAGCGCCTTTCGTGACCCCAGGACATCCCAAAGTTCTTCACTACAAATGGAGTACTTTTTGAAGTGCATTCCCCGTGGTAATGTAGGAAACGCAGCAACCAATTTGCGCACAGCAAGCTCCCACAAATAGCACTGTGGTAATGACCAGATAATCTGTTTTGTGTGATGTTGATTGAAGGATAACTGGGGAATAACTTCCCTGCTCTTCTTCGAAATAGTGCAGTGGCATCCGTTATATCCACCTGAGAGAGCAGACAGTGCCTCGGTTTAATGTCTCAGCTGAAAGAACAGAAGAAATAGGAGCAGGAGTAGGCCATACGGCCCCTCGAGCCTGCTCTGCCATTCAATAAGATCACAGCTGATCCGATCATGGACTCAGCTCCACTTCCCTGCCCGCTCCCCATAACCCCTTAATCCCTTATCGGTTAAGAAACTGTCTATCTGTCTTATAATTTATTCAATGTCCCAGCTTCCACAGCTCTCTGAGGCAGCGAAGTCCACAAATTTACAACTCTCTGCGAGAAGAAATTCCTCCTCATCTCAGTTTTAAATGGGTGGCCCCTTATTCTAAGATCATGCCCTCTAGTTCTAGTCTCCCCCATCAGTGGAAACATCCTCTCTGCATCCACCTTGTCAAGCCCCCTCATAATCTTATACGTTTCGATACGATCACCTCTCATTCCTCTGAATTCCAATGAGTAGAGGCCCAACCTACTCAACCTTTCCTCATAAGTGTCGTGTATGTACTTGCTGTTTGTAGCCACCAGATGGTGTCATTATTGGAGGCCATTGCGCAGCACGCACATGGTGCTGCTCTGGTATAAAAGGCCAGCCATTTTGTGAGTCAGGCGCTTTGGGCCATAATAAAGCAGAGACAAGGTTATACCTTGTTCAGTTAAACAGTACTCAGTTTGTACCTTTATTGCATACAGACCAATAAGCCAAACCCCTCATTTCTGGAGGAAAGACGGAACTTCCAACAGTGCGACACTCCCTCAGCACTGCACAGGGAGTGTTGGCCTGAATTTATGTACTCAAGTCTTTTCGGTGGGACTTGAACCCACAACCTTCTGATTCAGAGGCAATAGTGCAACCCACTGAGCCACAGCTAACACTCTAACACTCTAATTTAAATGATAGTGCCATCCACATTTTTTAAATTGAAAATAAAATTGGAATACAATGCACATGCATGGATCAGAATTTTCTTCTACTCCATGCTAAGAAACTTAGCAGGAGTACATTGGGTTTTTGCTGGTGTCATCATCATAGGCAGTCCCTCGAAATCGAGGAAGACTTGCTTCAACTCTAAAAGTGAGTTCTCAGGTGGGAATTACAGTCTCTGTCACAGGTGGGACAGACAGTGGTTGAACGAAAGGGTGGGTTGGGAGTCTGGTTTGCCGCACGCTCCTTCCGCTGCCTGCGCTTGCTTTCTGCATGCTCTCGGCGAGGAGACTCGAGGTGCTCAGCGCCCTCCTGGATGCTCTTCCTCCACTTGCTGGTGTACCAACAGATCTCCCCCCAGTTGGCTGGCACTTTTAATATGCATTAAGTACTTTTGTGGATGCAGACTTTTTTTAATATGTTACAATCCAGCCATCAATAATCAAATAAAATGCATTGCCAGAGTAGAGTATGCACATAAACTAAGGTTTTACATTTCTCTACAAGAGATTAATGTGAAAAGTTAAAGCACATGGGATTGGGGGTAGTGTGCTGACGTGGATTGAGAACTAGTTGTCAGATAGGAAGCAAAGAGTAGGAGTAAATGGGTACTTTTCAGAATGGCAGGCAGTGACTAGTGGGGTACCGCAAGGTTCTGTGCTGGGGCCCCAGCTGTTTACATTGTACATTAATGATTTAGATGAGGGGATTAAATGTAGTATCTCCAAATTTGCGGATGACACTAAGTTGGGTGGCAGTGTGAGCTGCGAGGAGGATGCTATGAGGCTGCAGAGTGACTTGGATAGGTTAGATGTGTGGGCAAATGCATGGCAGATGAAGTATAATGTGGATAAATGTGAGGTTATCCACTTTGGTGGTAAAAACAGAGAGACAGACTATTGTCTGAATGGTGACAGATTAGGAAAAGGGGAGGTGCAAAGAGACCTGGGTGTCATGGTACATCAGTCATTGAAGATTGGCATGCAGGTACAGCAGGCGGTTAAGAAAGCAAATGGCATGTTGGCCTTCATAGCGAGGGGATTTGAGTACAGGGGCAGGGTGATGTTACTACAGTTGTACAGGGCATTGGTGAGGCCACACCTGGAGTATTGTGTACAGTTTTGGTCTCCTAACTTGAGGAAGGACATTCTTGCTATTGAGGGAGTGCAGCGAAGGTTCACCAAACTGATTCCCGGGATGGCGGGATTGAGGGAGTGCAGCGAAGGTTCACCAAACTGATTCCCGGGATGGCGGGACTGACATATCAAGAAAGACTGGATCAGCTGGGCTTGTATTCACTGGAGTTCAGAAGAATGAGAGGGGATCTCATAGAAACGTTTAAAATTCTGATGGGTTTAGACAGGTTAGATGCAGGAAGAATGTTCCCAATGTTGGGGAAGTCCAGAACAGGGGTCACAGTCTAAGGATAAGGGGTAAGCCATTTTGGACCGAGATGAGGAGAAACTTCTTCACCCAGAGAGTGGTGAACCTGTGGAATTCTCTACCACAGAAAGTTGTTGAGGCCAATTCACTAAATATATTCAAAAAGGAGTTAGATGTAGTCCTTACTACTAGGGGGATCAAGGGGAATGGCGAGAAAGCAGGAATGGGGTACTGAAGTTGCATGTTCAGCCCTGAACTCATTGAATGGCGGTGCAGGCTCAAAGAGCCGAATGGCCTACTCCTGCACCTATTTTCTATGTTTCTATGTTTCTAATCCCAGGAGACAAGTCCATAGACTTTTATACAGCAGGTCTCTTTGCCCATTGAGTTGTGCCAAATAGCAGCAGGTTTTTAGACCTTCGTGCAGGGAGAAACCCTGTAGAAGGTCTAGATCTCCTAATTTCCCAGGTTCCCCACTGTTCCTCTTCCATCAAATAACATAGAAAGATTAGTGACGCATTATTCACATTTGTTTTGACACTTAGATTCTCATGAACGTTTGCAATAAATGCTTTATTTTGCTTTATTTATTTTATTCGTTCACGGGATGTGAGCGTCGCTGGCAAGACAGGCATTTACTGCCCATCCCTAATCCCTAATATGATCAGCCATGATCATATTGAATAGTGGTGCAGGCTTGAAGGGCCGAATGGCCTGCTCTTGCACCTATTTTCTATGTTTCTATGTTCCTATGTTTTAGTGATGTTGATTGAGGGATAAATATTGGGCAGGTCACCGGGGATAACTCCCCCTCTTCTTTGAAATAGTTCCATGGGATCTTTTACGTCCTCCTGAGAGAGCAGACGGGGCCTCGGTTTAATGTCTCATCTGAAAGACGGCACCTCTGACAGTGCAGCACTCCCTCAGCACTGCACTGGGTGTGTCAGTCTAGATTCTGTGCTCCAGTCTCATGGAGTGGAACCTCAACACACAATCTTCTGACGGAGAGGCAACGGTGCTACTAACTTATTAAAATTTGTTCCGGGATGTGGGCGTCACTGGGAAGGCCGGCATTTATGCCCATCCCTAACTGCCCCTTGAGAAGGTGGTGGTGAGACGCCTTCTTGAACCGCTGCAGTCCGTGTGGTGAAGGTGTTCCAACACAGCGCTATTAGGGAGGGAGTTCCAGGATTTTGACCCGGCGACGAATGAAGGGACGGCCGATATATTTCCAAGTCAGGATGGTGCGGAACCGCTGCAGTCCGTGTGGAATTTCTCTGTTCCTACCTGTTGGTGCCCCACACGCGGATCTGCAGAGAGCGGTGACCAGACGACAATCGGGGCTTGTGAAGGCTACGACTCTCACGCTATGGTGTGGCAGTAGAAGCTGGCAGCACAGATATGTGTGTCGGACTCATTGGGACCGAAATTCAGGGACCGGATAAAGCCCATTACTGCCGCAATGCGATGGCCAGGCGGCGGAATCCAATGGCCGCCGATTTCTGGTTGAATGACCGGCGCTAGGCAAATTCAGCATTGGCAGACGGTTTCTGGCGGTCCCCACTCCCGCCCCGCCACTGCCGAGTGGCCGTAAGTGCGTCATCAGTGCACGCACCGCCGGGACCCCCCACCTCCGTCGATATTCAGCCCAAAAAATCTAATGCCCGTCAAGCAGTGCCGCCGACAGCTTTCTCTGTCGGTGCACCAACATTCCCTCTGTCAAGCCCCGATTGTCGTCTGGTCACCGCTCTCTGCAGATCCGCGTGTGGGGCACCAACAGGTAGGAACAGAGAAATTCCGCATTTTCGACCTTCCTGGCCGCCCTCCATTTGTCCTCCTCTTCTTCCCCGCGTCCCATCAGGGGATACCCACTGAGAAAACTATCGATTGAAAAGCACCATCCTGACTTGGAAATATATCGGCCGTCCCTTCATTCGTCGCCGGGTCAAAATCCTGGAACTCCCTCCCTAATAGCGCTGTGTTGGAACACCTTCACCACACGGACTGCAGCGGTTCAAAAAGCGAGGGTGCACTGCTGCGGCCGCCATTTTACTTTTTTTGCCAAGCGACTTACATGCCGGCCGCACAATTGTGGCCCCGGGTTCGGCCGGTCCGCCCCCTTCTTTGGTGCCAGGCCGCTGGCCCGGCCGAAACCCTCCCTGGTGGCCCAGTGGTTCGATCCTGAAGTTCCGCCGATTCTCTGGTCTTTATCGGAGGGGAGAGACGTGGTGACCCAGACGCGCAATGATATCACCACCGCGGAGAACCCATCCCGCCTCTACTTCCGCCCCTCACCAGCACTTACCGTCGTACTTCCGCGCCCCCATTATGACCCACTTCCTGTCTGCTCCAAAAAAAGGGACAAAGAGCTGAATATCGATCAAGAGTCAACCTCATCCTACCCGGCGGTGAAAACACTTAAAAAAACCAGCTAAGTGCTCCAGGTTTCCGGTGGGCCTGAATTTCGGCCTCATTATGTTGGATGAACCAGCACTACAACCCTCTGAGATCTCTGCACTCCACCAATTCTGGCCTCTTGCACATCCCTGATTATAATCGCTCAACCATTGGCGGACGTGTCTTCTGCTGCCTGGGCCCCAAAGCTCTGGAATTCCCTCCTTAAACCTCTCCGCCTCTCTAATTCTTTTTCCTACTTCAAGACGTTCCTTAAAACCTACCTCTTTGACCATGCTTTTGGTCATCTGCTCTAAGATCTCCTTATGTGGCTGGGTGTCAAATTTTGTCTGCTGCCTCCTGTGAGGCGCCTTGTGATGTTTTATTACATGAAAGGTGCTTTATAAATACAAGTGGTTGATATGTTTGTTTTTGGTTGTTCAGAAGCATAATGGAATGTTGGCCTTTATTGCAAGGGGGATGGAGTATAAAAGTAGGGAAGTCCTGCTCCAACTGTACAGGGTGTTGGTGAGACCACACCTGGAGTACTGCGTACAGTTTTGGTCTCCTTATTTAAGGAAGGATATACTTGCATTGGAGGCAGTTCAGAGAAGGTTCACGAGGTTGATTCCTGAGATGAAGAAAGGTTGAGCGGGTTGGGCCTATAAACATTGGAGTTTAGAAAAATAAGAGGTGACCTTCTTGAAATGTATAAGATACTGAGGGGGCTTGACAGAGTAGATGCAGATGTAGGGGAATCTAGAACTAAGGGGCATAGTTTCAGAATAATGGGGTCGTACATTTAAAATGGAGATGAGGAGGAATTTCTTCTCTCAGAGGGTCATGAATCTTTGGAATTCTCTGCCCCAGAGAGTTGAGAGACTGGATCATTGAATATATTTAAAATGGAGATAGACAGATTTTTGAAAGATAAGGGAGTCAAGTGTTATGGGGAGCGGGTGGGGAAGTAGAGTTGAGGCCAAGATCAGATCAGCCATGATCTTATTGAATGGCGGAGCAGGCTCGAGGGGCCAGGTGGCCGACTCCTGCTTCAAGTTCTTATGTTATGTTCAATCACAGCTATTCATCCCTTACCTGAGACCGTACATGACCAGGCATGCCAGAGTGATCATTAGCCAACCAACCTGATTGCCCACGCCCAACAAGATGCCGTGGTTGCAGGCATCGATGCATTAATGTGGCATGGGCGGTGGGGAAAGCATCTTCACAGGGATTGGGTCAGAGAGAGCTTGTTGCACAGCTCTGTCATCTGCTGTACGGAAGCGTGCTGTTAGCCTACACCACGGAGCTGCCAGAACCGGTGACAGCACCTGTCAATTGTGCCCTCAAGTGAGCGCACGGGGCATCCTTTCCTTCCCCATCAATCTGTTACTTGTTAATGCCCTGCTTCCTTAGCCCTGGCAAGGCTGCTAATGGATTGAGATGTCTTTAGAGCCCTCTGCTACCCATGCCTTTAGATATCAAGATCCGTGAATAATGATGCAAATGAGTTGACCCAGAATAATTGACTGCTTCAGCACATTACAATCGGAGAGGATAAGGGCCGGTTTCTAACCTTCGAAGTTTGATTTACCCCAGTGGTGAAGATCAGCCCTGCTCTTTCTTTGCCAAATGTCTCTTTATACCGGTGGACTGTGTTGTGCAGAAATTTAATTCCAGCAACTATCCAAATGGCATTTCTTGAGTTCAGTCCAGTTGAATTCTGATTTGTGCCGCTTGACTATGAAGCAGAATTAATAATAGCGAGGGGAAAGCTCAGAGCCTGTGCGATTTCCCCTTCAATGACACGAAAGGGCATATATTGGCATGCTGTCTTCAAGGAGAAAATAACTCATGCCTGACAATACATGGCTTTGCGAAATTACTCATTTGCAAATCAAATTCAATTAATGCGTTTCTTTAACAGAGCTTCGCATTTTAGAATGTATTCTCATCATTAACAAAATACTCAATAATTTAAGCTTACAACTGTATGGATGACAGCTCATAATATATCTCTGACAAAAAAAATGTTTTTTCTGTAGCTGGCATGAACAGAGTTCTGAACTATTTACTGTGACAGATGTCCGGCTGGATTTTAAGAATGAAAACAGGAAGAAAAATCTTATTAAAATAGAAAAATCTGTTCCGTGCTTTGACGCAAGGTCATTGACTTCAGAGACCACTCGGAAATATCTTTGAATCTCGCTGTCAGTGTACAGCAGGACTAAGTAGGAATGGCACTCTGAAATGTTATGAAAAAGAAATATAGGCTTGCACTTATATAGCGCCTTTCACGCCCACCGGACATCCCAAAGCACTTTACAGCCAGTGATAATATAGGTTGGACCTCTCTGGTCTTGTCCAGAAACATACGTGGTTTGGCATTAGTTGAGCCTGAGGGAGAGGAGGGTTTATAAAAAAAAACAGAACCAAACCAGCGCATTCATCATCATCATAGGCAGTCCCTCAAAATCGAAGAAGACTTACTTCCACTCTAAAAATGAGTCCTTAGGTGGCTGAACAGTCCATTACGGGAATTACAGTCTATGTCACAGGTGGGACAGACAGTGGTTGGAGGAAAGGGTGGGTGGGGAGTCTGGTTTGCCGCACGCTCCTTCCGCTGCCTGCGCTTGGTTTCTGCATGTTCGCGTGCTCTTCCTCCAATTATGGTGGTCTTTGGCCAGGGGCTCCCAGGTGACGCTGAGGATGTTGCACTTTATCTGGGGAGGTTTTGAGGGTGTCCTTACAACATTTCCTCTGCCCACCTGGGGCTCGCTTGCTGTGGAGGAGTTCCGAGTATAGCGCTTGCTTTGGGGGTCTTGTGTCAGGAATGCGGACAATGTGGCCCGCCCAGCGGAGCTAATCAAGTGTGGTCAGTGCTTCAATGCTGGGGATGTTGGCCTGGTCGAGGACACTAACGTTGGTGCGTCTGTCCTCCCAGGGGATTTGCAGGATCTTGCGGAGACATCATTGGTGGTATTTCTCCAGTGATTTGAGGTGTCTACTGTACATGGTCCACGTCTCTGAGCCATACAGGAGGGCGGGTATCACTACAGCCCTGTAGACCATGAGCGGTGGCAGATTTGAGGGCCTGATGTTTGAACACTCTTCCTCAGGCGGCCGAATACTTTGATGGTGCACTGGAGGCGATGTTGAATCTCGCTGTCGCAATAACCACCACTGGGAGCAGCTGTCAGTCAGTGAGTGTGTGTGCGGCGATATGCTGGAGCAGCTGTCAATCAGTGAGTGCAGCGATTGGCTGGAGTGGCTGTCAATCGGTGAATGTGTGCAGCGATTGGCTGGAGTGGCTGTCAGTCAGTGAGTGTGCGCGGCTATTGTCTGGAGGGGCTGTCAGTCAGTGAGTGTGTGCGGCGATTGGCTAGAGCAGCTGTCAGTCAGTGAGCGTGTGTGGTGATTGGCTGGAGCGGCTGTCAGTCAGTGAGTGTGTGCGCGAGTGCTGAGGGAGCTGCCCACAGGCTGCCAGCGTGCACACACACACACACACACACACACACACTCACACACAGGAGCCTGAGCACTGTCGACAGATACCAGTAAGCCTGGGCTAGGCGTGACCTCCTGTGTTCGGAAAATTATCTGTTTCAACACCGGACTGGTCCTAAGGATGCCGGACCAGAGAGGTCCAACCTATCCATTTGAAGTGTAGTCACTCTTGTAATGTAGGAAACTTGGCAGTCAATTTGCACACAGCAAGCTCCCAGAAACAGCAATGTTATAATGACTAGAAAATCTTTTTTGAGTGATGTGGGTTGAGGGACAAATATTGACCAGGACACCAGCGATAACTCCCCTGCTCTTTTTCGAAATAGTGCCCTGGGACTATGGTGTACACTGAAATGTTATATGAATAATGTGTCAGCTGTGGCTCAGTGGGCAGCACTCTCACCTCTGACTCAGAAGGTTGTGGGTTCAAATCCCACTCCAGTGATTTGAACACAAAAAAAATCTAAGTTGACACTCCAGTGCAGTGCTGAGGGAGTGCCGTCTCTCGGATGAGATGTTAAACCGAGGCCCCATCTGCGCTCTTAAGTGGACATAAAAGATCCCACGGTGCTATTTTGAAGAAGAGCAGGGAAGTTATTTCCAGAGTTCTGGGCAATATTTATTCCTCAATCAAATAAACAGATTATCTGGTCATTATCACATTGCTGTGTGTGGGATCTTGCTGTGCGCAAACTGGCTGCCGCGTTTCCCACATTACAACAGTAACGACACTCCAAAAGTACTTCATTGGCTGTAAAGCACTTTGAGGCGTCCGCTGGTCGTGAAAGGTGCGATATATAAATGTAATCTTTCTTTCAGGAATGGATTTATGTCGACTCCTCTGCTCAACTTCATTGCAATGATAGTTTGTTTTGTAGTCCTATACAATCTTTATATCACTCTGCATAAAACAGCAACTTCAAGAGGCTTTTATGCTTCATTTTAAATGTTTGCCTTAAAACGGAATAACTTACCGCTGGACTCAAAGTTCTGTGGCCACAGTTTGCAAAGTAACAGTAGTGGGTCTCTCGGGCTTTCGTGTTTTCTTGCCAGCCATTACGTGGTCACTGGGCAAATATACAGCTGCCATGGCTGAGTCATCAAGTTTCTTCTGCCAAGAAGCGTAATACAGGCTTTTATGCATCAGCTGCAGAATTAAATGTAATTCTCGCACCGCCAGTATTGTGATACGAGGGCCTGCAGGAGCTGCTGCTCAGCAAAAAAAGGAGGAAAGATTTAAAGGACTGACATGGATTATGAGGACATTTACACCAGCTGTTTCTCAGCAGGCATAAATCACCGTAAGTGGATTTTGCAAGTAATTCACCAGATGGTGATAAAATACATGCATCATCGCAACGGCACATTAAAACGGTGGTAAACCCAACTTGTAGTTACGTGCACAGTCGAGTCGCACAGTAATAAATCGTCAAATCCATTCCCATTGTCCCGGGGCTGTCGGCCTCTCTTCGGTGAGAGGCTGACCCGCTGGTGAGGGGGGCCTTTGAATTCCTGAGAGGTTCTTCTTCCAAAATGCAGTGCCCTTCTGGCAGATTTCAGCTCCTCTTTTGTTTTTTATTGGTCTTCTTAAATAGCAATTCTGCAGCGGCCCCTTTGTAATCGGCACCCCATCCACCACCTTAAACATTCACTCCCTCCACCACCGGCGCATCGTGGTTGCGGTGTGTACCATCTACAACAACCGCAGCAACTCGCCAAGGCTTCTTCGACAGCACTCCTCAAACCCGCGACCTGTACCACCTAGAAGGGCAAGGGCACAAGGGCACCTAACTCCCCAAAGCTTCACCACCACAAACAAGGCACAAGTCAGGAGTGCGATGGAATACTCTCCACTTGCCTGGATGAGCGCAGCTCCAACAACAGTCCAGAAGCTCGGCATCATCGAGGACAAAGCAGCCCGCTTGATCAGCACCCCATCCGCCACCTTCAACACTCACTCCCTCCACCACCGGCGCCCCCTGGCTGCAGTGTGCACCATCTACAAGATGCACTGCAGCAACTCGCCAAGGCTTCTTCGGCAGCACCTCCCAAACCCGCGACCTCTACTACCTAAAGGACAAGGGCAGCAGGCGCATGGGAACACCACCACCTCCACGTTCCCCTCCAAGTCACACACCATCCTGACTTGGAAATATATCGGTCGTTCCTTGATCGTCGCTGGGTCACAATCCTGGAACTCCCTCCCTAACAGCACTGTGGGGGCACCTTCACCACACGGACTGCAGCGGTTCAAGAAGCCGAAGACCGCCTATTTCCATCTCCGTAACATCGCCCGTCTCCACCCTTGCATCAGCTCATCTGCTGTTGACACCCTCATCCATGCCTCTGTTACCTCTAGACTTGACTAATCCAACCCACTCCTGGGTGACCTCCGACATTCTAGCCTAGGTAAACTTGAGGTCATCCAAATCTCGGCTCCCCATTTCCTAACTCGCACCAGGTCCCGTTCACCCATCACCCCCTATGCTCGCTGACCTACATTGGCTCCCGGTCCAACAATGTCTCGATTTCAAAATTCTCATCCTTGCTTTCAAATCCCTCCACGGCCTCGCCCCCTCCCTATCTCTGTAATCTCCTCCAGCCTCACAACCCCCCAAGATGTCTGCGCTCCTCTAATTCTGCCCTCTTGAGCATCCCTGATTATAATCACTCCACCATTGGTGGCCGTGCCTTCTGTTGCCTGGGCCCCAAGCTCTGGAACTCCCTCTCTAAACCTCTCCATCTCTCTTTCCTCCTTCAAGACGCTCCTTAAAACCTATCTCTTTGAGCACGCTTTTGGTCACCTGCCCTAATTTCTCCTTATGCGGCTCGGTGTCAATTGTTTTGGCTCATAACATTCCTGTGAAGTGCTTTGGGACGTGTTACAACTTTAAAGGCGCTATATAAATACAGGTTGTTGTTGTTGTACACACTGCAGCTCCCAGCCCCGACCCGCGAGGGACCATCAGCAGCAGGTCGGGGCCACAAAAGGAGCGGTGAGAGACCCCTGGGAGCAGCATGGCGGCATACCAGTACAAGGTACAGCGAAGCCGGTCTGGGAGGGTGACGGCAGTGAGAGGGCGACTGGAGAAAAAGGTTAGTAAAGACAAACGTAGGTCCCCTGCAGTCAGAATCAGGGGAAGTCACAACGGGGAACAAAGAACTGGCAGACTAATTGAACAAGTACTTTGGTTCGGTATTCACTAAGGAGGACACAAACAACCTTCCGGATATAAAAGGGGTCAGAGGGTCGAGTAAGAAGGAGGAACTGAGGGAAATCCTTATTAGTCTGGAAATTATGTTGGGGAAATTGATGGGATTGAAGGCCGATAAATCCCCAGGGCCTGATGGACTGCATCCCAGAGTACTTAAGGAGGTGGCCTTGGAAATAGCGGATGCATTGACAGTCATTTTCCAACATTCCACAGACTCTGGATCAGTTCCTATGGAGTGGAGGGTAGCCAATGTAACCCCACTTTTTAAAAAAGGAGGGAGAGAGAAAACAGGGAATTATAGACCGGTCAGCCTGACATCGGTAGTGGGTAAAATGATGGAGCAATTATTAAGGATATCATAGCAGCGCATTTGGAAAGAGGTGACATGATAGGTCCAAGTCAGCATGGATTTGTGAAAGGAAAATTACGCTTGACAAATCTTCTGGAATTTTCTGAGGATGTTTCCAGTAGAGTGGACAAGGGCGAACCAGTTGATGTGGTGTATTTGGACTTTCAGAAGGCTTTTGATAAGGTCCCACACAAGAGATTAATGTGCAAAGTTAAAGCACATGGGATTGGGGGTAATGTGCTGATGTGGATTGACAGGAAGCAAAGAGTAGGAGTAAATGGGTACTTTTCAGAATGGGAGGCAGTGACTAGTGGGGTACCGCAAGGTTCTGTGCTGGGGCCCCAGCTGTTTACATTGTACATTAATGATTTAGACGAGGGGATTAAATGTAGTATCTCCAAATTTGCGGATGACACTAAGTTGGGTGGCAGTGTGAGCTACGAGGAGGATGCTATGAGGCTGCAGAGTGACTTGGATAGGTTAGGTGAGTGGGCAAATGCATGGCAGATGAAGTATAATGTGGATATATGTGAGGTTATCCACTTTGGTGGTAAAAACAGAGAGACAGACTATTATCTGAATGGTGACAGATTAGGAAAAGGGGAGGTGCAACGAGACCTGGGTGTCATGGTACATCAGTCATTGAAGGTTGGCATGCAGGTACGGCAGGCGGTTAAGAAAGCAAATGGCATGTTGGCCTTCATAGCGAGGGGATTTGAGTACAGGGGCAGGGAGTTGTACAGGGCCTTGGTGAGGCCACACCTGGAGTATTGTGTACAATTTTGGTCTCTGAGGAAGGACATTCTTGCTATTGAGGGAGTGCAGCGAAGGTTCACCAGACTGATTCCCGGGATGGCGGGACTGACATATCAAGAAAGACTGGATCAACTGGGCTTGTATTCACTGGAGTTCAGAAGAATGAGAGGGGATCTCATAGTAACGTTTAAAATTCTGATGGGTTTAGACAGGTTAGATGCAGGAAGAATGTTCCCGATGTTGGGGAAGTCCAGAACCAGGGGTCACAGTCTAAGGATAAGGGGTAAGCCATTTAGGACCGAGATGAAGAGAACTTGTGGAATTGTCCACCACAGAAAGTTGTTGAGGTCAATTCACTAAATATATTCAAAAAGGAATTAGATGTAGTCCTTACTACTAGGGGGATCAAGGGGTATGGCAAGAGAGCAGGAATGGGGTACTGAAGTTGCATGTTCATCCATGAAGTCATTGAATGGCGGCGCAGGCTCGAAGGGCCAAATGGTCTACTCCTGCACCTATTTTCTATGTTTCTATGTTTCTATGGATTGGACATTATCAAGGTCCAGGTCGGTGATTGGAGGGTGGGCAGGTACAGCAGGAGCAACGCGATCGGGGCCCAGAAGAGTGAGGGCCCAGGGGCATCACGGGCCAGCCCACACTGCGATATATGTGTGTGCACTCGGTCCGTGCAGCAGAGCAGGTCTCCAGTCGTCTTGGGTCATCCTTGCCACTGGACCATGACCTAGCTCAAGTCCATGTGGTGGCCTCTGAACCTCATCTCTATCATCTGGAGGGAGGAGAGCATGCCGGGGGATCTCAGAGATGCAGTAATCGTGACCACCTTTAAAAAAAGGGACAAGTCTGACTACGGCGACGACAGACGAATCTCCCTGCTATCAGCCATTGGGAAAGTCGTCGCTAGAATCCTCCTCCTCCATCGTATTGCTTCCAGTTTGGCTAGCCCAATCTATGTGCATATTAAAGTCACCCATTATAACTGCTGCACCTTTATTGCATGCACTCCTAATTTCCTGTTTGATGCCCTCCCCAACATCACTACTACTGTTTGGAGGTCTGTACACAACTCCCACCAATGTTTTTTGCCCTTTAGTGTTCTGCAGCTCTACCCATATAGATTCCACATCATCCAAGCTAATGACTTTCCTAACTATTGCATTAATCTCCTCTTTAACCAGCAATGCTACCCCACCTCCTTTTCCTTTTATTCTATCCTTCCTGAATGTTGAATACCCCTGGATATTGAGTTCCCAGCCCTGCTCATCCTGGAGCCACGTCTCCGTAATCCCAATCACATCATATTTGTTAACATCTATTTGCACAGTTAATTCATCCACCTTATTGCGGATACTCCTTGCATTAAGACACAAAGCCTTCAGGCTTGCTTTTTTAACACCCTTTGTCCTTCTAGAATTTTGCTGTACAGGGGCCCCAGTTGTTTACATTGTTTACATTGTACATTAATGATTTAGACGAGGGGATTAAATGTAGTATCTCCAAATTTGCGGATGACACTAAGTTGGGTGGCAGTGTGAGCTGCGAGGAGGATGCTATGAGGCTGCAGAGTGACTTGGATAGGTTAGGTGAGTGGGCAAATGCGTGGCAGATGAAGTATAATGTGGATAAATGTGAGGTTATCCACTTTGGTGGTAAAAACAGAGAGACAGACTATTATCTGAATGGTGACAGATTAGGAAAAGGGAAGGTGCAACGAGACCTGGGTGTCATGGTACATCAGTCATTGAAGGTTGGCATGCAGGTACAGCAGGCGGTTAAGAAAGCAAATGGCATGTTGGCCTTCATAGCGAGGGGATTTGAGTACAGGGGCAGGGAGGTGTTGCTACAGTTGTACAGGGCCTTGGTGAGGCCACACCTGGAGTATTGTGTACAGTTTTGGTCTCCTAACTTGAGGAAGGACATTCTTGCTATTGAGGGAGTGCAGCGAAGATTCACCAGACTGATTCCCGGGATGGTGGGACTGACCTATCAAGAAAGACTGGATCAACTGGGCTTGTATTCACTGGAGTTCAGAAGAGTGAGAGGGGACCTCATAGAAACGTTTAAAATTCTGACGGGTTTGGACAGGTTGGATGCAGGAAGAATGTTCCCAATGTTGGGGAAGTCCAGAACCAGGGGTCACAGTCTAAGGATAAGGGGTAAGCCATTTAGGACCGAGATAAGGAGAAACTTCTTCACCCAGAGAGTGGTGAACCTGTGGAATTCTCTACCACAGAAAGTAGTTGAGGCCAATTCACTAAATATATTCAAAAGGGAGTTAGATGAAGTCCTTACTACTCGGGGGATCAAGGGGTATGGCGTGAAAGCAGGAAGGGGGTACTGAAGTTTCATGTTCAGCCATGAACTCATTGAATGGCGGTGCAGGCTAGAAGGGCTGAATGGCCTGCTCCTGCACCTATTTTCTATGTTTCTATGTTTCTATGTTTCTATGTTTCAACTGTCTTCTCCCCATGGCCGAGGAGCTCCTCCCGGAGTCACAGTGCGGATTTGGTCCCCTAGGGCACAACAATTTTTGCAGAGCAACAGCTGCAGGACAAATGCAGGGAACAGCGCCAGTCCTTATACATGACCTTCTTCGACCTTACAAAGACCTTTGACACTGTCAACCGCGAGGGTCTATGGAGCGTCCTCCTCCGTTTCGGATGCCCCTAGAAGTTCGTCACTATCCTCCGCCTGCTCCACAGTAACATGCAGGCCGTGATCCTTACCAACGGATCCATCACCGACCCAATTCACGTTAGGACCGGGGTCAAACACGGCTGTGTCATCGCCCCAACCCTCTTCTCAATCTTTCTCGCCCCCATGCTCCACCTCACAGTCAACAAGCTCCCCGCTGGAATGGAACTAAACTACAGAACCTAGTGGGAACCTGTTCAACCTACGCCATCTCCAGGCCAGGTCCAAGACCACCCCAACCTCTGTCGTCGAGTTACAGTACACAGATGACGCCTGCATCTGCGCACATACAGAGGCCGCACTCCAGGACTTAGTCGACGTATTTACTGAGGCGTACGAAAGCATGGGTCTTACGCTAAACATCCGTAAGACGAATGTCCTCCACAAGCCTGTCCTCACCACACAGCACTGTACCCCAGTCATCAAGGTCCATGGCGTGGCCCTGGACACTGTGGACCACTTCCCATATCTCGGGAGCCTCCTATCAACAAGAGCAGGCATCGACGACGAGATCTAACACCGCCTCCAGTGCGCCAGTGCAGCCTTCGGTCGTCTGAGGAAAAGAATGTTTGAAGACTGGGACCTCAAACCCGGCACCAAGCTCATGGTCTACCGGGCTGTAGCAATACCTGCCCTCCTGTATGGCTCAGAGACATGGACCATGTACAGTAGCCAGCTCAAGTTGCTGGAGAAATATCACCAACGATGTCTCCGCAAGGTCCTACAAATCCCCTGGGAGGGCAGGCACACCAACATCAGCGTCCTCACTCAGGCTAACATCGCCAGCATTAAAGCACTGACCACACTCGATCAGCTCCGCTGGGCAGGCCACATAGCCGCATGCCAGACACGAGGCTCCCAAAACAAGTGCTCTACTCGGAGCTCCTTCATGGCAAGCGAACCAAAGGTGGGCAGCGGAAACGCTACGAGGGCACCCTCAAAACCTCCCTGATAAAGTGCAACATCCCCATTGACACCTGGGAGTCCCTGGCCCAAGACCGCCCTAAAGGGAGGAAGTGCATCCGAGAGGGCGCTTAGCATCTCGAGTCTCAACGCTGAGAGCATGCAGAAATTAAGTGCAGACAGTGGAAAACAGATGGCGAAGCAGTCCCACCCACCCCTTCCCTCAACGACTATCTGCCCCACCTGTGACAGAGTCTGTGGCACTCGTCTTGGACTATTGAGCCACCAAAGAATTCACTTCAGGAGTGGAAGCAAGTCTTCCTCGATTCCGAGGGACTGCCTATGATGATGATGTGTGCGCACTCGGTCCGTGCAGCAGAGCAGGTCTCCAGTCGTCCTGGTTAACCCTTGCCACTGGACCAAGACCTCGCTCTGTCAAGCCCGTGTAGTGGCTGGTGTGCAACGGCCACCCCACATTAAAAAAATCCACCCACAAGGCATCTTCCACCCTTCAGGATGTCGTTTGGGATCTGGGATATTATATTCTTCATTGAAACACCTGCGAACTCATCCCTTTTTGGCATGGAAGCAAGTCATACGTGATACGAGGGACCGCCTATGATGATGATGACACACTGCAGCCACATGTGATGGTGGTGGAGCGAGTGAATGTTTGAGGTGTCCTATCTCATTAAGATGGTGGAAGCAAAGTGAAATTTAAAAGAAAATTAACTGTTCTCTCTTCAATATCAGATGCTCGACTTAAGGTACAGATAATGGAACAAAAATTAACCAGTATGCTGACAATAAGGATTGTTTCCAGCTTTACACACATGCGAGGAACCAGACTGCATTCTTTGGTGAGATCCTTAAAGAGTAATCAGAAAGATATCGAAAGGATTAAGGCCCCAAGTTTCCACACGCGGCGAAAAAGGCGCCCCTCAGAGTTGGGCGCCTGTTTTTCCCGCCGAAAACGCCGCCTGAAAAAAAAATGCGGTATTCAAGGAGCTCGATGTCTGCTTGGCGCAGCGCACAGGGGGCGGAGCCTACCACTCGCGCCGATTTTGTAAGTAGGAGGGGGCGGGTACAATTTAAATGAGGCTTCTTGGTGCCGGCAACCCTGCGCGTGCGCGTTGGAGCGTTCGCGCATGCGCAGTCTGAAGTAAACATTGGCACTCAGCCATTTTTAAAAGTGCTGCAGAAAAAGTGAAGATTTGTTTCTTGGACCCCTGCAAAGACTTGCATTTTAATTTTCTTGATATTTCTGTGTGTGAGGGAGTGCTTTTAGCAGCACTGCTGAATAAATCAACTGCTGATATCAGTGAGTTCAGCTTTTCACTGCTAAACTTGCAGAACCGGTGCCTGCAAATTAAGGACTGTGTGTTTGGAGAAATAAAAGTGCCAATTCAACTTTACAATGGATCAACTTCCACCAAGAACAAAGAATTTCTTGCATGAGGAAGCAAACCATTGCATAATATGTGGTGCACCCATTCTGCAAATTTAAATATAAAGATGTCGATGTGGCTGCCTCTCCCTGTCCAAATGGCCTCAGTCAGTCCCCCTCACAGCGCGAAGACTGCTGCTGCTCCCGGCCAGCCACTGACACCGCTGCAATCCCATGGCCGAATGGCCTCAAGTCCGTCCGGGTGCTGCATCTTCGCGGGGAATGAAGGCCTGCCTCATGCACCAAGGCTGCCTGCCCCTGCCGTCGAGACCGACGCCACACCGCTGCCTCAAGCACTGAAGCTCAGCACCAAGGCTGCTTGCTGCCTGCTGCCTGAAAGGCCTGCCTGAAGCACTTTCACACAGGTAGGAAGATGGTTTATTTAATCTTTTCTTTGCTTATAAATTTTTATTCAGGTTGGATTTATTTGTATAATATTTGTATAAGTATAACTAAGGATTGATTGTCGAATGTAATGACTTCCCTTCCCCCCCCCTCCCCTCCCCCCCCCACCTCGTTCCCGACGCCTAATTTGTAACCTGCGCCTAATTTTTTAAAGTGTAGACAAGATTTTTTCAAGCGTACAAAAATCTTCACGTGCTCCATTCTAAGTTAGTTTGGAGTACGCTTTCACTGTGGAAACTTTCAAATCAGGCGTCAGTGGCCGGACACGCCCCCTTTTGAAAAAAAAAATCAGTTCCAAAGTGAAACTGTTCTACCTGACTCGAACTGCAGAAAACTAAATGTGGAGAATTCCGATTTCTAAGATACTCCGTTCTACACCAGTTGCTCCTAAAAACCAGGAGCAAATCATGTGGAAACTTGGGGCCTAATAGTCAGATCAATGATATATATTAAATTTACTCTTCATCCAAAAAAGTTTTTAAAATGATGATACGTAAAAGAAAAGAAGAATTACTTTGTTTTATATAGCGCCTTTCATGACCACCAGACGTCTTAAAGCGCCTTACAGCCAATGAAATGCAGTCACTGTCGTAATGTAGGAAACATGGCAGCCAATTTGCGCACAGCAAGCTCCCACAGATAGCAACGTGACAATGACCAGATAATCTGTTTTGTTATGTTGATTGAGGGAAAAATATTGGCCCCAGGACACCAGGGATAACTCTCCTGCTCTTCTTCAAAATATGTGATCTGTTATGTCCACTTGAGAGAGCAGACGGGGACTCGACTCGGTTTAACATCTTGTTATTGTTAAGCTCATAATAAAGTAATGTAACTGAGTACTGTAGACATGAGTAAGTGTGACCTTAGCTCCTTTATTCAAACTCCAGAGTGCAGGTACAGCATGGGAGTCCTGCTTATATACAGTGCTCCCAAGGGATGCTGGAATCCCTTGGGACTCCAACAGGTATGCCCTCTGGTGACAGTATGATACAGGTTACCTGGGGTTTCATACATAACATCACTCCCTCCCAAAGTCAATAGTACACTTATTTACAGGGTGAGACATTCTGGGGCTTTTCGCTCCCTTGCGATCGTCTCGGTACAAATGCAGGTGTGGGTGAGTTGGTTAGTACTTCACTGGGCTGCTGGGCAGCTGGCCTTGCCGGGTGTGTTCAGCTTCGTGGTCGACTGTGATGTCGGTTGCCACTTGTGTGTTGTGATATATTCACAGAGCACAGCGCACACAGGTCTTTCTAACATGGCAGGCAGCTCTCGGAAGTCTCTGGAACCTACTGCTTCTGTTTATTATTAACTCTGTAGTTGCAGTACACAATACGTCCACATCCACAGTATGGAGCTGCATCATTACAAGCTTACAGACATTACACTTCTCCCTCCTTAATGAAGAAGTTATTATAACATCATACATAACGTGCATGTTTATACATAACACAGGATATAGACTTATTTTTTTCCAAATTTAAAAATTAAACTTAACCACTTGTTTTCTGTTTCGAAGAGGATACCTTCGCTCTAGAACAGAACCTTCCAAACATGATGTTGAATTTAAACTCATCCGAGGCTCGTCCTGAGGAACGTTTTCCTCCAAGGAATTTCCTTGATTTTCATTTGAACTCACTCTAACTTCAGACGGTTTGTTTTCCTGACTCGGACTCAGACTTAAATTCTGATTCTCTCCTGAATTTGTTTCCAGTACATTGGATTTAGGATTTGCTACTGGTGTATCAAAATTATCTGACTAGTCAGAAATAATTGAATCATTCCCACCTTCAACTCCTTCCATGTCTGTAGGTAAAATATGATCAATATGAACAAACCTAACCTGTCCATGATCAAACATCTTGACCAAATATGTGCGAGGACCACATATCTTCACCACTCTTCCTAGTAACCACTTTAACCATTTATGATGATGGTTTTTCACTCTCACCTTCTGGTTTAATTTCACACTTCTCTCTTTTACTCTACCTCTACAATGATTCCCTTTCTGTCTTAGTTGTGTCTCTTCTACGGACTATGCAAAGTTTGGTTTTAACAATGAGAATTTAGTTCGTGGCTATCATTTGAGAAAGAACCAGTAGTTGTGTGAGGATTATAACGATATGCAATCAAAAAATTAGCCAATTTGTGATCCAATGACAACTGTCATTTCTTTGGATTTGGATCTAACATTTGTTTTATGAGGGCAGGTTTTACAATTTGCTTGTGAACTGTGCAAATTCTTCGGAACTAAATTGTAGTCCATTATCTGAAACAATTTCTTCTGGGAGGCCAAATGAAGAAACTAAACTTCGCAAAATGTCCAATGTTTTACTTGTTATTTTCCACATTGGAAACACCTCAACCCACTTTGAATGGCTATCAATCACAATGAACAATTGTTGTTCTTCGAGCTCAGTAAAATCAATATGTAGCCTTTGCCATATCCTGGAAGGCCATTTCCATGGCTGTAATGGTACTGGTGGTGGTTGCTTGCTTACCGATTGACATGTCGCACACTGACTCACGATGTACTCTATATCTTTATCAAGAACTGGCCACATTAGTAACTGCTTGTAAAACTCTTGGTCAAGCACATTCCCAGGTGTTGGTTATAGAGGTCTCCGAATAATTTGCACTTGAATTTATTTGGGAAACCATTCTTGCACTCCACATGATACAATCTTTATCGACTGATAATTCATTCCTTCGAATGAAGATTGGATGAATATCTTTGACTGTTACATGGTTTGGCCATCCATTTGCAATATACTCATACACCTTTCACATCACTAGGTCACGTTTGGTTGTTCTACCAATCCCTTCAGCTGTGACTGGCAATTCATTAATTTATGAAAAATAGAACACTTCTTCCCTATCGGGTGTAACTTATGATGGGGAAGGCAATCTCAACATTGCATTAGCATTAATGTGATCAGCTGATCATCTGTATTCAATATCATATGTATATGCTGACAAAATCAAAGCCCATCTCTGCATTCGGGCTGCAGCTAATGTTGGAACTGGGGAGTTTGGATGGAGGATTGCTGTTAGGGGCTTATGGTCCGTAACAATGGTAAACTTACGACCATACAAGTATTTGTGGAAATTCTTGACCCCAAAAATTAATGCCAAAGCTTCCCTTTCAATTTGCGCATAATTACTCTCACTGGCACTGAGAGTGCATGAAGCAAAAGCAATTGGTCTCTCCTCCCCACTACGTGATACATGAGAGATCACTGCCCCAACTCCATACAGAGAGGCATCACATGCTAGCTTAATCTCCTTAGATATGTCATAGTGAACTAACATGGTGCTCTCTACCAATTTGCTTTTACACTCCTTGAATGCTGTATCGCCTTCTTTTGACCACTTCCAATGGACCTGTTTTTTCAATAGTTCATTCAGTGGATGTAATACTGTGGCCAAATTTGGTAGGAACTTCCCATAATAGTTCAAAAGACCCAAGAATGAACGAAGTTCAGTGACATTCCTGGGAGTGGGTGCATTTCTAATTGCATCCAGTTTTCCCATGGTTGGATGTAAACCATCTTTGTCTACTCTGTACCCTAAGTACTCCACTGAGTTTTGAAATAACTCACACTTAGCAGACACTCGTACTCTGTGCTTCTCTAGTTGTTTGAGCGCTTTATTCAATATGTTATTATGAATTTGCCTATTTGGTGCTGAAATTAGTATGTCATTCAAATAACATACTGCCCCTTCAATACCTTGCAAAATCTGGTTGATCACCCCTTGGAATATGGCAGGGGCGGAAGACACTCCAAACGGTAGCCTATTAAATAGATACAGGCCTAGATGAGTATTTATAGTCAAACATGACTTGGACTCCTCATCTAGTTCAAGCTGTAAGTAGGCAATCGTAAGATCCAATTTTGCGAAGATCTGACCACCTGTGAACAAATCTTCTACATTTGGCAATGTATTGGGGACATTACCCCCGAGAACCTGGTTTACAGTTACTTTATAATCACCACACAATCTTACCTTACCATCAGACTTAGGTACAACAACAATGGGTGTAGCCCAATTACATCGATCTCTCTTAGAAATAATGTTCTCAGTTTCTAGTCTTTTGAGTTCTTGCTCAACTTTCTCCTTGAGTGCATATGGTACGGAACATGGCTTGCAGTAACCCGATCTAGCGTCCTTCTGTACCCTGACACTTGCCTTGAAGCCTTGGATCGGACTGCCCGTTTCGCAGAACACCATCGATACTTCTTGATAACCTCATCATTTGATGCAAATCTCACTTCCACACGGAAAATCGCATTCCAATCCAGCTTCAGTGAGCTCAACCAATTTCTTCCTAGTAAGGCAGAGTTGTCTCCTGCCACTACTATTAGAGGCAAGTTCGGAAATTGATCCTTGTATTTCACCGGTGCGGTGATACGACCTGCCGCAGGAATGTTCTCTTCCGAGTAGCCTCGCAGCTCGAGCTTGGATTTCTCCAATGAAGAATCACGCAATTTGTCACGGTATAGCGACTCCGGTACTACACTCACAGATGCAACCGTGTCGATTTCCATTGGTATCTTGAATCCAGCAACATCTATGTGGATTTTGATACTTTTCGAATCGCTGTCCGTTAACCTCGTGCTCCTGATGACGTGTAACTCTAACATCTCCTCGTCCTGTTGTTGTTTTTCCTTGCTATGTATTCTCTTGGGATTTCTACCCATAGCTTTGAACGCTGGACTCATAGCTTTAAAAGCTGATTTACCCTTCAGTCAGCATGCCTTCGCAAGATGCCCAGCCTTTCTGTAGAAGAAACACTCTGCCTTCACATATGGACAACTTTGAGCAATGTGTTGTCCCAGGCACCTATAGCACGACTTCGACGCTCTGTTAGAATTTCCAGATTCTGAGACTTTGGGCCCCCAGCGCCTTTTACTTAGAACGTGCAGGCGATTCAACTCGGTTAACTGACGACTGTAATTATTATGAAATTCTCGGGAATATTGTTCGGCCATGCCCATCGACCTCGCTGTCTGACAAGCAATCTCAAAAGTCAAGTCATCCGTCGTCAATAACTTTCTTCTGATCACATCATTTTTCACCCCACAAACAAAACGATCCTGCAATGCTCGGTTTTGAAAGTTTCCGAAATTACAGTGAATAGATAGTTTTTTCGATGCTACAATGTAATCACCGATACTTTCATTTCGTATACCGAAACAATAGCTTTTAGCAATTTCTAACGGTTTAGGGTTATAGTGCTGCTCCAGCTTCATTAAAATCTCTTTAAGCGTTGTGTCCTTTGGCTCGTCAGGCACAAGCAGATTTATCAGTGTTTCATACAATTCCGGACCCGCCTGCGATAAGAAGATAGCTCGCTTCCATTCCAACACAGCCCGGTTCTGATCTGCATTCTCTGGAACTTCGATTATGTTATTTGCAGTGTCATTTCTAGTCGGTCCACATATGCCTTAAACCTTTCTTGGTCACGTTTATATTCACCTAAGTGTCCCATTACTGTTACGGGTGCTGCCATTTTAAACTCTGCAGTAACTAGTGTGCTCATTTTTTACCTCGGATTTTGTAGCTTTTTCCAAAGACAGTGAAGCTTCCAAAGCTTCTCTGTCAGCTGGCTGAATCCTTCACCAACAAAATTTCTGCTTTAACTCATCCGAAAAATCCTATTTCGCCGCCAAATGTGATATATTCACAGAGCATAGCATGTGTGTGTTTGAGTTGTCGAAGTTGATGGTGTCCTCTTCGGGTTGCTTGTGGCTGTTTTTGAATCTCGGTTTGGTTTGGTCCAAATGCTTTCTGCAAGTTAGTCCTGAAACACCCTATTCCCTTCTTTGGCCATGACAGTGCCAACAAGCCATTTGGGACCATGTCTGTAGTTGAGTACAAATACAGGGTCATTGACTTCAATATCGCGTGACAAGTTTGCGCAATCATGGTACATGCTTTGTTCATGCCGCCTGCCCTCGACGTGATCATGGAGATCAGGGTGGACAAGAGAGAGCCTTGTTTTGAGCACCCTTTTCAAGAGCACCATGGCTGGGGGAGCCCCGGTGAGCGAGTGGGGTCTGGTGCGGGAGCTGAGCAGGCCACTTCCTGGCCTTTAGACCTTTCACATGTGTAAAATCGATGCCTTGCCATCAAAACGCTTTTCTTCGGTTTAGGTGCTCCCGGACCAGCGTACACAGTTCTTCATACGATTTGGTTGTTGGTTTCACCGGAGCTAGAATATTCTTCATGAGGCCATAGGTTGTTGCCCCATAGACGTTGAGGAGGATCGCCCTTCGTTTGACAGCGTTCTCGTCCCCTTCCAGCATGTTGGCCACGAAGTATTGGTCGAGTCGCTCCACGAAGGCCTCCCAATCGTCCCCTTCTGAGAATTTCTCCAGGATATCAACAGTTCTCTGCATTTTCGCGTGGTTGTTCCTTATCTCGTCGCCAGTTGTTAAGCTCATAATAAAGTAATGTAACTGAGTACTGTAGACATGAGTAAGTGTGACCTTAGCTCCTTTATTCAAACTCCAGACAGATGGTACAGCGTTGGTGTCCTGCTTATATACAATGCTCCCAAGGGATGCTGGGATCCCTTGGGACTCCAACAGATATGCCCTCTGGTGGCGGTATGATATAGGTTACCTAGGGTTGCATACAGAACAGTTATGTCTTTAGATGCTTTGATAATGACTCCACGAGGCAATGTGTTGTACTTGAACTGCAGTGACCTTAGTTCTTTATTGATAACTCCAGAGTGAAGATCATACGTGGTGGACTGCCTTTTTTACTCGGCCAGACACACCTTTACAGGTAACTTACAAGTCTCCCACTGCAGTGCCCTCTGGTGGTACATCATATGTAATGGTACCAGCAGTAAATGTGTAGGATTCATGACATCACTCTCCCCCAAGACCTTAGTGCAAATCGCCTTCCTGCATTGACTGTGCTCTGGGCTTAGCTCTATCTGGTTGACCTTTCGAGGGTTATTTCCATCTTGGGTGAGTGGGTGGTGTTTCGTTGGCAGTAGAGACGCTGGTAGTTTCTGTTTCTTCGTCAATGGCCACTCTATTCTCTCCCCCCCGCCTACAGATTGTGTCGGGGGCTAATTACATTCATCTACCGTCAAGTTCCAAAAGAAAGGTTTGCATTTGCAGCCTCACAAGTTCCTTTGAATGGTGAGTTACATGGTTGATATACACTTGGGGTCAGAGCTGGGGTCAGCACCGGTGCGTGAGGACAAACTAGTGCCAGAGCTGCCCGGTGTCCCGGTAGTCTGGTGGTGACGCGGTGCCCAGTGCTGGCAGTGGGAACCCGGTTGGCTCAAGTTGCCTGCTGTCAGGGCTTTTGCCGTTGCTCCTAGCATCGGGCAGGTTCACAGATGCCTGTGACCTCCCTATCCTTTCCTTGTGCCGTGGGTCACTGCTGATCCCTGAGCGGCAGTTGTCTAGCATTGCACAGGGAACTGCTGACTTGCTTGCCTGGGCATTATTTGGTTTGGGATCCTGGCTGGTCCCGATGCCATTTTGGAGAACTGTTGCAGGTGACCCTTCGTTCCCGGGTATGGCCTTGGTGGTGATGGGGTTTGGAGGCTGTGTCTTGGCACAGTTTGCTCTTTCAGGCTCGTGGGGTTGGTGCCATCGGGTGCCTGAGAGGTGGAGCCGATTAGGGGCAGGGTATCGATACCGGTGCCGTTGGCCACCTGAGATTGCTTGCTCTGCAGCTTGTATGTATTGGCTGGTTGTGGCCATACTCCATGCTGCATAACTCTGGTTCCAGGGACGTAGGCTACTACATTGGTAGCTCGCTGCACCTGTGTGCTCCCGATGGGTGTTTGCCCACTGCATTGACTATGCAGTTGAAATCCTACATTGCACAATGTTTCATTACTCATAGTAAATAATCTGTAGCTCCGATCGGGATCGCGCGACTTTTCTTTGCTTATTGCACGTACACAACTCTGATCATCAATTGCACATTTTACATCTAACTCACAGTTGCTCTTACATTGATTGAGAATGTGGAACTGTCCCTTTAAGTGTGGTGGGTTGCAGACCTCCTTTAAGAGATCCTGGCTATCTTTACCCTCTTCTCCATTAGGTGCCACGTGTTGCTCCATCAGCGATGCACCTCGTGGTCTGGCCGCCGCCATCTTTTTCTTCACCTCGTGGTTTGGGCACCATCTTTCCTCCATCGACGATGTCGACTGCGGTGATCCTCTTCTCCCCGGGTTCTGCCACCGAAGCTGGGAAGTTGCCTTTGGATCCGATTTTCTTCCTCCAGAGTCCTGCCACTGGAGCCTGGAAGGTGCATTCGGGTCGTCTCAGCTGGATCATCTCCACGCAGTCGTGCTGAGCGGTCTGTGCCTCGGGTGCTGTGCTGGTCTGCTCTCTGGTGCCGGGTCCACCCTCGGGTGGGGGGCTTGCTTTGCCTGTGAGTGCGGGGGACATAGATTGCTGGAGTGATGAAATCTTCCCAGCTCCAATGGATCTTCTTCATCCACCTTCTTCTGAGTACCGTTGGTCCATTACCTGCAACAATCCACAGGGGTAACTTGTGCACTGCGCCATCATAGAGTACCTTTACATCCGCACTACCAATGACTGGAATAAGTTAATTGGTGTAGGTGCGCAGCTTTGCCTGAACTGGGACCAACTTGGTTCATTCAGTTTGATTGTCCCAAGCTTCTCAAAGGCTTCTTGATTCATTACTCACTGGCTCGCCCCAGTGTCCACTTCCTTGAAGACTGGAACGCCATTTATCTCGACTTCCGTCCTCAATGGGGAACACTCGGTGGTGCAGGTAAACATGCCATATACCTCATCGTGGGGCTGAGCTGCCTCTCTGCCTATCGTTTCATAATCTGCGCTGGATTCATGGCCATCTGTAGACTCTTCATCAACACAGTGAGTCATATTTCTTTTACACATTCACTGGAGGTGGCCCTTTGTGCTGCAGCCTTTACACACATAGTCTTTAAAGCGGCACTGGTGAGCCCTGTGATTCCCTCCGCAACGCCAGCATGGAGCTAGACGGTTAGCCCCGCTCGGCGGTTTCTGAGTTAAGGGACTCGGAGGCCTGTTCTCTCTTCCCTGAGAAGATTCACGTTCTACAGTCCCACCTCTAAAAGGCGCCATTCTGTGCACAGTACTTGCCGGGTTTGAGTCCTGAGGAATGTTGGGGAAGTCCAGAACCAGGGGTCACAGTCTAAGGATAAGGGGTAAGCCATTTAGGACTGAGATGAGGAAAAACTTCTTCACCCAGAGAGTGGTGAACCTGTGGAATTCTCTACAACAGAAAGTTGTTGAGGCCAATTCACTAAATATATTCAAAAAGGAGTTAGATGTAGTCCTTACTATTAGGGGGATCAAGGGGTATGGCGAGAAAGCAGGAATGGGGTACTGAAGTTGCATGTTCAGCCATGAACTCATTGAATGGTGGTGCAGGCTCGAAGGGCCGAATGGCCTACTCCTGCACCTATTTTCTATGTTTCTATGTTTTTACTATGAGTCATCTGCCTAGAGCCGCAGGTCGAGTTCGAATGCCTGGCTCACGGAGATGGCCTTCTGCAGTGTGACTGTGGTATCCACAGACAGTAGCTTATGAAGAAGGCCCTCATGGCGATTCCAATGACAAAGACAACCCACAGCGCTTTGGTGAAGTGGTCGCCGAAATCTCACAGTGCCGCCAGCCTCCTGAGGTCTGCAGCAAATTTTGCGATGTCCTGGCCTTCGGGCCGGCGGTAGGTGTAGAGGCGGTGCCTGGCTGTGAGGATGCTCTCTTTGGGCTTGAGTTGTTCGTGAATCAGCATTACAAGCTCCTCGTATGTCTTGGTCGTTGTCTTCGCTGGTGCCAGCAAGTCCCTGACGAGGCCATAGACAGTGAGCCCAAAGCTGGCTAGTGGTCTGCACTTATCAGCCAGTGTGGCCAGATTGTTACCTGCCAGGTCGTTTGCAGTGATGAAATGGTTGAGCCTCTCCACAAAGGCGTCCCAATCATCACCATCAGCGAACTGCTGTAACGTACCAAGGGTAGCCATTTTCGAGTGAAGGTCCGTAATCTCGTTGTAGGGTAGGACGAAAACCCCCTCATTTTACCCAGAAGGAAAAGAGCTGTGGGATCTGTCTGTGCTGCAATGTGAATTGAAACCGAGATGGTTTGACCTTGGCAGAGCACTGATTGGACGGGGGAGGACACCGGAGGGCCAATGGTGGGACAGAGTCAGCCGAAAGCATGGGGCTTTCAAGCCAATGGGAGAGCACTTGCTTGAAAACTGTGGGACTGACTCATCGCCATTATCGGGCTATTGTCTTCCCCATGTTTACACTATGGAGGGAAATTATGCAGACCTTCAGAAAACTAGGGAACCCCAAATAACCCAAGGGCCTACACAATGGCTACAGGAGGCCAATGCAATCAACACCTACTCAAACCTTGAGTAGGTTAATCAGTGGAAAAAACCCACAATAATCTAAAACTGCTGCATTTTTCAAAATCACAAAGCCCACCAATGGGAAAGATCGATTTCAGCACGAGAGGCGGACTGGATAATCTGGCTATAAAAAGAGGTTTCTGATGCAGTGTGTGTGCCTGCTCTGCTCTCGTGATCCAACAACCAGCAAGCCTCTCGATACTGAAGGAAAACCAGTGTCCGAAGACACCGAAGATAGAAGAAACAAACCACCAGACTGCAAAAGGCACAGTAGTGAGTATAACCTCTGGTCCCCAGAACTCCCAACTCAGTTAGGCCAGGAAAGGTGGGAGGTTGGGCATTGTACTGCTAAACTTGTGTAAAAATTTTTGTTGTGTCGTTTAGTGAGATTTAGGGGGATTGTTTTGGTGGTGTATTGCTGTTTGTTGAGATACACCTTGTCAAATAAATTGGAAGCCTAAGTTCCTCTTGGAATTACCTTGTCTCAGTTCTATTGTATTGCATCTCCGGATCGTGAGTCTTATGTCAGAACAGTGTAAGGGAAGCTAGGAGCGCCTCGAAAATGCTCAACTGTGTGTCACAGGCTAGGGCAGAAGGGGTTAGGAGTGTTTGACACTCACAGGTGCCTCACAGGCTAGGCATAAGCTATGGGGACGCACGAGTCTCAAAACCCCTTCATAAGCTGTGGACACAGTCTCTCCAGGGGTGCTCTTGCAGCACTCAGGGTACCTCACAGACCAGGCATAAATTGGAAGCCTAAGTTCCTCTTGGAATTACCTTGTCTCAGTTCTATTGTATTGCATCTCCGGATCGTGAGTCTTACGTCAGAACAGTGTAAGGGAAGCTAGGAGCGCCTCGAAAACGCTCAACTGTGTGTCACAGGCTAGGGCAGAAGGGGTTAGGAGTGTTTGACACTCACAGGTGCCTCACAGGCTAGGCATAAGCTATGGGGAATGCACGAGTCTCAAAACCCCCTTCATAAGCTGTGGACACAGTCTCTCCAGGGGTGCTCTTGCAGCACTCAGGGTACCTCACAGGCCAGGCATAAGCTGTGAGGGAAGAAGCCCAGAGAGAGACACCCAAGGCACAACAACACTCCCCGAGAACCCCTTACATCGTCACCAATTATTATGTCTTTAGATGCTTTGATAATGACTCTACGAGACAATGTGTTGAACTTGAACTGTAGTGACCTTAGTCTTTTATTGATAACTCCAGAGTGAGGATCACACCTGGTGGCCTGCCTTTTATACTAGGCCAGGTACACCTGTACAGGTAACCTACAAGTCTCCCATTGCAGTACCCTCTGGTGGTACATCATATGTAATGGTACCAGCAGTAAACATGTAGGATACATGACACATCTCATCTAAAAAAATGGCACCTCTGACAGTGCAGCACTCCCTCAGCACTGCATGGAGTGTCAGCTTAGATTTTTTTTGTGTTCAAGTCCCTGGAGTGGGACCTGAACCCACAATCTTCTGAGCCACACATAATATCCATTCTTTTTTAAGTTATCATTTAATATCATTGGAGTATATTCTGATCTATCAGTTTTTGGAATGCATTGCCTTGGATAATTGTAGGACTATGGACTAGATTTATTTTTTGAAAAGCAGGGAAAATTGTTCTTAATTAAAATTTACAACTTGTTAATGGCAACATGGAAATGCATGGTTTTTGAAACATGATTTCTGAGAGTGAATTGTATTATCGGTAATGAGAAAATAGTAGCCATCCATGATACATTTTCCGTTGTGCTTTTCAAGCAACTAATGAGATATTTAAGAGGTATAAATGTTGAATCCTTTGCTAATCCAACTGTGGCTGTACAATACTTGTGAGAATCAGTCAACATAATGTGACAGAAGCCAAATTTTCCACCCAGGCCCTGTACGCACTGCTACCCTTTGTAATTGAATGTTTGGAACAGATTGTTGCAGGGAATCAGGGCTTAGAACTTGGATGGTGCAGCACCTACCTCTCTACCACAGAAAGTTGTTGAGGCCAGTTCATTAGATATATTCAAAAGGAAGTTGGATGTGGCCCTTACGGCTAAAGGGATCAAGGGGGTATGAAGGTGGAGAGAAAGCAGGAAAGGGTATACTGAAGTTGCATGATCAGCCATGATCATATTGAATGGTGGTGCAGGCTCGAAGGGCCGAATGGCTGCTCCTGCACCTATTTTCTATGTTTCTATGGAGTGAAAAAGATGCACAGTCGGGTCCAATATTGCGTGTGGCCTGCACACACTCAGTCTGTGCCAGCAGAGCGCTCCACGGGAGACACTGATTGGCAGTCACTAACAATTATCACATCGTCAGAAGGGTGCTTACTCTGTTAGTGACAAGACTTACATTTCTGGGTCGAGTTTAATGGGAAATGAAGGAGCAAAAACTTCACGAGGTTACGCGCGAGAGGCCGCTGTCGCAAAGCAATGGCAGCACGGCGCAAATTGTCCAGTGACTTGTGGCGATTCCCAATTCACAGGCTATCTCTCCCTTGCTACAAGTCGTTGGACAATTTACACTTCAACAACTGCATTCACACGCCGTTATTTTTTCTGGGTCTAAAGTGCATGTAACCTTTCACAGACTTGTTAACTGTTAATGACCACCACTCAACCTCTCTGGCCCGGAAAATGAAACACTTCAATTGTGGAGTCTCCGTCCTTCAGGTCGTGAATTGTTGGGGATCTCAAATGTTACATTTTTGCATTTTTTTTCACAGATTTACTTTCTTGTCTTTCTCTTCCCTCGCGCCTCTGAGTCAGAAGGCTGTGGGTTCAAGTCCCACTCCAGGGACTTGAGAACAAAAATTCCAGGCTGACGCTCCAGTGCAGTGCTAATGGAGGCCGCACTGTCGGAGGTGCTGTCGTTCGGATGAGCCGTTAAACCGAGGCCCCGTCTGCTGACCCAGGTGGACGATCCCGTGGCATTATTTCGAAGAAAAGCAGGGGAGTTATCCCCGGTGTCCTAGGCCAATATGTATCCCTCAATCAACCACAACAAAAATCAGATTATCTGATCATTATCACATTGCTGTTTGTGGGAGCTTGCTTGTGTTCAAATTGGCTGCTGCGTTTCCTGCATTACAACAGTGACTACACTCCAAAAAGTATTTTATTGGCGGTAAAGCGCTTTGAGACGTCCGGTGGTGGTGAAAGGCGCTATATAAATGCAATCTTTCTTTCTTTCTTTCGTTCTATACCTGGGGTTGACTAATTCACCCTCTTTCTCTGTTTCTTTCTCAATCCTTAAATCTGGGTTAAGGAGAAACACTGTTGGTTTCACCATTCACTGACGACCCACATGTCCCATTGATCGTACTGTGATCCTGCTGTAATCAGCTTGCACTCCAAGCAAACTATCGTGCAAAGCTTAAGAGCTGAAAATGCGGCCAAGTGTCTAACTGGCGGGGTCGTGGTGCGATGCGCTGCTCCAGAAAATCGAGAGGCTGTGAACCGTGGCCCATTTGTTAGCACGCCCCGTCTCTGAGTCAGAAGATTGAGGGTTCGAGTCCCACTCCAGAGACTTGAGCGCACAAACTCAGGCTGACACTCCCAGTGCAGTGCTGAGGGAGTGCTGCACTGTCAGAGTGTCGTCCTTTAGATGGGATGTTAAACCGAGGCCCCATCTGCTCTCTTGGGTAGCTGTAAAAATCCCACAACACCATTTTGAAGCAGAGCATGGGCAGCTTCCTCACTCAACATCACTAGACACCAGCTGATCAGGTCCCGTTGCTGAGGGTGGGAGCTTGCTGTGTGAGAATTGGCTGCCGCGTTTCCTGCATTACAACAGGGACTGTGCGCGTCAAAAATATTTCATTGGCTGCAAAGCACTTTGGGATGTCCTGGGGTTGTGAAAGGCGCTTAATAAATGCAAGTCTTTCTTTCTGTTGACATTTCAAGCATTGACCTGAGAGCTTGAAAATCTTGTCAGCTGATAATCTTTCCAATAATATTTGTCACATTAAAAACTGAGAGCAGATTAAGTTGGCCTTGTATTATTACAACTGCTTCATTGAGCAAGCTCCCGAGAATGGCTGATGTAATTGGGAGATAAGGAAAACATGTTTTCTAAAATTCAGTTAACGGCTTGTTTGAGCTAGATTTTTTGCCGGGCTTGACTACTACAGCCTTGGCCCACCTCAAGGGCCATTATTCACTTTGAGCCCAATCAGCGAACTATTTGATTACAGTGGGCTCCGCAAACAAGTCCAATCTTGTCCTCAACCGATGTTCACACAAGGCAACTTGCAGCACAGCGACTGGATTAGGAGCAGGAGCTCTGGCTGGTTTCACCCCTCCCTAACGCATGGACATTGACGCCAATTTATATCGCCGCTGCCCCCTCTGTCCCCCAGCCCCCTCCCCACCGTACTGGTTGCGATCCACTAACTCAGCACAGGCCAGAGATCATACCTGGGACCTCCCGGCCCTGAATGGTTGAACTGCTCACTGGATAAAGTTGCTGCATCGTCGACAGAATACCTAGAGGTAATTTTACAAATTGGCGGAACTTCATGAGTAGATGGGAAATTGTGAGCACGATATGCGCTTGAATTTCTGAAAGAAAGACTTAAGAACATAAGAACATAAGAAATATGAGCAGCACTAAACCAGTTAGCCCCTCGAGCCTGCTCCGCCATTCAATGAGATCACGGCTGATCATCGACCTCAACTCCACTTTCCCGCCCGATCTCCATAATCCCCTGATTCCCCACGGCTCCAATTTGAGGCTGGATTGTCGGCTTTTAGCATTTCGTCACAGTTTGCGCCCTCGTCGTGTATTTTCGGCCAAAAAGTCATCTGGAGGAGCGTTGGCGTAAAGTCAGGCGTTGCACAACTGATTTTGTGCGTCCGAGCTGAAACTTTCGGGGGTTGAAGGTGGCGGCCATTTTACGCATGCGCATTGTGGGTTTTTTTTTTCCTGCCCCTCTTTTCCGGTCACAAACCCAAATGCAGGACACACGACAACTTCCTGCCCGCATGCGCATTTAAGCCAGCCCACTTCAGCCACTTCTGCTGAGATGGAGGAGCAGAGGGAAGGCAGTATGCCAGGCACTTCAGCTGGGAGGCTAGTAAGGCCTTAGTCGGTGCCACGGAGAGGAGGTGGGCCTCACTCCTTCTGTCTGGGGGAGCTAGACCACTCCCTCCTGTGTTCAAAGGAATACGGAGGGACACTGCACAGGAGGTGTCTGCTGCAGGACTGGCGCACAGTGCCGTAAATGATTCAATGACCTCACGAGGGTCGCCAGGGTGAGTATCATTTGCATCTATGCATGCCTGCATTACTTGTAACATTAATCTCATACACTATGTGAAGTCTTTCATGTCTCTGGTCCCTCTTAGCACTCAGTGGGGTGCCTTTCACAATGCCGAACAAAGATGAAGGCTTACATCGGCAACCATGGGCTTTCAATGATCAATGCACATCATTTCTTTCATTAAAATCATCCCTCGCAATGCACTCCAACTGCTCAAATCCCTTTCTGAAAGATCACTCACTTCTCCCATGGTCGATGCCTCTAACAAGCCAACACATACTGATGAAGCACAGGCAAGATCGCAGCAGATTGAACGGAGGTGTCGGGAACATTCACACAGTATCACCTATTCTACTGTGGCAGGCGTATGTGGCACAGCAGCAGACAGACCATTTTTGGAACCCTTCCTATTTTTCTCTTTGCAGTCAAAGCCCTCCCACAACAGGAGGGAGCAGCTGTGGACAGGCGGGCTGGGTCTGGCTCAAACATTACCTCTGACAGACGTGGGGGAGAAGGTCCCTGACCTCATGGGAGCCCCAGGTCAGACAGTTTCCGATGTAAGGTTTACACATTCTCACAAAAGGCACAGGAAGAGGCCACGAACTGAAAATGGTTTAAAGAAAACTTTGTGACTGCTGGGCGAGAGAAAAGGGCACCAGCCTGGGGCAGGTGGTGACATCACCGATCGATATAATCTCTGCGGTCAGGAGCTGGACCTGAGTATGCATCAGGACTAAGGGATTGATACAATCGTGCAGAGCATCCCCTGGATTGATTGGCCGGAGGGGGGAAACCAGTTCCCTATGGAGACTACAAGTCTACGAAAAACCAGGACAACAAAGGATCCCACAAGGCACGCGTTTTTGAAGAATGGCGCACTAAAGCTAAGGAGTTATCATTTGCCCTGTCGACTCCGTGTGCAAATTGTGGCCACCCAAATCCATCACCGCAGCCAGTCAAGCAGGTCACCACAAACATCGAGTCCGATCCAGGCGCATTAACGGAAAGCCCAGCCCATAGAAACATAGAAACATAGAAAATAGATGCAGGAGTAGGCCATTCAGCCCATCAAGCCTGCACCACCATTCAATAAGATCATGGCTGATCATTCCTTCAGTACCCCTTTCCTGCTTTCTCTCCCTATCCCTTGATCCCTTTAGCCTTAAGGGCCATATCTAACTCCCTCTTGAATATATCAATGAACTGGCATCAATAATTCTGGGCGGTAGGGAATTCCACAGGTTAACAAGTCTCTGAGTGAAGAAGTTGCTCCTCATCTCAGTCCTAAATGGCCTACCCCTTATCCTAAGACTGTGTGCCCTGCTTCTGGACTTCCTCATCATCGGGAACATTCTTCCCGCATCTAACCTGTCCAGTCCCGTCAGAATCTTGTAAGTTTCTATGAGATTCCCTCTCATCCTTCTAAACTCCAGTGTATAAAGGCCCAGTTGATCCAGTCTCTCCTCATATGTCAGTACCACCATCCCGGGAATCAGTCTAGTGAACCTTCGCTGCACTCCCTCAATAGCAAGAACGTCCTTCCTCAGATTAGGAGACCAAAACTGAACACAATATTCCAGGTGAGGCCTCACCAAGGCCCTGTACAACTGCAGTAAGACCTCCCTGCTCCGATATTCAAACCCCTAGCTATGAAGGCCAACATACCATTTGCCTTCTTCACCGCCTGCTGTAGCTGCATGCCAAATTTCAATGACTGATGAACCATGACTGAATCCACTTGTGACCTCAAATGAACCTGTGCTGTGCCACCTTCCTCATGCCACCCTGCCCCCTCCCCTGCCGCTAACCTGCAGGTTTCCAATCCAATATGACCAATCAGACGCGTGGCATCCCTCGAGGGAGGCCATCCGGATGATGACGAGGCAATGGAGGACACTTGCTTCCACGGAGCATCTGAGCTCACCAGTCGCCCGCCCGCCTCTGCCCCGGATTAAGCTCTTCCGGGGACGATGTGGAATTCGCGGCCTCTGAGGAATCGGAGGCTCCTGGGCCCCAGTGGCATACGACATTGCGGTGCCGGGGTGAAATCCTGCAGGCCATCTCTCCGGAGGGCGAGTTGGCAAAATCAGTCCATCAACAGACAGGCAGACCTTGAAGCGGACCTGGTGGAAACGTCCAGTGTGAGCGCGGCGATGAACCGTGACCTCGTTGATGCATCCGGGACGGACCCCAGCGAGCATTGGCGAGCTCACTGCGCGTCGTGAGGCCAGGGAGACCATCGTTGCCCACACA
Source organism: Pristiophorus japonicus (assembly GCF_044704955.1). NCBI lineage: Eukaryota > Metazoa > Chordata > Chondrichthyes > Pristiophoridae > Pristiophorus > Pristiophorus japonicus. The sequence goes on along the minus strand of NC_091981.1, from coordinate 9,820,299 downwards.
CAGAGGCTGCTGGACTCTGGAGGCGACAATGGATGTTACGGGTGGCCGCAAGGCTGCCATTAAAGCCTCAGATTTTCTGCCTAACTAGCATTGCCCCCAATTTAACCCTCTTACTGACCTTGACAAGAAAGGGTTAAGTCGCATAAAAGTGCCGCTTTAAATTGTTCACTCACGCAACGTTCTGCGCACAACTGTGACAGTCACTGACAAGTGCAATCTAAGATTCTCCAGCCTCCCTTTAAACATGGCGCCAATTGTGCCCGCTGCACCCTGGGACCACCTGGTTTTTTTTACTCAGGTCCTGGGGCGGATGCAAAATCAGATGTAATGCACGGAAGTTCCACCCGGGGGCGCTAGCGCAGTCCTGCACGGCAAGGGACATCATGCTGATGGTCAAAACGGAGGGCAGGGCAGTAAGTTTTTGTGCAGCCGCAAAACATTACCGAAATTTCCGGCTGGCTGCTAACATGGACACCCCATTTGGCATCCAGAAATACCTTTTTCCCCCGTGAAGCAAAACAGGCCGCGAATTCATGGAAAATCCAGCCCCAAAAAGCTATCGATCTCAGCCTTGAATGTACTCAGTGCCCCAGCATCCACAGGCCTCTGGGGCAGAGAATTCCAAAGATTCACAACCCTCTGAGTGAAGAAATTCCTCCTCATCTCAGTCCTAAATGGGTGACCCCTTATCCTGAGACTGTGACCCCTGGTTCTAGACTCTCCAGCCCGGGGGAAACAACCTCTCAGTATCTACCCTGTCAATCCCCCTCAGAATCTTGTATGTTTCAATGAGATCACCTTTCATTCTTCTAAACTCCAGAGAGTATAGGCCCATTCTACACAATCTCTCATCGTAAAACAGCCCTCTCGTGCATTTCTATAAGAACATAAGAAATAGGAGCAGGAGTAGGCCATACGGCCCCTCGAGCCTGCTCTGCCATTCAATACGATCATGGCTGATCCGATCATGGACTCAGGTCCATTTCCCCGCCCGCTTCCCATCACCCCTTATTCCATTATCGGTTAAGAAACTGTCTATCTCTGTCTTAAATATATTCAATGTCCCAGCTTCCACAACTCTCTGAGGCAGCAAATTCCACAGATTTACAACCCTCTGAGAGAAGAAATTCCTCCTCATCTCAGTTTTAAATGGGCAGCCCCTTATTCTTAGATTATGCCCTCTAGTTCTAGTCTCCCCTATCAGTGGAAACATCCTCTCTGCATCTACCTTGTTAAGCCCCCTCATAATCTTATGTTTCAATAAGATCACCTCTCATTCTTCTAAACTCCAATGAATACAGGCTCAACTTGCTCAACCTTTCTTCATAAGACAACTCCTTCATCTCAGGAATCACCCTAGTGAACCTTCTCTGACCTGCCTCCAATGCAAGTATATCCTTCCTTAAATCTGCCACCTATACCCTGCCTGTCCTATCATCATCATCATAGGCAGTCCCTCGAAGCGAGGATGACTTGTTTCCACCCCAAGAAGGGTTGAGTTCACAGGTGTTTCAATGAAGGACCTAATAGTCCAGATCCAGATTTACATCGTGAAGGGTGGAAGATGCCTGTGCGTGGATTATTTTAACGTGGGGTGACCGTTGCACACCAGCCACCACACGGGCTTGACAGAACTAGGTCTTGGTCCAGTGGCAAGGATTACCCAAGACTAACTGGAGACCAGCTCTGCTGCATGGACCTAGCGCGCACACATATCGCAGTGTGGGCTGGGCCCGTGCTGCCCCTGGGCCCTCGCTTCTTCTGGGCCCCAGATTCACTCCTCTCCTGGTCTCCGGTCACTTCCCTCTATGGACTCTTGCCGCTCCTTCGCCCCTCCAGCTGTGCCCGCCCGCACTGCAATCAGCGACCTGGCTTCGTAGTCGTTGCCCTCCTGCAGCAGCACGCGCTGTATGTGACTCCAGATCCACAGCAATGTGGTTGACTCTTAACTGCCCCTCTGAAATGGTCCAACAAGCCGCTCAGTTGTCAAGAAGGGGGTTCACCACCACCTTATCAGGAGCGATTAGGGATAGGCAATAAATGTTCGGTTTCCTAGTGACGCTCACATCCCATGATTGCAGATTTAAATACTGTTTATGTTGCTACCTTCAGTACAGCAATAACAGAAACAATTTTCTTCTCTTTCCCTCTGGTTGCATGTGGACCATATTGGAATGTATAGTATAATCACTGTGACTTTCGGTGATATGAATTGCACAGTTATTCACTCTAATCAATTCTCAAAGTGAAAACTCTGACTATCTGTCCTCAGAACTGCCTGACTCTGTGAAGTAGATCTTTGTTATAGGCTCCCCGATGTAAATCTCTTCCTGGATTAAACTGAAAATCCCAAAGCCTGCTCTTGCTTTGCGCTGCTAGTTCAATTCAGCCTGCCGATGGAAGTGGTTCTGTTGGAGAGGTGGGTGGGGCAGCCCTCTGTATAAAGCCCAGATTGTTGGGCTCAGTTGAATCATCCGGCTTTTGAACTGATTGCGATCACTACACAGTCGGAAAGTATACATTTGGCTCTTAGCTCAGGCTGAACTGATCAGTCTGTGAGGCAAACAATCCTATTTTGTACAAATAAAACAGGCAGTTGATAATCCATCCCACATGGGACCGCTGTTTCATACATAAGAACATAAGAAATAGAAGCAGGAGTAGGCCATTTGGCCCTTAGAGCCTGCTCTGCCATTCAACAAGATCGTGGCTGATCTTCGAGCTCAACTCCACCTTCCCACCCGATCCCCATATCCTTTAATTCCCTTAGTTCCCAAAAATGTACTGACATCTGTCTTTAATATACTCAACGACTGAGCATCCACAGCTCTCTGGGGTAGAGAATTCCAAAGATTCACGACCTTCTGAGAGAAGAAATTCCTCCTCATTTTCGCTTTCGATGGGTGACCTCTTATTCTGAAATTATACTCCCTAGTTCTAGATTCCCACACGAGGGGAAACATCCTCTCTGCATCTACCCTGTCAAGCTCCCTCAGAATTTATATGTTTCAATAAGATCACTTCTTATTCTTCTAAACTCCAATGAGTACAGGCCCAACCTGCTCAAACGATCTTCAGAAGACAACCCCGCAGGGATCGGTGCTGGGTCCTCAACTATTTACAATCTAATTTAATGATATGGATGAAGGAATGTAGCCTAGTTTGCTGATGATGCAAAGATGGGTGAAAAAGCAAATTGTGAGGAGGATACAAAAAATCTGCAAAGGGATATAGACAGGTTAAGAGAATGGGCAAAAACTTGGCAGATGGAGTATAATGTAGGAAAAGGTGAGGTTATCCACTTTGGCAGAAATAATAGAACAGCAAATTATAATTTAAATGGAGAAAAATTGCAAAGTGCTTCAGTACAGAGAGACCTGGGGACCCTTGTGCATGAAACACAAAAAGTTAGTATGCAGGTACAGCAAGTGATCAGGGAAGGCAAATGGAATGTTGGCCTTTATTGCAAGGGAGATAGAGTATAAAAGCAGAGAAGTCCTGCTACAACTGTACAGGGTATTACATCTGGAGTACTGCATACAGTTTTGGTCTCCGTATTTAATGAAGGACATACTTGCATTGGCGGCTGTTCAGAGAAGGTTCACCAGGTTGATTCCAGAGATGAGGGGGTTGACTTATGAGGGTAGATTGAGTAGGTTGGGCCTATACACATTGGAGTTCAGAAGAATGAGAGGTGATCTTATTGAAACTTGTAAGATAATGAAGGGGCTCAACAAGGTGGATGCAGAGAGGATATTTCCACTCATAGGGGAAACTAAAACTAGGGGACATAGTCTTAGAATAAGGGAACGCCCATTTAAAACTGAGATGAGGAGACATTTCTTCTCTCAGAGGGTTGTAAATCTGTGGAATTCTCTGCACCAGAGAGCTGTGGAGGATGGGTCATTGAATATATTTAAGGCAGAGATAGACAGATTTTTGAGCAATAATGGAGTAAAGGGTTATGGGGAGCGAGCAGAGTCTATGATCAGATCAGCCACGATTTTATTGAATGGTGGAGCAGGCTCGAGGTGCCAAATGGCTCCTATTTTATATGTTCTTATGTTCATCGCAGCAACCTAATGTACCTCTCTGAACTGCCTCCAATGCAAGAATATCCCTCTTTAAATAAGGAGACCAGAACTGTACACAGTACATAGAAACATAGAAACATAGAAAATAGGTGCAGGAGTAGGCCATTTGGCCCTTCGAGGCGGCACCATCATTCGATAAGATCATGGCTGATCATTCCCTCAGTACCCCTTTCCTGCTTTCTCTCCATACCCCTTGATCCCTTTAGCCATAAGGGCCATATCTAACTCCCTCTTGAATATATCCAATGAACTGGCATCAACAACTCTCTGCGGTAGGGAATTCCACAGGTTAACAATTCTCTGAGTGAAGAAGTTTCTCCTCATCTCGGTCCTAAATGGCCTACCCGTTATCCTAAGACTGTGTCCCCTGGTTCTGGACTTCCCCAACACCGGGAACAATCTACCCGCATTTAACCTGTCCCGTCCCGTCAGAATCTTTTATGTTTCTATGAGATTCCTTGTCATCCTTCTAAACTCCAATGTATAAAGGCCTAGTTGATCTAGTCTCTCCTCCTCATATGTCAGTCCGGCCATCCCGGGAATCAGTCTGGTGAACCTTCGCTGCACTCCCTCAATAGCAAGAATGTCCTTCCTCAGATTAGGAGACCAAAATTGAACACAATATTCCAGGTGAGGCCGCACCAAGGCCCTGTACAACTGCAGTAAGATCTCCCTGCTCCTATACTCAAATCCCCTCGCTCTGAAGGCCAACATACCATTTGCTTTCTTTACCACCTGCTGCACCTGTATGTAACTTTCAATGACCAGGTGTGGTCTCACCAATACCCTGTACAGTTTTAGCAGGGTCCGTGCCGTACCATTCTACGATTCTACAATCTTGTGGATTTGTGGGAAATAATTATTGCAACTTTAAATGAAAAATTCTGTCCTGAAAATGTTACCTCAGGAAAGCTAATGAGTTAAAAGGGATATGTAAACATAAAAAGTTACAGTTGATAATTGGGATATGCTTCAAAGATTTTTAAACATTAAAACAAAGCAGAAAATCTGTTAAAAATATTATCCATTGATAACATTTTTGGAGCGAGTGGGTCAACAGTGCTACTGGGACAAGTACATTAACACTAGAGTCAAAGTATCCGAGAACGGTTACAGCACAGAAGGAGGCCATTCGGCCCATTGAGCCCGTGCTGGCTCTCTGCAAGAGCACCTCAGCCAGTCACACTACCCCGCCCTTTCCCCGTAGCCCTGCAAATTACTTCAGGTACTTATCCAATTCCCTTTTGAAAGCCACGATTGAGTCTGCCTCCACCATCCTCTCAGGCAGCGCATTCCAGATCCTAACCACTCGCTGTGTAAAAAAGCTTTTCCTCATGTCGCCTTTGGTTCTTCTGCCAATCGCCTTAAATCTGTGTCCTCTGGTCCAGTGGAATTGTGGGATTGGACTAAGGTAACACCAATGAGATATGTCAAATGTATCTCCTTAAAGTGGCAACACCATTACAATTTCTGGATATCATAAAAGGGTCCTTTTTTTTTTAACAGGGTTCCTATTTAAAGAAAACAGGAGGCTTGGGCACAAGGTATACTTTAACATCACCAACTGTCTCAAATCTAGAAGACCATTTTGGACCGTCGCCGAAGTTGTTCAGCGATTTCCCTTCAGCCTTGATGACCAATGGTGAAATGCTTGGAAGAACTGTGACATTCGGAATGGATTCCTTATAGAGGATCCCACAGTACAACCTGAAGGATCAAACCTTCCTCGCAAACAGTGGACAATCATCAACTGGTCATGGTAGATGATGTCAAAGGATTTTTGAACGATAAGGAAGTCAAAGGTTATGGGGAGCGGGCAGGGAAGTGGAGTTGAGGCCGAGATTAGATCAGCCATGATATTGAATGGCGGAGCGGGCTCGAGGGGCCTACACCTGCTTTTATTTCTTATGTTCTTACGTTCTGCCACCTTCACTATCGGCGACTGTGGAGCTCCTAATCAGATCCTGGAGCACTTCATTGAGCACTGCCCTCAGAGGGAATTCACAGGCAGCCTACAAGATATCCACGCTGTTACACCGGAAGCTTTGGCCCGGATATCTAACTTAGATATTTGAATTGCTTTGCTGCTACCATAAGGAAGAAGAAGAAGCGGAAAAGGATTTGGGTCTAATTCCTGACAAAACTGTTCCAATGTTACTGGACTCCAACCTTTGCACATTTAGTTACAAGTTGAATTTAAATCCAAATTGAAAACTGTACAACTCATTCGTGAGAGTGTATATGGAACATTCCCACCACGGGATGGTGATCACAGGGAACACAGATTGAGAAGCACAGGCCACGAATTTCTGTCCATTGGTGGACGAACAGTCCGGGCTGCAGGTCCACAATTATCTGAAACATGGGCATCCTGTAAATGCTGCTCCTTGCTACGAGCTCCTGATCACAGAATCAGCCCTTCTGCATGCAGTTTGAGCACAAGAACCATATCGACATTTGCACATTTTACAGCTTGAAGCTCTGAAGAAGGACTCTTGGAAATGAAGTAATATTCATTGGGCCAAAGAAGGCTGAATGAGGAGGTGCTTGGCGTAGTATCGGCTGTGGCTCAGTGGGTAGCACCATCCCTTCTGAGTCAGACGGTTGTGGGTTTAATTCCTGCTCCACAGACAAGAGCTCAACAATCTAGGCTGACACTCCCAGTGCAGTACTGAGGGAGCGCTGCACTGTCGGAGGTGCCGTCTTTTGGATGAGACGTTAAACCAAGGCCCTGCCTACTCTCTCAGGTGGATGTAAAAGATACCATGGGCCCAAGTTTCGAGCCGCGCCGAGAACGGCGCAGTCCCGACCTGGACGCTCGTTTTTCGCGCCACAAAGTACGCCTAAAAAAAACCTCCAGTTCTCCATCTCCCTGCAGGTCCTCTGGCCCTGGGCGCAGCACAGCACGAGCTGTAGGGGGCGGGGCCAGGTCCCTGCGCTGAAAACAATGTCGGGACCTCTGCACATGCGCGCTACAGTGGGCACGCAAGTGCAGTAGCTCCAGGCGCCCGAAACTGTGTGGGAGGGGCCCGAAGCACGCAGCCCCTAGCCCTGGCCGAATGGCCTCACTGGGGCTGCGTGAATAAGGTTCCTCCCACGGCCAGCTCCTGCTTCCTCCCGACCCGACTCGACTCCCACTTCCCGCCCTCCCACCCCCCCGGACCGGACCCAACACCCGCTCTCCCCCCCCGACTGGATCCGACCCGACTCCCACTCCCCCCCCACCCCCCCGACTGGACCCGACCCAACTCCCGCTGCCCCCCCCCCCCCCGGGACTGGATCCGACCTGACCTCCCTCCCCCCAAACCGACCTCCCTCCCACCACCCCCCCGACCCGACCCAACGCCACCTACCTGTAAATCTGGTGCTGGGGACGGGCCCTGCCCGAAGTCTCGGGCCCGGCCCGTTCAGCCTCCCTCCCCCTTCTCCTTTCCTCCCCCTCCAATCTCCTTTCCCACCCCAATCTCATTCCCCCCCAATCTCCTTCCCCCCCAATCTCCTTCCCCCCACCATCTCCTTCCCCCACCACCATCTCCTTCCTCCCCATCTCCTTCCCCCTCCATCTCCTTTCCCCCCCATCTACTTTATCCCCTTCTCTCCCCTCCCCCCTTCTCCCCCCTTCTCCCTCCCTCTCCCTTCTCCCCCATCCCTCCCCCTTCTCCCCCATCCCTCCCCCTTCTCCCCATCCCTCCCCCTTCCCTCCCTCTGCTCTCCCCCTCTCTCCCTCTACCCCCCTCCTCCCCCTCCCCTCGCTGTCAGAAACACAGACACACAGACAGAGAGATAGAGACACTGACAGAGACACACTGGGGGGGGGGGGGGGGGGCGGTGGCATCCCAGCACGCTGTTGGAGGGCTCCCAGTGCTGCAGTCGGTAAGTAGAAAATGTTTTATTTATTGATTTTTAAAAATAATTATTGCTTATTAATTTTTTTTGATTGATTTATTGATTGATTTATTGATGTATTTATCATTTATTATTGATGATGGCTCTTTATTTGTAAAACTGAAGTGTTTAATGTTTGTAAACTTCCCTTTAAACCCCCTTCCCCCCGCCATTCCCTACGCCTGATTTGTAACCTACGCCTGATTTTCTAAAGTGTAGACAAGGTTTTTTCGAGCGTACAAAAATCTTCACTTACTCCATTCTAAGTTAGTTTGGAGTAAGTTTTCACTCACGAAACTTTGAAAACAGGCGTAAGTGGCCGGACACGCCCCCTTTTGAAAAAAAAATTCTGTTCCAAAGTGAAACTATTCTAACTGACTAGAACTGGAGCAAACTAAATGACGAGAATTCCGATTTCTAAGATACTCCGTTCTACACCAGTTGCTCCTAAAAATCAGGAGCAAATCATGTGGAAACTTGGGCCCTTGTCACTATTTTGAAGAAGAGCAGAACACTTATCCCCGGTTTCCCGGCCAATATCTCCAAAGCAGATTACCTGATCATTTTATCTCATTGCTGATTGTGGGAGCTGGTGTGGTTTCCACATTACAACAGTGACTACACTTCAAAAGTACTTCATTGGCTGTGAAGTGCTTTGGGGTGCCCTAAAAAAAGAATTCATATAGCGCCCTTCATGACCACCGGCCATCTCAAAGCGCTTTAAATGAAGTACTTTTGGAGTGTAGTCACTGATGTAATGCAGGAAACGCGGCAGTCAATTTGCGCACAGCAAGCTCCCACAAACAGCCATGTGATGATGACCGGATAATCTGTTTTTTTTAATGTCGATTGAGGGATAAATATTGGCCCCAGGACACCGAGGATAACTCCCCTGCTCTTCTTCAATATAGTGCCGTGGGATCTTGAGAAAGCAAATGCAGCCTTGGTTTAACGTCTCTTCCGAAAGACATGCAGGTAATGAAAGGCGCGGTATCAATGCAAGTCTTTCTTTATATTTATAGAGGTGTGAACAGCTTTTTCCCTACAGTGAATATGTGTATGGATATCAAAGGCACAACGCAATAGTCCCTTTGTTGTTGAAAGCATGGAAATGTCACCTACGGGATGAAACTGCTTCGACCTGGTTATTGTGGGATGTGATATGGAGGTCAATGGGGTTGATTTTCACTGCTGTCACCTGGTGTTGCGAGGCGCTAACGCTGTAAAATACCGCTGGTGCCGGAAATTTGAAATAAAAGCAGAAAGTGCTGGAAACACTCAGCAGGCGAGATATCATCTGTGGCGAGAGAAACAGAGTTAACGTTTCAGGTCGCCGACCTTCCGTCAGAACTGGAAGATTTTGGAGATGTAATTGGTTTCTGAAGTTATTTTAAATTTGCAGGGTTATGGGGGAAGTGCGGGGGAGTGGGACTAGCTGAAGTTCTCTCGCAGAGAGCTGACACGAGCTCGACGGGCCGACTGGCCTCCCACGGTGCTGTAACCGTTCTATGATTCTAGTACAGAGACAAGGAAAGTGGGAGGGGGGCGCGGGGGGTGGTGGGGGAGAGGGAGGAGAAAGAATAAACGGGAAGGTTTGTGATAATGTGGAAGGCGGGAGTGATAACTGACAAAAGAGATGATAGTGCAAAGCAAAAGGGGACGATACTAGGACGTAAAGAAAAGATTTGTCTGGAGGAGGTGTAAATCATAGAATCATAGACATTTACAGGAGGCCATTTTGGCCCATCGTATCCGTGCCGGCCGACAAAGAACTATCCAGTCTTATCCCACTTTCCAGCTCTCGGTCCGTAGCCCTATAGGTTACGGCACTTCAAGTGCATATCCAAGTACTTTTTAAATATGTTGAGGGTTTCTGCCTCTACCACCCTTTCAGGCAATGAGTTCCAGATCCCCATCACCCTCTGGGTGAAGACATTTCCCCTCAAATCCCCTCTAAACCCACCAATTGCTTTAAATCTGTGCTCCCTGGTTGTTGACCCCTCTGCTCAGGGAAATAGCTCCGTCCTATCGACCCTTTCTAGGCGCCTTATACTTTTATACACCTCAATAAGGTCTCCCCTCAGCCTGCTCTGTCCCAAAGGAAACAAACCCAGCTGATCCAATCTTTCTTCGTAGCTAAAATTCTCCAGTCCAGGCAACGTCCTCGTGAATCTCCTTTTACTCTCTCTTTCCAGTGCAATCACATCTTTCCTGTAATGTGGTGACCAGAACTGCACGCAGTACTCTAGCCTAACCAGTGTTTTATACAGTTCAAGCATAACCACCCTGCTCTTGTAGTCTATGCCTCGGCTAATAAAGGCAAGTGATCCATATGCCTTCTTAACCACCTTATCTCCCTGGTCTGCTTCAGGGATCTGTCGACATGCATTCCAAGGTCCAGCTAATTCTCTGCACTTCTCAGTGTCCCACAATTTAATGGGACAGAAATCCCGGCCTCCCCAGGTCCGTACGGGGTGTGTACGGAGTGTGTACGGGGTGTGTACGGAGTGTGTACTCAGTGTGTATGGGGTGTGTACGGGGCGTGTACAGGGAGTGCACGGGGAGTGCACGGGGTGTCTACGGGATGTGTACAGCGTGTGTACGGGATGTGAACGGAGTGTGTACAGGGTGTGTACGGGGCGTGTGCGGGGAGTGTACGGAGTGTGCACGAGGAGTGCATGGGCAGTGTACGGGGTGCATACGGGGTGCATACGGGGAGCGTACGGAGTGTGTACGGGGAGTGTATGGAGTGTGTACAGGATGTGTACAGGATGTGTACGCAGTGTACGGGGTGTGTACGCAGTGTGTACGGGGTGTGTCCGCAATGTGTACAGAGTGAACAGGGTGTGTACGGAGTGTGTACAGGATGTGCACAGGGTGTGTACAGTGTGTGTCCGGGGTGTGTAAAGGGTTTGTACGGGGTGTGTACGGAGTGTGTACTCAGTGTGTATGGGGTGTGTACGGGGCGTGTACAGGGAGTGCGCGGGGAGTGCACGGGGTGTCTACGGGATGTGTACAGCGTGTGTACGGGATGTGAACGGAGTGTGTACAGGGTGTGTACGGGGCATGTGCGGGGAGTGTACGGGGAGTGTACGGAGTGTGCACGAGGAGTGCATGGGCAGTGTACGGAGTGTGTACGGGGTGCATACGAGGTGCATACGGGGAGCGGATGGAGTGTGTACGGGGAGTGTACGGAGTGTGTACAGGATGTGTACAGGATGTGTACGCAGTGTACGGGGTGTGTACGCAGTGTGTACGGGGTGTGTCCGCAATGTGTACAGAGTGAACAGGGTGTGTACGGAGTGTGTACAGGATGTGCACAGGGTGCGTACAGTGTGTGTCCGGGGTGTGTAAAGGGTTTGTACGGGGTGTGTACGGGGTGTGTACGCAGTGTATACAGGTTGTGTACGCAGTCTGTACAGAGTGTACGGGGTGTGTACGGAGTGTGTACGGACCCGAGAAGGCATGGCAAAAGCCGGTTTTCGGCGCGCATGCGCTGAAAGCCGGCTTTTTCGATCTGTAAACTTGACAGATCCTCCATATCCCCACATCCAGGACATTCACAGGGGCAAGATAGCGGTATTCATCCACCCCCAGCAGATGTCATGAAACTCTTGTGTCTGATAAAAGCAGTCGTATAGCATATTTTTACGTAAGAGTTTTAAAACATACAAAAACATAGTAAATTAAAATAAAAAAATATACATTTTAATGTTAAATACCCTGCCCATTATGGTAAGTTTATTTTAAACCATAATTTTAAAACTTTTTAAAAGTCGGAAAAATATATATTTTTTATAAGACATTTATTAACTTTAATTTAAATTAATCTTAAATATGTGGTGTATTTTTTCTATTTTTTATTAGCGTTTTATATGTTTGTGGGGATTGCTCATTCATAATAATGGGAACTCCTACTTACGGAGTCCCATTATTATGAAGGAGAAATACTGTACCTGGATTGGCTGCCCAGTGCCATGTGACTCTAGCTCCAGCATACACGTGCTGCGATGAGCAGGGAGTGGAGGCCTCAGGACCGGGATCACTGGTAGGTGCAGCAGGAACAGGTAGGCGCGCATCTTATTTACCTTTTTCTGTCGATCGCCCGCGGGAAACAGGGGACCGGGATTTCAGGCCCAATGTGTATTCCCTTGCCTTTTTAGCCTTCCCCAAATGCATTACCTCACACTTCTCCAGATTGAATTCCATTTGCTACTGTTCTGCCCACCTGACCAGTTAGAAACATAGAAACAGAGAAATTTACAGCGCAGAAGGAGGCCATTTCAGCCCATCGTGTCCGCGCCGGCCGACAAAGAGCCGCACGGCCCTCGGTCAGCAGCCCTGAAGGTTACATGTAAACCTATGAACAATGAACAATGGCGGAAAGGTAAAGAGCACCCAGCCCAACCAGTCCGCCTCAAACATCTGCGACATCCCTTGCACTGGAACATTCTACATTCCACCCCAACCAGTGCTATGTGATCTTCTGGGAGAGGCAAAAACGAGATAAAAACCCAGGCCAATTTAGGGGGAAAAAATCCGGGAAAATTGCACTCCGACCCATCCAGGCGAGCGAAACTAGTCCAGGAGATCACCCTGGCCGTATTCGATTCCCTGCGGTACTTACCATTATATCTGCACCGGCCAACAAGAGGTCATCCAGTCTAATCCCAGTTGATTGATACCTTCCTGCAGTCTTCTGCTTTCTTTTTCATTAATAATCACACAGCCGATTTTTAACAACAGAATAATTACCAGCACCTGCCATCCACAAAGATGTGAGCGGTGGTTATGATCTGAAATTATTGAAATCAATGTTGCATCTGGAAGGTTGCAAAGTGCCTAATCGAAAGCTGGGGTGCTGTTCCTCAAGCTTCTTAGTTTCTCTCTCCACATATGCTACCTGACCCGCGAGTATTTCTGTCTACATCTTTGGGTTTCACTAGTTTGTAAGAATAAAAGTGTTTATTAATGATTCAAAATTGATTATGTGCATGTTAAAGGTGTAGATAATACGGAACACAGCCTATTTGTGCTGAAACAGAATGGAAGCCCACAGGTTGCTAGCATGAGCTGAGTGCTGAAACAAAAGAAACAAAATGAAGGCCCCCACAGAGATGCTGCATACCTTTTGTGTATTGGCCTCCAGACAGCCACATGTATGAGGAGAGCCGATAAGAGGCTGCCCTGGAGCCAAATTCCACTCGGGAGCTTCCTGAGGACAAGGGCCTTGAGGAATATTAAAAACGCAAGCCAGCAACGTTTCCTCTCTCTTCTCTCCTTGCTGGACACATGGCAAAAGACATCCTGTGAAAGACCAGCCAAATCAGCATGCCGTGTGTTCAAACCAGTCAGCAAAAGGGACATAACATATATCGCTTTTTATTATAACCTCATTGTATCTCTGTTGTAACTAAGGTGGATCTATAGGATATTTGACGACTATTATTATGCATAGAAACATAGAAAATAGGTGTAGGAGTAGGCCATTCGACCTTTTGAGCTTGCACCACCATTCAATAAGATCATGGCTGATCATTTTCTCAGTACTCCTTTCCCGCTTTGTCTCCATACTCCTTGATCCCTTTAGCCGTAAGGGCCATATCTAACTCCCTCTTGAATATATCCAATGAACTGGCATCAACAACTCTCTGCGGCAGGGAATTCCACAGGTTAACAACTCTCTGAGTAAATAAGTTTCTGCTCATCTCAGTCCTAAATGGTTACCCCTTATCCTCAGACTGTGACCCTGGTTCTGGACTTCCCCAACATCGGGAACATTCTTCCTGCATCTAACCTGCCCAGTCCCGTCAGAATCTTATACGTTTCTATGAGATCCCCTCTCATCCTTCTAAACTCCAGTGTATAAAGGCCCAATTGATCCAGTCTCTCCTCATATGTCAGTCCAGCCATCCCTGGAATCAGTCTAGTGAACCTTTGCTGCATTCCATCAATAGCAAGAACATCCTTCCTCAGATGAGGAGACCAAAACTGAACACAATATTTCAGGTGAGGCCTCACCAAGGCCCTGTATAACTTCAGTAAGACCTCTAGCTATGAAGGCCAACATACCATTTGCCTTCTTCACCGCCTGCTGTACCTGCATGCCAACTTTCAATGGCTGATGAACCATGACACCTCCCCTCTTCCTAATCTGCCGCCATTCAGATAATATTCTGCCTTCATGTTTTTGCCCCCAAAGTGGATAACCTCACATTTATCCGCATTATATTGCATCTGCCATGTATTTTCTCACTCACCTAACCTGTCCAAATCATCCTGCAGCCTCTTAGCGTCCTCCTCACAGCTCACACCGCCACCCAGTTTAGTGTCATCTGCAAAGTTAGAGATATAACACTCAATTCCTTCATCTAAATCATTAATGTATTGTAAAGAGCTGGGGTCCCAGCACTGAGCCCTGCGACACTCCACTAGTCACTGGCTGCTATTCTGAAAAGGACCCGTTTATCCCGACTCTCTAATTTCTATCTGCCAACCAGTTCTCTATCCATGTCAGTACATTACCCCCAATACCCTGTGCATTGATTTTGCACACCAATCTCTTGTATGGGACCTTGTCAAAAGTCTTTTGAAAGTCCAAATACACCACATCCACTGGTTCTCCCTTGTCCATTCTACTAGTTACATCCTGAAAAAATTCCAGAAAATTCATCAAGCATGATTTCCCTTTCATAAATCCATGCTGACTTGGACTGATCCTGTCACTGCTTTCCAAATGTGCTGCTATTTCATTCTTAATGGTTGATTCCAACATTTTCCCCACTACTGATGTCAGGCTAACCGGTCTATAATTATGCGTTTTCTCTCTCCCTCCTTTTTAAAAAAATGGTGTTACATTAGCTAACCTCCAGTCCATAGCAACCGATCCAAAGTTGATAGACTGTTGGAAAATGATCACCAATGCATCCACTATTTCTAGGGCCACTTCCTTAAGTACTCTGGGATGCAGACTATTAGGCCCTGGGGATTTATTGGCCTTCAATCCCATCAATTTCCCTAACACAATTTCCCGCCTAATAAGGATATCCTTCAGTTCCTCCTTCTCACTAGACCCTCGGTCCCCTTGTACAGCCGAAAGGTTATTTGTGTCTTCCTTCGTGAAGACAGAACCAAAGTATTTGTTCAATTGGTCTGCCATTTCTTTGTTCTCCATTATAAATTCACCTGAATCTGACTGCAAGGGACATTTGTCTTCACTAATCTTTGTCTCTTCACATATCTACAGAAGCTTTTGCAATCAGTTTTTATGCTCCCGGCAAGCTTCATCTTGTACTCTATTTTCCCCCTCTTAATTCATCTCTTAATCCTCCTCTGCTGAATTCTAAATTTCTCCCAGTCCTCAGGTTTGCTGCCTTTTCTGGCCAATTTATATGCCTCTTCCTTGGATTTAACACGATCCTTAATTTCCCTTGTTAGCCACGGTTGAGCCACCTTCCCCGTTTTATTTTTACTCCAAAAAGGGATGTACAATTGATGAAATTCATCCATGTGATCTTTCAATGTTTGCCATTGCCTATCCACCATCAACCCTTTAAGTATCATTTGCCAGTCTATTCTAGCCAATTCATGCCTCATATCGTCAAAGTTATTTTTCCTTAAGTTCAGGATGCTAGTTTCTGAATTAACTGTGTCACTCTCCACCTTAATAAAGAATTTTACCATATTATGGTCACTCTTCCCCAAGGGGTCTCGCACAAGATTGCTAATTAGTCCCTTCTCATTACACATCACCCAGTCTAGGATGGCCAGCCCTCTAGTTGGTTCCTCGACATGTTGGTCTAGAAAACCATCGCTAATACACTTCAGGAAATCCTCCTCCACTGCATTGCTACTAGTTTGGTAAGCCCAATCAATATGTACATTAAAGTCACCCATGTACATGTTTTTAATAAACTGCGCCAATTGATCTGAAAGAATCGTCTCACTGTCAAATGTAAGTCCAGAAGATTCAGAAATCCTACATGGTTGATGTTGCTTGACTGGCCATGGAGAATTTTCACAGAGCTTCTGCACCTTGGAAATTGTGCTTTTTCTCATTTGCGAACTCTCAGCTGTGAGTTAGCTAATTCAATGAAAGGGAAATTGTATGTGACTTGTGAAGGGATTAAGCTTATTGGGTTCAAAAGGCTTTGTTCATTGTATACTTCCTTGGGCACTATAACTCGGATTTCACACTGAACCCTTTCCACTTGACTTAACTCAGATCAAACATTCTTCCATCTCCTGCCAAGAATATAGAGCTACAGATTTGAACTTTTAAAGGCACTTATATTGCTTTAAAAAAAAATTGGAACACTACTTATTTCTACCATTGTATTTTACAGGATTAATTAACAGGAGCATGGTATCTCAATGGCACAACACACAATGGGCTGGGGACATGTGGAAAAGCTTCCTTTTACTGATACTGAGTCCAAGCCATGCTGATGAGGTTTATGCAGACAATTTTGTACTTGATCCTCAAAGCCCAAAGAATCATTGAGGGTAATTTTGACCTTCTTCGACAGTGGAAAACCGCCTCGTGTTGGATGTCTTGTGCCGTAAATTCTATGAAGTGAGCAGAACAAATCCTCCCCCTTTTAGAAACATAGAAAAATAGAAAAATAGGTGCAGGAGTAGGCCATTCGGCCCTTCGAGCCTGCACCACCATTCAATATGATCATGGTTGATCATACAACCTCAGTACCCCACCCCAGCCCAGCCTTCTCTCCATACCCCCTTGATCCCTTTAGCCATAAGGGCCACATCTAACTCCCTTTTGAATATGTCCAACAAACTGGACTCACAACTTTCTGTGGCAGAGAATTCCACAGGTTCACAACTCTTTGGGTGAAAGTTTCTCCTCATCTCCGTCCTAAATGGCTTACACCCCTTATCCTTAGATTGTGACCCCTGTTTCTGGACTTCCCCAACATCGGGAACATTCTTTCTGCATCGAACCTGTCCAATCCCGTCAGAATGTTATATGTTTCTATGAGATCCCATCTCATTCTTCTAAATTCCAGTGAGTATAAGCCTAGCCGATACAGTCTTTCTTCCTATGTCAGTCCTGCCATCCCAGGAATCAGTCTGGTGAACCTTTGCTGCACTCCCTCATTTTTATTAGAAAAAAAGACGAACATTTACATAGCGTCTTTCACGACCATCCCACTTTTTTGGAGTGTAGCCACCGTTGTAAATGTAGGAAAGCACAGCAACCAATTTGCAATCAGCAAGATTCCATAAACAGCAATGTGATAATGACCAGATAATCTATTTGTGTTATGTTGATTGAGGGATAAATATTGGCCCAGGACACCAGGGATAACTCCCCTGCTCTTCTTCAAATTAGTGCCATGGGATCTTTTACATCCACTGAGAGAGCAGACGGGGCCTTGGTTTAACATCTTATCTGAAAGACGGTACCTCCGACAGTGCAACACTCCCTCAGCATTGCACTGGGAGTGTCAGCCTAGGTTTTTGTGCTCAAGTTCTTGGAGTGGGACTTGAACCCACAACCTTCTGACTCAGAGGCGAGGGTGCTACCCACTGAGCCACTGGCTGACAAATATCAAAGGCATTACATTTGATTCTGTTCAATGACCAGACAGAATTTTTAACAGCGATCGTTCCATGGGTTGTGAGATACCGCTACAATCTCTTCATGATTAAACAGTTTATTTGGTCACCGCTGGTTAATAATTAATTTTGCATCACCTTACATCGTGTTACATCGAGTCTGCAGCACAGAAACAGGCCTTTCGGCCCAACTGGTCTATGTGGTAGTTATTCTCCGTGCTAGCCTCCTCTTCCTCTAACGCCATCAACGCACCTTCTATTCCTTTCTTCTCCATATACTTCTTCTTAAAGGCATTCTAACCACTCTCTGAGTGAAGAAGGATTTTGCTGAATTCCCTGCTGGATTTAGTAGTGACTATCTTATATTTATGACCTCCCATTTTGGGCTCTGCTGCAAGTGAAAGCATATTCTCTACGTCTACCATATCAAACCTTTTCAAAAGCTTAAAGACCTCTATCATGTCACCCCTCAGTCTTCTCTTCTCTAGCCAGGATAAACCAAACTGTTCAGCTTTTCCGTTCAACTCTGGTATCAGCCTTGTGAATCTTCTCTGCACCGTGACCAGTGCCTCTATATCCTCTTTATAATATGGAGACCAGAACTATGCACAGTACTCCAAGTGTGATCTAACCGAGGTTCAATACAAGTTTAACGTAACTTCTCTGTTTTTCAATTCTATCCCTTTAGAAATAAACTCCAGTGCTTGGTTTGCTTTGTGTATGGCCTCGTTCTTGGCCAGCAGTGGGGTGGGGCCTTGGGTGCTTAGGCCGTAGGTGGATCTGACTGCGGTAAGAATCCTGGCACATCATGGCTGTTGGGCATAACTTTATTAACCGACCTCGCTACTTTCAGTGATTTGCAAATGTAAATCATCATCATAGGCGGTCCCTCGGACCGAGGATGACTTGCTTCCACGCCAAAAAAAGGATGAGTTCACAGGTGTTTCAATGAAGAACCCGAACTACAACCTGAAGGGTGGAAGATGCCTGTGCGTGGATTCTTTTAACGTGTGGTGGCCGTTGCACACCAGCCACCACACGGGCTTGACAGAGCGAGGTCTTGGTCCAGTGGCAAGGGTTAACCAGGACGACTGGAGAGCTGCTCTGCTGCACGGACCTGGTGCACGCACATATCGCTGCCCCTGGGCCCCTGGCCCCGAACTCACATCTCTCCTGGGCCCCGATCACGTCCCTCCACAGTCTCTCGCCGCTCCTTCGCCCCGATCTCGCCGCGCCTGCCGCATCTGCCCATGCGCCAATCACCGACCTGGACCTTGCTTACGTCACTCTTCGCTGCCGTAGCCCTCCTGCACCAGCTCGCGCTGTACCGTGTAGTGGCCTCCACGCTGTCCAGGGGCCTCCGCTCACCCTCTGCTCCTCTACCCCATTTAGATGCTTATTACCCAAGCAGAATGTGAGCTCATTATTCATCCCACAAAAAATGCACCACCTCACACTTATTTATATTGAAATTAATTCGCAAATTACACGCCCATTCTGCAAGTTTATTAATGTTCTGTTGTATTTTGGAGGACAAAAAGAAATATAAGAGTATAGTGATTGGCAACATGGGTGTGACGGGCTGTCATTATTTTTGTTACGTTTACAACATTCAGACAGATATGTAAAAACTCAGACTCCACATGGATATTGTTCCTTCCCACCCACTCTGACTGTACAGCAGTTATCTTTAGTCAGAGCTCTGTAGTGTAAAAATTACACCCTTCTGTTTTCCAACAAACTTGTGTGACTGTGCGCAGACGCAAGTGTGGTCCGTGTACTGTAGCTCGACGACAGAGGATGCGACGGTCTTGGATCTAGCCTGGAGGTGACGAAGATTGATAATTGGAATTTTTTGTAATGCTTTTCTGAAGCATACAACAAGGGCTGAATTTTCAGTCTTCTGCCGCCCCTGTTAGTGCCCCGGAGGGCAGGCGGCCAGCATCCAGTGCCCCGCCAGGACATTCGGTGCCAGTTTCGATGGGGCGCGGAGCGTTACTGCCTGGAAAAGGCGAGCCGTGTGCGACACCAGCTCGAAATTTGCTTTGTGCCCGACCCGTAGCTCTCCGTAGAGCGCCCTCTGGTGGGAATGACTGTGGATGCTGCCGTTTCGAGCTGTAGCGGCCACAGTGAGGTAAGTGTGATTGGTGTTTTTTTTTTGTGATTTATGGTGTGGTGACTTGGGTAATGTTATTGGGATAGTTTTTGGTGTATTTTTTCAGATCTCCCCCCCACGTGGCCTCTCTCAGGGCGCTTCAAAGCCGGCTGTTTACATAGAAACATAGAAAAATAAAACATAGAAAATAGGTGCAGGAGTAGGCCATTCGGCCCTTCGAGCCTGCACCACCATTCAATGAGTTCATGGCTGAACATGCAACTTCAGAACCCCATTCCTGCTTTCTCGCCATACCCCTTGATCCCCCTAGTAGTAAGGACTACATTTAACTCCTTTTTGAATATATTTAGTGAATTGGCCTCAACAACTTTCTGTGGTAGACAATTCCACAGGTTCACCACTCTCTGGGTGAAGAAGTTTCTCCTCATCTCGGTCCTAAATGGCTTACCCCTTATCCTCAGACTGTGACCCCTGGTTCTGGACTTCCCCAACATTGGGAACATTCTTCCTGCATCTCACCTGTCTAAACCCGTCAGAATTTTAAACGTTTCTATGAGGTCCCCTCTCATTCTTCTGAACTCCAGTGAATACAAGGCCCAGTTGATCCAGTCTTTCTTGATAGGTCAGTCCCGCCATCCCGGGAATCAGTCTGGTGAACCTTCGCTGCACTCCCTTAGCAACTGAATTTTAGTTGCTCAGCCGAGCTAGCGTCCTAAAAACGGTGTGGAACACCTCCCTTCGCGCTCCGCCCCACACTCAGGGCCCAGCTGATGAATTTTGCGGTGGTAGACACAAACCATTTCCGGCGCAAAATTTACCGCTCTGCCCGGATTAACGCCGCGACAGAGGTCTGGTCGAATCTCCACCTCCAACAGTTTTAGTGATTAACCATTTAGAAAATCAATTCTTCGTACACAGATTTATCACAACTGGTTGACAATAGGCATTAGTTCATGATAAAAAAAACCTTAATCCATAAAATTATTCATTTTGGATTCTTGTTTTTAATATCAGGTTTATAAATGTATTCAACCTTGAAAGATTTGCCTTTATATTGAAACATAGAAAATAGGTGCAGGAGTAGGCCATTCGGCCCTTCGAGCCTGCACCACCATTCAATATGATCATGGCTGATCATTCAACTCAGTACCCCTTTCCTGCTTTCTCTCCATAACCCTTGATCCCTTTAGCTGTAAGGGCCACATCTAGCTCCCTTTTGAATATATCTAACGAACTGGCCTCTACAACTTTCTGTGGTAGAGAATTCCACAGGTTCACAACTCTCTGAGTGAAGAAGTTTCTCCTCATCTCGGTCCTAAATGGCTTACCCCTTATCCTTAGACTGTGACCCCTGGTTCTGGATTTCCCCACCTTTCACGAACAATGGACATCCCAAAATGGTTTCCCGTAAATGAAGTACTTTTTTGTGTTGTCATTGTTTTAAATGTAGGAAACGTGGCAGCCAATTTTCACACAGCAAGGTCCCACAAAAAGCAATGTGATAATGGCCAGATAATCTGTTGTTGTTATGTTGATTGAGGGATAAATATTGGGCAGGTCACTGGGGATAACTCCCCTGCTCTTCTTTGAAATAATGCCGTGGGATCTTTTACGTCCACCTGAGAGAGCAGACGGGGCCTCGGTTTATTATCTCATCCGAAAGACGGCACCTCTGACAGTGCAGCACTCCCTCAGCACTGCACTGGGTGTGTCAGCCGAGATTTCTGTGCTCCAGTCTCCTGGAGTGGAACGTAAACACACAACCTTCTGACGGAGAGGCGATGGTGCTACCAACTTATTAAAACTTTGTTCCAGGATGTGCGCATCACTGGCGAGGCTGGCATTTATTGCCCATCCCTTATTTCCCCTTGAGAAGGTGGTGGTGAGCCACCTTCTTGAACCGCTGCCATCCGTGTGGTGAAGATGCTCCCACAGTGCTGTTAGGGAGGGAGTTCCAGGATTTTGACCCAGTGATGATGAAGGAACGGCCGATATATTTCCAAGTCAGGATGGTGTGTGACTTAGAGGGAACTTGGAGGTGGTGGTGTTCCCATGCGCCTGCTGCCCTTGTCCTTCTAGGCGGTAGAGGTCGCGGGTTTGGGAGGTGCTGCCGAAGAAGCCTTGGCGAGTTGCTGCAGTGCGACTTGTAGATGGTACACACTGCAGCCACGGTGCGCGGTGGTGGAGGGAGTGAATGTTGAAGGTGGCAGATGGGATGATAATCAAGTGGGCTGCTTTGTCCTGGATGGTGTTGAGCCTCTTGAGTGTTGTTGGAGCTGCACTCATCCAGGCAAGTGGAGAGTATTCCATCGCACTCCTGACTTGTGGCTTGTAGATGGTGGAAAGGCTTTGGGGAGTCAGGAGGTGAGACACTCGCCACAGAACACAGCCAACAACTGAGGCACAGGTGACACATCTTTGTCGTGAAAAAGCAGTGGGGATATATCTAATAAGAAGATAATTGTTTTTAGCGGGGGAAGAATTCAGTGGAATATATTGAAATGTGGGCTATTATAAGAATAATAATGAATATTTCATCGTTTTGTGTTGCAATGAGGAACTGTGAGTAGATGAAAGTATTCCAATGTACCTTTTGATTGAATCAGTGTTTACTCTCATATTCCATGAAAAAACACATCTGAACGTTTGCTATTAACGTATAAATCACAACTGATACAATATAGCATCACAGTTAGAGCTACTTTATTTGCCCTCTTGGAGTTTTTCAAAGACAGTTCTGTACAATGGACACATAAATCTCATGTAAAGTGCCCTTTACTGTAAGAATCAGTTCCAAGTTGAATGACAGATCCAATTTAAATTGGGAATTAGTTTATTATTTCATGTAAAAGGGTTGAATTATTCAGTTGGTTGAAATAAAAACCAATATCCCAAAATATCTTTGGTGGCAGAAAGTTCTGCTTGCTTCCCATGTCAGATTCATAGCACAGAACCACTATCTCATTCCATTTTCTTTAGTGTCAGCTGTGGCTCAGTGGGCAGCACACTTGCCTCTGAGTCTGAGTGGAGTTAAGTCCCACTCCAGGGACTTCTCATTGTATTGAACATAATTGTATTGAGGGTGAAGAGATCGGAGCAGAAGTAGGCCATTTGGCCCTTCAAGCCTGGTCTGCCATTTAAATATCATATCTGATCTTGGGCTCAGCTCCCATAAAGCTTCACTCTCTTATTGTTCAAAAATCTGTCTATCTCCACCTTAAATATATTCAATGACACAGCTCTCTGAGGCAGAGAATTCCACAGATTTATGACCCTCTGAGAGAAGAAATTCCTTCTCATCTGAGTTCTAAATTGGCAACCCTTTACTAAACGATGGCCCCTGGTTCTTGATTCCCCCACGAGGGGAAACATCCTCTCTGCATCTACCTTGTCGAGCCCCCTCAGTATCTTATATGTTTCAATAAGATCACCTTTCATTCTTATAAACTTCAATGAGTATAGGCCCAAACTGGTCAATCTTTTTTCATAAGTCAACCCCTTCATCTCAGGAATCAATCTAGTGAGCCTTCTCTTAACTGCTTAATTTTAAAAAAAAGCTTACATCAAAATGTTATAAGGCATATGCTTGTCAGAATTTCCAGATCTGTAATGAGTTAACTGATATTGGCAAAAGCAACAATGGGGGTACTATAATTGGTCAAAATTTCCACTCCTGATTATTGTCCAGTGACTACTGATGGAAGTGTGGCTATCAGTCAGGACAGAATTGGGCACCACTCTGAAGCCTCTGAAGTCGAATAACCAGCGAACACACATCATCAAGGCTCATACATGGATGAGATCTCACAGGACTCCTGAAATCTATGTCGGTGCACCCCGGTAAAGAGTTGATGCCTTGGGTGAATGGACAAAATTGGTGAGGTTTGTTTCAGGTTAATGATCAATAGTTTTATTTCTCTTCGACAAATCTAAGCTGACACCACAGTGCAGTGCTGAGGGGGCACTGCACTGTCGGAGGTGCCATCTTTTGAATGAGATGTTAAACCGAGGCCCCGTCTGCTCTCTCGGGTGGTCGTAAAAGATCCCATGGCACTATTTCGAAGGAGAGCAGGGGAGTTATCCCCAGTGTCCCGGCCAATATTTATCCCCAATCAACATCACTAAAAACCAGATTATCTGGTGATTATCACATTGCTGATTGAGAGAGCTTCCTGTGACAAAATTGGCTGCTGCGTTTCCCACATTACCACAGTGGCTACACTCCAAAAGTACTTCACTGGCTTTGAGATGATCAATCGTCGTGAAAGGCACTATATAAATGTTAAATAAGTGGAAGATGCCTGTGCGTGAGTTCTTGTAACATGGGGTGGCTATTGCACACCAAGCACCACACGGGCTTAGCTGAGCAAGGTCTTGGTCCAGTGGCAACAGGATCCAAGACGACTGGAGACCAGACACTGCTGTATGAGCTCAGTTGATTACGGCGAGATATTGGCCGCAAGCTCGGCACTTATACAGCAGTACCTGGTCTCCAGTCATCTCGGACCCCCTTGCCACTGGACCAAGACCTTGCTCAGCTAAATCTGTGTGGTGGTCGGTGTGCAACGACCACCCCACGCTAAAAGAAATCACGCACCGGCATCTTCCACTCATTTAATATGAAGTTCGGGACCTGGGATGTCAGGACCCTAATGGACAACTCCAACAGCGACAGACCGGATTGCCGCATCACCTTAGTTGCCCGGGAACTTAGACTCTTTGACTTCGACATCGCCGCCCTAAGCGAGACCCGGCGGGCAGGGGAAGGCCAGCTCAAGGAACATGGTGAAGGTTATACCTTTTTCTGGAAAGGAAAACCAGAGGCTTCGCCGTCAAAAATGAACTGATCGGTTGCCTGCGGGATTAACAAATGCCTGATGACCCTTCGCCTTACCCTATCCCAGAATCAATGCACCACAGTCATCAGTGCATACGCCCCAACACTCGATGCAACGGATGAGGCTAAAGAGCGTTTTTATTCCAACCTCGAGACATCCCTGTCCTGCGTCCCCAAGGACGACAAATTGATCCTCCTAGGAGACTTTAATGCTAGGGTCGGCACAACCCTCTGGGGAGGCGTGATTGGCAAAGAGGGGGCAGGGAAAGCCAACTCCAGCGGCACCCTACTCCTGATAAAATGTCTAGAACATCAACTCCTCATCACCAACACCCTGTTCCGCCAGAGGGACAAATGCAAGGCATCGTGGCAACACCCTCGCTCCAAGCACTGGCACCTGCTCGACTGTGTCATCGTTCGAGCCAGGGATCGCAAGGATGTGCGCACCACCCGCGCCATGACAGGAGCCGACAGCTGCTGGACAGACCACCGCCTAATCCGATCCATCATCAACATTAACATTGCCCCAAAGCAAAGGGGACAGCAGAAGCAGTGCCGCAATAACATTAATGCCTTAAAGACCCAGCTCAGAGAGCCCTATACAGCCAGCGACTCACAGCCAATCTGGTATGCCTTGATGACCCTGAGATGCTCAATGCCCACAGCGCTTGGTCTGCCCTCCAGGCCTCCATAACCAGTGCCTGTGAAAAGACACTTGGTCACTCAACCAGAAAACACCAGGACTGGTTTGATGAAAACAATCAGGTGATCCAAGAACTAATAGATCGCAAGCGCAGAGCATTTTTGAGCCTCAAGCACAACCAAACTCTGGAGCTACAAAGCAACATTACAGACGGCCCAAGGCTGAGGTCCAACAAAAAACCCGGCACCTAAAGAACAGGTGGTGGATGGAGAAAGCACAGGAGATACAACACGATAGCCACGATATGCGAGGATTCTTCACTGCAATCAAGACCACCTACGGTCCAAAATCCCAAGGTCCCATCTCACTCTTGGCCAGGAATGGTGAAACACTCATCAAGGACACCGAGGCAGTCAGGGCCCGCTGGAAGGAGCACTTTGACGATCTCCTCAATCGAGACTCTGCCTTTGACTCGAGTGTTCTCAACTCCATCCCGCAGCATGCTACCTGCCACCACCTCAGTGAAACTCCACCGCTACACGAAGTAGGCAAAGCCATAAAACAATTCAAGAATAACAAAGCTACGGGTGTGGTTGGAAGTCCTGCTGAGGCGCGAAAATATGGCAGGGAGGAGCTTTTGCCACGGATACATGACCTCATCTCTCTCAGTTGGAGGGAGGAGAGCATGCCGGGAGATCTCAGAGATGCAGTGATTGTGCCCATTTTTAAAAAGAGGAACAAATCCGACTGCGGCAACTACAGGGGAATCTCCCTGCTATCAACCACTGGGAAAGTCGTCGCTAGAGTCCTCCTCAACCGTCTTCACCCTGTGGGCCGAGAAGCTCCTTCCGGAGTCACAGTGCGGATTTCGTCCCCTCTGTGTTAATCCATTCACTGTCCTCACTCTTAACTTGCAGTGCCGCTGCACTGTATCGACTGTATGACATCTTTTCAATGATTGGATGTTTTGGACCAGGCTTCTGGTCCCCTCTCCTCGTCTCCCCACTCTGTGGCTCAGTATTTGTTTCCACATCTATTTATGTTGTGAGATGGCCTGAGACTTTTTTTTGATAACATTAACAGCGCTATACAAATGCAGTTGTTGTCGTAGCTCATCTGGGAACTGCTGTAATCTGTGGGGAAGAGAAAGTACTTAAAAAATGGTCCAACAAAAAGAAGAAAGAAAGACTTGCATTTATATAGCGCTGTTCACCATCACCAGACATCCTAAAGTGCTTTACAGGCAACAAAGTACGCTTTGGAGTGTATTCACTGTTGTAATGTGGGAATCGCTGCAGCCAATTTGCACACAGCAAGCTCCCACAAACACCAATGTGATAATGACCCAGATAATCTGTTTTAGTGATGTTGATTGAGGGATACATATTGGCCCCAGGACTCCGGGGATAACACCACTGCTCTTCTCCGAAATAGTGCCATGGGACCTTTTACGTCCGCCTAAGAGAGCAGGCGGGGTCTCGGCTTAACATCACATCCGAAAGACAGCACCTCCGACAGTGCAGCACTCCCTCAGTACTGCACTGGAAGTGTCAGCCTGGATTTATGTGCTCAAGTCCCTGGAGTGGGACTTGAACCCACAACCTTATCCCCTGGTGTACTGGCCACTATTTATCCCTCAATCAACATAACAAAAAAACAAATGATCTGATAATTCTCACATTGCTGATTGAGAGAGCTTGATTGTACGCAAAATTGGCTGCCGCGTTTCCCATATTACAACAGTGCCTACACTCCAAAAATACTTCAATGGCTTTGAGATGTCTGGTGGTTGTGAAAGGCACTTTATAAATCAATCATCAAGATTCACGGCGCGGCCTTCGACAACGTAGACCATTTCCCATATCTCGGGAGCCTCTTATCAACTGAGGCAGACATTGATGCGAAGATTCAGTATCGCCTCCAGTGCGCCAGTGCAGCCTTCGGCCGTCTGAGGTAAAGAATGTTTGAAGACCTGGCCCTCAAATCTATCACCAAGCTCATGGTCTACAGAGCTGTAGTAATACCCACCCTCCTGTATGGCTCAGGGACATGGACCATGTACATAGACACCTCAAGTCGCTGGAGAAATACCACCAACGAAGTCTCCACAATATCCTACAAATCCCCTGGGAGGACAGACGCACCAATATTAGCGTCCTCGACCAGGCCAACATCCCCAGCATTGAAGCACTGATCACACTTGATCAGCTCCACTGGGCAGGCCACATTGTTTGCATGCCAGACACGAGACTCCCAAAGCAAATGCTTTATGCGGAGCTCCGTCATGGTAAATGAGCCAAAGGCGGGCAGCGGAAGCATTACAAGGACACCCTCAAAGCCTCCCTGGTAAAGTGCGACATCACCACTGACACCTGGGAGACCCTGGCCGCACACCGCCCGAGGTGGAGAAAGTGCATCTGGGAGGGCGTTGTTGAGTTCTTCGAGTCTCAACGCAAAGAGCGTGAAGAGGTCAGGCGCAGGCAGCGGAAGGAGCGCGCGGCAAACCAGCCCCACCCACCCCTTCCCTCGACGAATGTTTGTCCCACCTGTGACAGGGTCTGTGGCCCCTGTATCGGACTGTTCAGCCACCAGAGAACTCACTTTGGGAGTGGAAGCAAGTCTTCCCCGATTCCTAGGGACTGCCTATGGTGATGAATATAATAACTGTAAGTCTTTCTTTCTTTTTCGAGCTCTATTTTGACCTTTATCCTTTTGCTGGTGAAACCAACCCACTGATACAGTTCACAATCAAGATGTCCTATAAACAGTGCCTAAGAGTTCTAAGCCTTCTTATTTCTACCTGTACTGAGCCACAACAGCACCAAATACATATTTGTAGCACTTGTGTATGCTGGTAGTGAGCTGGTGCATACCTTCTTTTTAATATATTCCTCCAATTACAGATTGCAATGATCAGTGCACAATCCAGTTCAGTTTGTCAACTCCCATGTGCTGCAATAGATGGAACGTTCAAAGTAACGTTCAAAGTAACCATTCTAAATCAATTTATTCTTAGTGGCCTCAGTCGATGAGAATAGCCCCTATAGTTAACAAAATTGCAGTGTATAATTGACATTTTGAACAAGGGTAGGCCGATGTAATGAGCCGTAATATTTTGGTTTCTCTTTCCAGAGCTTTCCAATTTCTATATTCTGAACACAACAAACCTTGCAGTAAGTTTTTGAGAAAAAAAATGCTTTGATCATCAGAGATTGAATTAATCTCCTGAAATAATTGGGATATCGAGCCCATATTAAACATGGTTCCACAAGGTTGAGATTGAAAGCAAAGAATGACAGACACTAGTATGCTTACTGGTTGATGTGTTTGTCTCATAGATATAAGAACAGAAGAAATAGCTATTTACCATATACATTAATGATTTGGATAAAGGAATTGAGTGTAATATCTCCAAGTTTGCAGATGACACTAAACTGGGTGGCGCTGGGAGCTGTGAGGAGAACGCTAAGAGGCTGCAGGATGACTTGGACAGGTTAGGTGAATGGCAGATGCAGTATAATGTGGATAAATTTGAGGGTATCCACTTTGGGGGCAGAGACACAAAGGCAGAATATTATCTGAATGGCAGCAGATTAGGAAAAGGGGAGGTGCAACAAGACCTGGGTGTCATGGTACATCAGACATTGAAAGTTGGCAGGCAGGTACAGCAGGCGGTGAAGAAGGCAGATGGTATGTTGGCCTTCATAGCTAGGGGATTTGAGCAGGGAGGTCTTACTGCAGTTGTACAGGGCCTTGATAAGGCCTCACCTGGAATATTGCGTTCAGTTTTGGTCTCCTAATCTGAGTAAGGACGTTCTTGCTATTGAGAGAGTGCAGCGAAGGTTCACCAGACTGATTCCAGGGATGGCAGGACTGACATATGAGGAGAGACTGGATCAACTGGGCCTTTACATAAAAACATAAGAACATAAGAATTAGGAACAGGAGTAGGCCATCTAGCCCCTTGAGCCTGCTCCGCCATTCAACAAGATCATGGCTGATCTGGCCGTGGACTCAGCTCCACTTACCCGCCCGCTCCCCGTAACCCTTAATTCCCTTATTGGTTAAAAATCTATCTATCTGTGACTGGAATACATTCAATGAGCTATCCTCAACTGCTTCCTTGGGCAGAGAATTCCACAGATTCACAACCCTCTGGGAGAAGAAATTCCTTCTCAACTCGGTTTTAAATTGGCTCCGCCGTATTTTGAGGCTGTGCCCCCTAGTTCTCGTCTCCCCGACCAGTGGAAACAACCTCTCTGCCTCTATCTTGTCTATCCCTTTCATGATTTTAAATGTTTCTATAAGATCACCCCTCATCCTTCTGAACTCCAACGAGTAAAGACCCAGTCTACTTAATCTATCATCATAAGGTAACCCCCTCATCTCCAGAATCAGCCTGGTGAATCGTCTCTGTACCCCCTCCAAAGCTAGTATATCCTTCCTTAAGTAAGGTGACCAAAACTGCACGCAGTACTCCAGGTATTCCAGGTATTCACTGGAGTTTAGAAGGATGAGAAGGGATCTCATAGAAACATATAAAATTCTGACGGGACTGGACAGGTTAGATGCGGGAAGAATGTTCCCGATGTTGGGTAAGTCCAGAACCAGGGGACACAGTCTAAGAATAAGGGGTAAGCCATTTAGCTCTGAGATGAGGAGAAACTTCTTCACTCAGAGAGTTGTTAACCTGTGGAATTCCCTACCACAGAGAGTTGTTGATGCCAGTTCATTGGATATATTCAAGAGGGAATTAGATATGGCCCTTACGGCTAAGGGGATCAAGGGGTATGGAGAGAAAGCAGGAAAGGGGTACTGAGGTGAATGATCAGCCATGATCTTATTGAATGGTGGTGCAGGCTCAAAGGGCCGAATGGCCTACTCCAGTACCTATTTTCTATGTTTCTATGTAAATAGGAGCAGAAGTAGGCCATACGCCTCCTCGAGCCTGCTCCACCATTCATACGATCATGGCTGATCTGATCAGGGACTCAGCTCCACTTCCCTTCCCGCTCCCCATAACCCCTTATCTCCTTATCATTTAAGAAACTGTCTATTTCCGTCATAAATTTATTTAATGTCCCGGCTTCCACAGCTCTCTGAGGCAGCAAATTCCACAGATTTACAACCCTCTGAGAGAAGAAATTTCTCCTCATCTCAGTTCTAAATGGGCGGCCCCTTATGCTAAGACCATGCCCTCTAGTTCTAGTCTCCCCCACCAGTGGTATTTTTGTGGCATTAGGTTTGCGTAGTTCAGGGTACTGCCTGGGGTCTGGAGAGCTGGAGAACTGCACGCGTGGAAGATTGGAAAATCATCGTGATTGCCCCACACAAAAGCTGGGAAATTTGAGCCAATCATTATGGGCCATGCCTTGTGGGCACATCAGAATTTTCCCCTGCAGTACGGACATATTGGGCATACACCAGATGGAAAACGTTCAATTAGACAGAGAGAAAGGGGCCGATTTTCATCACCTCACCGCCCGCTGCCGTCGACTGCCACCCACTCCCGCCGAATTCCTCCTGCAGATCCGCCCAGTGCCACTTTCGGGGGGGCCTGAAGTGGGCGGGCGGGGAGATCTGCTACGAGACGGCTGGTCTGTCCCCGACGGTGAGTGTGAAGAACCTGAAAAAAAAGATAAGTGAACATTTTAATACTTTTTTGCCACAGCGACTTACCTGGATGGGGTCTCCTGAAGGCCTCCGGATACTTTTTTTATTTTTTGCCGATGCTTTTTATTTTCAGCTCTTCGACCCTCCGTGGGGCCCGACTCCATCCTCGGCGGCACTTGGGCGACAAGCGCCTCCGCCGCCGAGAATGAGACCTCCCGCCCCGCTGACGCCCAGATTGGCGATGTACGTCGTCCATTTGCCGCCCGCCGGCCTTCGAGGGACCTCGACCGTGAATATCCCGCCCAAAGTACCGTCCGGCACCTCGGCGGCCATCGGCGGCACTTTGGGCGGCACTTGGGCGGGCGGGGGCCTTGCTGAAAATCGGCCCCAAAGAGATTTGCAAGCGTTAATTATTCTTTCTAATCGAAAAAAAATTGGCAAAATACTGCGGATGCTGGAATCTGAAATAAAGCCACAAAATGCTCAAAACGTGTGACGAAGGGTCATCGACCTGAAACGTTAACTCTGTTTCTCTCTCCACAGATGCTGCTTGACCTGCTGAGTATTTCCAGCATTTTCTGTTACAGAAGACAATGGCAAAAATGCCAGCAAGCAAGTGCATTTAATAATAACATGGGGTATGCTGTGATTAAGTAGCCATTCAATTGGCCACAATCAATGCCAATGGGAAATAATTATACAGCTTTCCTCTAATCAATCCAGATTATGTTGCTTGAAAAATGACACAATTAAAAAGATAGAACTGAACACATTAGATTTAAATGTGCACAACACCATTAACATTTTCAAATAAGCAGAGTGCAGCATATATTTGGTTGAGCAGACAGTAAATGGAATAAGCACACTCGCTATACTCCCAGGGCAAAAATGTATCATATATTACATTTTTAAAAAAGCTGTGTTCAGTGTAATTTTAGAAGCTATTAAAACTTTATGGTTACTTAATTCAGTCGGAATGCTGGAGGAAATGTTTATAGGGACAGAAATATATTCTGAAGTTTCTACATAACAATCTGTGCAACTTCTGTCATACAATGAAAATGTATTGTCTGTGCCATTGTTGCAAATATTGGCCCTGAATTCCCGGCCTCTCCAGAATACGCACCGACCCCGGCAAGGCCTCGCAAAAGCCGGTTATCGGCACGTGTCGTGCATGCGCCCGAAAACCGGCTTTTCCAATCTGTCAAGATATCTCTTGACAGATCTTACGCATCACCGCAGGAAGGATGTCCATAGGGGCGAGATTGAGCTATTTAACCACCTCTTGTCCAGTGAATGTCCTTCAAACTCTTGTGCCTGGTGAAAGCAGAAGTGAAGCCTATTTTTACCAGCGTTAACAGTTTTAAAACATATAAGGACAACATTTAAATACACATGTTTATGTTAAAAACCCTGTCCACTAAGGTAACTTTATTTTAAACCCTATTAAAACACTTTAAAAAAAAAAATCCAAAATATATATTTTTTCAAAATCCTTTAATTTCAATTAATTTTAAGTGTGTGAGATGTTTTTTTATTGTGTTGTGTTTTGGGTGTTTTTAGGGGGTTATTTTCATTGATAAAATTGGAGTTCCCATTACTAACAATGAGAAGACTGTGCCGTGATTGGTCGTCCGGGCCCATGTGACTCCAGCGTGTCCGTCCGTATCTCCGGGACCACCAGGTACTCTCGCAAAACATATTCAGGTCAGAGGCGTTGGTCCGACCTGAATTTTAGCCCCATTAAGTATTGTTTCCCCTGAGATCTGTTATGTGACACAAATTTAAATATGTAGCTGAAAGCTGACAAATGCTTCTTTATTTAACGCTTGTTCAGCATGTAACATGTTTGGAGGTTTACGTTATATAGGATATAGGGCACAGAAACAGGCCATTCGGCCCAACCAGTCCGTGCCGGCATTTATGCTCCACTCGAGCCTCCTCCCGTCTTTCGTCATCTAACTCTATCAGCATAACCCTCTATTCCCTTCTCCCCCATATACTTGTCCAGCCTCCCCTTAAATGCATCGATACTATTCGCCTCAACCCCTCCCTGTGGCAGCGAGTTCCATATTCTCACCATTCTCGGGGTAAAGAAGGTTCTTCTGAATTCCCCATTAGGTTTCTTGCTGACTATCTTATATTGATGGCCTCTAGTTATGCTCTTCCCCACTAAGTGGAAACACTCTCTCTGTATCCACTCTTATCAAAACCTTTCATCATTTTAAAGACCCCTATTAGGTCACCCCTCAGCCTTCTGTTTTCAAGGGAAAAGAGACCCAGCCTGTTCATCATTTCCTGATATGAAAGGACGAAGGTTAAAAGAAAAACTTGCATTTATATAGCACCTTGCACGGCCTCAGGACGTCCCAAAGCACGTCATAGCTGATGACACAAAGATAGACGGCATTGTAGGCAGCGTAGATGAACGCATAAAATTACAAAGGGATATTGATAGATTAAGTAAATGGGCAAAACTGGGAAATGGATTTCAATGTAGGCAAATGTGAGGTCATCCACTTTGGACCTAAAAAGGATAGAACAGGGTGCTTTCCAAATGGTGAAAAGCTAAAATCAGTGGATGTCCAAAGAGACTTGGGGATTCAGGTACGTAGTTTATTAAAATATCATGAACAGGTACAGAAAATAATCAAGAAAGCTAATGGGATACTGGCCCTTTATTTAGAGGACCAGAATACAAGGGGGTAGATGCTGTGGCTGTACAAAGCCCTGGTTAGACCCCACCTGGAGCACTGTGAGCAGTTCAGGGCACAACACATTAGGGAGGATCTATTGGTCTTGGAGGGAGTGCAGCATCGGTTTACCAGAATGATACCCAACCTCCAAGGGTTAAGTTATGAGCAGAGATTACACAAATCAGGGTTGTATTCCCTCAAAGTTAGAAGGTTGTACAGAGTATTGTTGAGGCCACACCTGGAATACTGTGTGCAGTTTTGGTTTCCATATTTACGAAAGGATATGCTTGCTTTGGAGGCAGTTCAGAAAAGGTCACTAGGTTGATTCCGGAGATGAGGGGGTTGACTTATGAGGAAAGGTTGAGTAGGTTGGGCCTCATTGGAATTCAGAAGAACCAGAGATGATTTTATCGAAACGTATAAGATTATGAGGGGGCTGGACAAGGTGGATGCAGAGAGGATGTTTCCACTGGTGGGAGAGACTAGAACTAGAGGGCATGATCTTAGAATAAGGGGCCACCCATTTAGAACTGAGATGAGGAGAAATTTCTTCTCTCAGAGGGTTGTGAATCTGTGGAATTCGCTGCCTCAGAGAGCTATGGAAGCTGGGACATTAAATAAATTTAAGACAGAATAGACAGTTTCTTAAACGATAAGGGGATAAGGGGTTATGGGGAGCAGGCAGGGAAGTGGAGCTGAGTCCATGATCAGATCAGCCATGATCTTATTGAATGGTGGAGCAGGCTCGAGGGGCTGCATGGCCTACTCCTGCTCCTATTTCTTATGTTCTTATGTTCTTATGTTAAGGGATGATCTGATCGAAGTTTTCAGGATATTGAGGGGAACAGATAGGGTAGATCGAGATAAACTATTTCTGCTGGTTGGGGAGTCTAGGACTAGGGGGCAGAGTCTAAAAATTAGAGCCAGACCTTTCAGGAGTGAAATTAGGAAACACCACTACACACACAGGATGGTAGAAGTTTGGAACTCTCATCCGCAAGTGGCAATCAATTGTTAATTTTAAATCTGAGATTGTTAGCTTTTTGTTAACCAACGGTATTGAGGGATATGGGCCAAAGGCGGATATATGGAGCTCAATCGCAGATCAGCCCTGATCTCATTGAATGGTGCAACAGGCTTGAACGATTGAAAGGCCTCCTCCTGTTCCTGTGTTCCTATAGACAATGAAGTACTCTTTGAAATGCAGTTACTGTTGTAATGTAGGACTTATAATAATGTAGCTACTGTGGTTCAAAACTACTAGTTCTTTCATAAATTTAAGCATACTTCACGTGAACCGAGGTCACTGAGAGCTTTGCAATGTTGCTATCAATGCATTTCCTTTTCAAATGTTTGCGGGGGGGAAAGAAAATATATACAATATTATTATGACCATAAAATAATTGCTTGTCAATGGCAACAGATTACAATGTGCTGCAACATGTTACTTTTACAATACCATGTTAAAAGAAAGAATTGCATTTATATAGCGCCTTTCACAATCATCATCATCATAAGCAGTCCCTCAGAACCGAGGAAGACTTGCTTCCACACTAAAAATGAGTCCTTAGGTGGCTGAACAGTCCAATATGAGAGCCACAGTCTCTGTCACAGGTAGGACAGACAGTGGTCGAAGGAAAGAGTGGGTGGGGAGTCTCTCTTTCACAGGTGGAACACAAATTGTTGTTGAGGGTAAGGGATGGTGGGACTGGTTTGCCGCACGCTCCTTCCGCTGCCTGCGCTTGGTTTCTGCATGCTCTCGGCGACGAGACTCGAGGTGCTCAGCGCCCTCCCGGATGCTCTTCCTCCACTTAGGGCGGTCCTTGGCCAGGGACTCCTAGGTGTCGGTGGGGATGTTGCACTTTATCAGGGAGGCTTTGAGGGTGTCCTTGTAACGTTTCCTCTGCCCACCTTTGGTTTGTTTGCCGTGGAGGAGTTCCGAGTCGAGCGCTTGCTTTGGGAATCTCGTGTCTGGCATGCGGACAATGTGACCTGCCCAGCGGAGCTGATCGAGTGTGGTCAGTGCTTCAATGCTGGGGATGTTGGCCTGGTCAAGGACGCTAACGTTGGTGCTTCTGTCCTCCCAGGGGATTTGTAGGATTTTGCGGAGACATCATTGGTGGTATTTCTCCAGCGACTTGAGGTGTCTACTGTACATGGTCCACGTCTCTGAGCCATACAATCATAATCACCCGACATCCCATGGAGCTTTCCAGCCAATAAAGTACTTTTTCTTGAAGTGTAGTCACTTTTGTAAATATAGAAAAAGCGGCAGCCAATTCGCACACAGCAAGCTCCCACAAACAACAATGTGATAATGATAAGATAAACTGTTATTGTGATGTTGATTGAAGGATATATGTTGGCCCCAGGGCACCGAGGATAACTCCCCTGCTCTTCTTCGAAATAGTGCCGTGGTATTTTTCATGTCCACCTGAGAGAGCAGACGGGGCCTCGGTTTAACGTCTCATCGGAAATCGTCACTTTGACAGCACTGCACTGGTGTCAGCCTAGATTTTTGTGCTGTAGTCACTGGAGTGAGTCCTGAACCCTGAACACTGCACGAGGTAGAAAAAGCCATAAGACAGCTTAAGAGCAACAAGGCTACGGGAGCAGACGGAATCCCTGCTGAGGCGCTGAAGTATGGCGGAGAGGTACTGTTGGCGCAAATGCATGACCTCATCGCTCTCATCTGGAGGGAGTAGAGCGTGCCGGGAGATCTCAGAGATGCAGTGATCGTGACCATCTTTAAAAAAGGGGACAAGTCCAACTGCGGCAACTACAGAGGAATCTCCCTGTTATCAGCCGGTGGGAAAGTTGTCGCTAGAGTCCTCCTCAACCGTCTTCTCCCTGTGGCTGAGGAGCTCCTCCCAGAGTCACAGTGCGGATTTCGTCCCCTACGGGGCACAACGGACATGATTTTTGCAGTGCGACAGCTGCAGGAAAAATGCAGGGAACAGTGCCAGCCCTTACAAAGGCCTTTGACACTGCCAACCGCCAAAGTCTCCTCCGTTTCAGATGCCCCCAAAAGTTCGAACCCACAACCTTCTAACTCACAAGCGGGACTGCTGCCCACTGAGCCATGGCTGACAATTCATGCAAAGAGAAACGACAAGCTTGTAAACTTGTAGTGACTTATCGTTTGCTTTCCCTCCTTTTGTTGTCCCAACTTTGGGGGTTCCCTATTGGCTTCTTAATCCACAAAAGAAATCGGAACAGAATAGATTACTTATAGATTAACATATTCTCCACCAGTTTATCTTGGCACACTGGAACAGTGAGCGGCAATGCTTGTGAAGTATGCCTGAAGGTCATTAGAAACCATATAAAGCTCCCCTTAATAACAATTATGGTTTATGGCTCCATTATGATTCAAGGAATCACATAAAACACCCCATTAACACGTTTTTAACAGTATGAATTATGACTCCTTACAAAGAAATTCTAGCGTGCCAGCCATTTCAAACGAGATTCTGTAAAATGCAAACACAATGATGCAGTTATGTTTTCTGTTGCTTAACAACATGGCAAAGATTTTGAATAATGAGTTGGAAGTACTATGGATGCAGAATGTTTCTTGAATGCTGTCACATTAACAAAAGGTGACAGCACCATATTAATGCGCTCAATGAAGTTTCAGCCATTAAGAGACAATTTTATTTTGCTGCCATCTATGCAAATAAAGTCAAATGATTAGTGACAGTCGCATTTCTGCTGTCTGCAGTTTGCAGGTGGATCAGAGGGTCCCTGTGTATTACAGCTGGCATATTATTGAAAACTCAGGATATATTAAGTGATTGCATTGTGTCTCTTACCTCGTCACTGTTCTCCTCAACAGCAACAATCCATTGTGGCAGGTAACAAAACAAAATAATATACAACAACAGGACAATCAAAAATGGAATGGGGAAAAGAGGGACAAACATAGAATCATAGAGATTTACAGCACGGAAGGAGGCTATTTCAGCCCATCGTGTCCGCGCCAGCCGACAAAGATCCATCCAGCTTTCCAGCTCTCCGTCCGTAGCCCTGTCGGTCACGGCACTTCAAGTGTACATCCAAGCACTTTTTAAGTGTGATGAGGGTATCTGCCTCCACCACCCTTTCAGGCAGTGAGTTCCAGACCCCCACCACCCTCTGGGTGAAAAGCATTCTCTTCACATGTCAGCTGTGGCTCAGTGGGGAGAACTCTTGCCTCTGAATCAAAAGGTAGTGGGGTCAAATCCCACCCTAAGCTTTGAGCACAAAAGAAGTCTAGGCTGATACTCCAGTGCAGTGCTGAGGGAATGCTACACTAGCGGAAGTGTTGTCTTTTGGGTGAACCGTTAAACCGAGGCCCTGTTTGCTCTTTCAACTGGATGTAAAAGATCCCATGGCACTATGTCAAAGAAGAGCAGGGGAGTTATCCCTGGTCAATATTTATCCATCAATCAACATAACAAAAATAAATTATCTGGTCATTATCGCATTGCTGTGCGCAAATTGGCTGCTGTGTTTCCTCCATTACAACAGTGACTACACTTCTAAAGTACTTTGTTGACTGTAAAGTACTTTGAGATATCCAGTGGTCATGAAAGGCGCTATATAAATCCAAGTCTGTTTTTTTAGTTTTCCCATTTATTGAAGTACTTTTCTGTACAACTGTGTAAAGTCAAGTGTTCTAAAGCACAGCCAGAAAAATAGACACAATAATTTCCATGTTAATGCCAATTGTACAAGATCATTTAAAAGAACTTTTAAACTTTGGGTTAAACGGCAGTACCTTCACGATCAGCGACCTTCAGCAAATAAAGAGAAAAAGTGTTTAGAAGAGAACTCATGGAGGAGAAAGGCTTGTGTAAATCCATTTGCCTGCAGTCTGATGCTCTGTGACTACCTGACAAGTTCACAGAGACCAATTTAAACAACTGTTTTAGGAACCG
This sequence comes from Pristiophorus japonicus, assembly GCF_044704955.1. Lineage (NCBI taxonomy): Eukaryota > Metazoa > Chordata > Chondrichthyes > Pristiophoridae > Pristiophorus > Pristiophorus japonicus. Next base: position 9,781,914 of record NC_091981.1, on the reverse strand, counting down.
AATCTTTCTTGTGGTTCATGTCCAACACAAATTAAGAACATAGTCAATGGCTTTGTCTCAGAATCAGTTCTCATGAAGGGTCACCGACCTGAAACGATAACTCTGTTTCTCTCTGCGCAGATGCTGCCCGACCTGCTGAGTATTTCCAGCATTTTCTGTTTTTACTTCAAATTTCCAATATCAGCATTATTTTGCTTTTGTGTTTGAGAATACAGTCGCCTGACCTGCAGAAACTATGGCTATACATTTCCCCTCCATTCAAAAGGATGAATGTTTCTTTCAGTTGAAATTGGCAGGTAATGAGCCTTCTAAGCATGTTTTTGGTTAATTGTGGGCGTCGCTGGCAAGGCCAGCATTTATTGGCCCTCCCTAATTGCCCCTTGAGAAGGTGGTGGTGAGCCGCCTTCTTGAACCACTGCAGTCCGTGTGGTGAAGATGCTCCCACAGCGCTGACTTTGTGGTAGCGGTTTGGTACAACTAAGTGTCTCGCTGGGCCATTTCAGAGGGCAGTTAAGAGTCAACCACATTGCTGTGGGTCTGGAGTCAAATATCGGCCAGACCGGGTAAGGGCAGCAGATTTCCTTCCCTAAAGGACAATTAGTGAACCGGGTGGGATTTTACGATAATCTGGTAGTTTCATGGCCACCATTACTGATACTGGCTTTTCAATTCCAGATTTATTTAATTAACCAAGCTTCCGTGGTGGGATTTGAACTTATGTCCCAGGATTATTGGTCCAGGCCTCTGGATTACTAGTCCAGTTACATAACCGTACCATACATCTAAGGTTGTTGAGTCTAATTAAAATTGATGACTTTTAAGTAAGAGAGCTTTTGCCATTTCTCATATCTCTTTGGGCTCAAAATTGGCCATGACTTGCTCCAATTTGTGTGCAGTAAGTTGTTTTTTCTGGCGGTAAGTTAAAAAACGCCATTTTCCCCAATCAACTTGCTCCAGAGTAACTCAGTTAGGTACGACTTTTTTTCGTTGAGTTTTTTTTTTCATAAAAGGGGCGTTTGGCCATTTATGCCACTTTGGCCAGCTTAAACTTACTCCAAATCGACTTGGCCAGCTCTGAAAAACCTTGCAGGCAGTTAAGAAAGCGGCGCACATTAGTACATCGGCGGACATTCGGCCAGGGATCGTGGCGGGAAGGGAACCGGAGAGGGCCTGAAACTAAACAACCAAACACCAAACATTGCAAGGAAAAGCTCAAACAATTAAAATACTAATTGAAATCAAGTAAATCCGACCTTAATCTTTAAAGTCGGCCTGGGAAGGCTGCGGGCCGGCCTGTGCGTGAGGCCGTTCGGCCTGGGATAGGGGTGGCAAGACGCGCACTGGGAGTCCAGTCGGCCAGGGCTAGGGGCGGCTGCAAAATGAACGGGGTGGGGGGTGGGTGTGGAAGCAGAGTGACCGAACGCGGCATCGGTGGCGGGGTGGGGGGAGAGAGAGAGAGATTACCTATGAAAATGGCCGAGTGCCAAGTTTCGGTGCTACTGAGCATGCGCGCACATCGGATCCGGCACCAGTGCGCGTGTGGAGAGCTGGCGGCAGAGTTTCTGGCGCAGGGCCTGAGCTCCGCCCCCCCCAAATCGACTGGTCAGGCTGCGCCAAGCCACGGGACATGCAGCAGAGCACCCCCAGGATGGGGGCACATGTTTTCAGCGCAGTTTTCAGCGCACAAAGTCGGCGCATGTCGGGTGAATGGGCCGAAAAAAGGGGTTGGGGAAAAATGAACCCTTTGGTACTATCTTTGTAGATTCAACTGGCAATTTAGAAATTGATTGTTATCCATATCTTGTCCCAGTATCTGCACACCTTATCTTCCCCACTTGTTGTTGATAAACTGGAAGAGTTCCTGCTCACCACCAACAATATCTTGCATTTATATAGTGCCTTTAAAGTAGTAAAAGGAACGTTACCAAACAAGATTTGACACCGAACCACATAAGGAGATATTAGGGCAGGTGAGGTTACAGGAGTACATAAGAATATAAGAACATAAGAAATAGGAGCAGGAGTCGGCCATCTGCCCCTCGAGCCTGCTCCGCCATTTAATAAGATCAAGGCTGATCTGATCTTGGACTCAGCTCCACTTCCCTGCCCGCTCCCCATAACCCTTCACTCCCTTGTCGCTCAAAAACTTGTCTATCTCCGACTTAAATATATTCAATGACCCAGCCTCCGCAGCTCTCTGGGGCAGAGAATTCCACAGATTTACAACCCTCTGAGAGAAGAAATTCCTCCTCATCTCAGTTTTAAATGGGCGTCCCCTCATTCTGAGACTATGTCCTCTAGTTTTAGTTTCCACTATGAGTGGACATATCCTCTTTGCATCCACCTTGTCGAGCCCCCTCATTATCTTATATGTTTCGATAAGATCACCTCTCATTCTTCTGAACTCCAATGAATAGTGGCCCAACCTACTCAACCTATTTTCATAGGTCAACTCCCTCATCGCCAGAATCAACCTAGTGAACCTTCTCTGAACAGCCTCCAATGCAAGTATATCCTTCCTTAAATACTGTATGCAGTACTCCAGGTGTGGCTTCACCAATATCCTGTACAGTTGTAGCAGGACTTCTCTGCTTTTATACTCTATCCCCCTTGCAATAAAGGCCAACATTCATTCTGCCTTCCTGATTACTTGCTGTACCTGCATACTAACTTTTTCTGTTTCATGCACAGGGACTCCCAGGTCCCTCTGTACTGCAGCACTTTGCAATTGTTCTCCATTTAAATTATAATTTGCTTTTCTATTTTTTCTGCCAATGTGGAGAACCTCACATTTTCCCACATTATACTCCATCTGCCAAATTTTTGCCCACTCACTTAGCCTGTCTATATCCCTTTGCAGATTTTTTGTGTCCTCCTCACAATTTGCTTTCCCACCCATCTTTGCATCATCAGCAAACTTGGCTACATTACACTCAGTCCCTTCATCCAAGTCATTAATATAGATTGTAAATATTTGAGGCCCCAGCACCGATCCCTGTGGCACCCCACTAGTTACTGTTTGCCAACTGGAAAATGACCCATTTATCCTGACTCTCTGTTTTCTGTTACTTAGCCAATCCTCTACTCATGCTAATATGTTACCCACAATTCCGTGAACTTTTATCTTGTGCAGTAACCTTTTATGTGGCACCTTATCGAATGCATTCTGGAAATCCAAATACACCACACCCACTGGTTCCCCCTTATCCACCCTGCCGGTTACATCCTCAAAGAATACCAGCAATTTTGTCAAACATGATTTCCCTTTCATAAAACCATGCTGACTCTACTTGATTGAATTATGCTTTTTCAAATGTCCCACTACTGCTTCCTTAATAATGGACTCCAGCATTTTCCCAACGACAGATGTTAGGCTAACCGGTCTATAGTTTCCTGCTTGTTGTCTGCCTCCTTTTTGAAATCGGAGCGTTACATTTGTGGTTTTCCAATCTGCTGGGACCGCCCCAGAATCCAGGGATTTTTGGTAGATTACAACAAATGCATCCACTATCTCCACAGTCACTTCTTTTAAAATTCTGGGATGTAAGGCATCAGGTCCAGGGGACTTGTCCGCCTTTAGTCCCATTATTTTACTGAGTACTACTTCTTTAGTGATAGTGATTGTATTAAGTTCCTCCCTCCCTATAACCCTTGATTATTCACTATTGGGATGTTTTTAGTGTCTTCTATCGTGAAGACTGATACAAAATATTTGTTCAATGTCTCTGCCATTTCCCTGTTCTCCATTATTAATTTCCCTGTCTCATCCTCTAAGGGACCAACATTTACTTTACTATCTGTTTTTATATTTTGTGCTAATTTACTTTCATAATACATCTTCCCTCTCGTTATCATTTTTTTAGTCGTTCTTTGCTAGCTTTTAAAAGTTTCCCAATCCTCTGGCCTCCCACTAGTCTTGGCCACATTGTATGCTCTTGCTTTCAATTTGGTACCATCCCTTATTTCCTTAGTTAGCCAGGGATGGTTATCCCTTCTCTTACAGTCTTTCCTTTTCATTGGGATATATTTTTGTTGTGAGTTACGAAATATCTCCTTAAATGTCTGCCACTGTTCATCAACCGTCCCATAATTTAATCTAATTTCCCAGTCCACTTTGGCCAACTCTGCCTTCATACCTTTGTCGTCTCCCTTTATTTAAGCTGAGGACACTGGTTTGAGAACTAACTTTCTCATCCGCCAACTGAATTTGAAATTCAATCATGTTATGATCACTTATTCCTAGAGGATCCTTTACGAGGAGATCATTTATTAATCCTCAAGTTATTAAGTAGACTTTAAGGTGCGTCTTAAAGGAGGAGAGAGAAGCGGAGAGATTCAGGGAGTGAATTCCCAGAGCTTGGGGCCTAGGCAGCTGATGAGACATAGAAACATAGAAAATAGGTGCAGGAGTAGGCCATTCGGCCCTTCGAGCCTGCACCACCATTCAATGAGTTCATGACTGAACATGCAACTTCAGTACCCCATTCCTGCTTTCTCGCCATACCCCTTGATCCCCCTAGTAGTAAGGACTACATATAACTCCTTTTTGAATATATTTAGTGAATTGGCCTCAACAACTTTCTGTGGTAGACAATTCCACAGGTTCACCACTCTCTGGGTGAAGAAGTTTCTCCTCATCTCGGTCCTAAATGGCTGGCGAGAGGTGGGAGCAGCGTCGGAGCGGCCTTTAAAAGGCCCAGCGGGAGCTCGAGTACCAGCGGCAGTTGGCGAGAGGTGGGAGCAGCGTCGGAGCGGCCTTTAAAAGGCCCAGCGGGAGCTCGAGTACCAGCGGCAGTTGGCGAGAGGTGGGAGCAGCGTCGGAGCGGCCTATAAAAGGCGGAGCTTGTGCAGCTACAGCGGTAGAGAAAGCAAAATAGAAGTAGAAAGGAATCAAAAAGTGACGTCACAGCCAATGGGGTAAGTGATTGGCTGGTGATTGGTGAGTAGCTTTTCTTTTTATTTTTTATATCAGTAAGTGAACTGTAACATTGTTATTACCAATTTAAGGGTATCTAAGGGTTAAGGCATGGCAGGAGAGGTCGGACACGTGATATGCTCCTCCTGTACCATGTGGGAACTCGGGGACACTTCCGGTGTCCCGGAGGACTACGTGTGTGGGAAGTGTATCCGCCTCGAGCTCCTGACGGTCCGCGTTGCTGAATTGGAGCTGAGGGTGGATTCACTCTGGAGCATCCACGATGCTGAGAATGACGTGAGTATCACGTGTAGTGAGTTGGTCTTACCGCAGGAGAAGGGTCCACAGCCAGATAGGGAATGGAAGACCAGCAGGAAGAGCAGTGCAAGAAAGGTAGTGCAGGGGTCCCCTGTGGTCATCCCCCTGCAAAACAGATACACCGCTTTGAGTACGATTGGGGGGGATGACTCATCAGGGGAGGGCAGCAGCAGCCAAGTTCATGGCACCGTGGCTGGCTCGGCTGCACAGGAGGGCAGGAAAAAGAGTGGGAGCACGATAGTGATAGGGGATTCAATGGTGAGGGGAATAGAGAGGCATTTCTGTGGCCGCAACCGAGACTCCAGGATGGTATGTTGCCTCCCTGGTGCACGGGTCAAGGATGTCTCGGAGTGGGTGCAGGACATTCTGAAATGGGAGGGAGAACAGCCAGTTGTCGTGGTGCACATTGGTACCAACGACATAGGTAAAAAAAGGGATGAGGTCCTACGAAACGAATTTAAGGAGCTAGGAGCTAAATTAAAAAGTAGGACCTCAAAAGTAGTAATCTCGGGATTGCTACCAGTGCCACGTGCTAGTCAGAGTAGGAATCGCAGGATAGCGCAGATTAATACATGGCTTGAGCAGTGGTGCAGCAGGGAGGGATTCAAATTCCTGGGGCATTGGAACCGGTTCTGGGGGAGGTGGGACCAGTACAAACCGGACGGTCTGCACCTGGGCAGGACTGGAACCAATGTCCTAGGGAGAGTGTTTGCTAGTGCTGTTGGGGAGGAGTTAAACTAATATGGCAGGGGGTTGGGAACCAATGCAGGGAGACAGAGGGAGACAAAAAGGAGGCAAAAGCAAAAGACAGAAAGGAGATGAGGAAAAGTGGAGGGCAGAGAAACCCAAGGCAAAGAACAAAAAGGGCCACTGTACAGCAAAATTCTAAAAGGACAAAGGGTGTTAAAAAAACAAGCCTGAAGGCTTTGTGTCTTAATGCAAGGAGTATCCGCAATTAGGTGGATGAATTAACTGTGCAAATAGATGTTAACAAATATGATATGATTGGGATTACGGAGACGTGGCTCCAGGATGATCAGGGCTGGGAACTCAACATCCAGGGTTATTCAACATTCAGGAAGGATAGAATAAAAGGAAAAGGAGGTGGGGTAGCATTTCTGGTTAAAGAGGAGATTAATGCAATAGTTAGGAAAGACATTAGCTTGGATGATGTGGAATCTATATGGGTCGAGCTGCAGAACACCAAAGGGCAAAAAACATTAGTGGGAGTTGTGTACAGATCTCCAAACAGTAGTAGTGATGTTGGGGAGGGCATCAAACAGGAAATTAGGGGTGCATGCAATAAAGGTACAGCAGTTATAATGGGTGACTTTAATATGCACATAGATTGGGCTAACCAAACTGGAAGCAATACGGTGGAGGAGGATTTCCTGGAGTGCATAAGGGATGGTTTTCTAGACCAATATGTCGAGGAACCAACTAGGGGGGAGGCCATCTTAGACTGGGTGTTGTGTAATGAGAGAGGATTAATTAGCAATCTCATTGTGCGAGGCCCCTTGGGGAAGAGTGACCATAATATGGTGGAATTCTGCATTAGGATGGAGAATGAAACAGTTAATTCAGAGACCATGGTCCAGAACTTAAAGAAGGGTAACTTTGAAGGTATGATGCGTGAATTGGCTGGGATAGATTGGCGAATGATACTTAAGGGGTTGACTGTGGATGGGCAATGGCAGACATTTAGAGACCGCATGGATGAATTACAACAATTGTACATTCCTGTCTGGTGTAAAAATAAAAAAGGGAAGGTGGCTCAACCGTGGCTATCTAGGGAAATCAGGGATAGTATTAAAGCCAAGGAAGTGGCATACAAATTGGCCAGAAATAGCAGTGAACCTGGGGACTGGGAGAAATTTAGAACTCAGCAGAGGAGGACAAAGGGTTTGATTAGGGCAGGGAAAATGGAGTACGAGAAGAAGCTTGCAGGGAACATTAAGGCAGATTGCAAAAGTTTCTATAGGTATGTAAAGAGAAAAAGGTTAGTAAAGACAAACGTAGGTCTCCTGCAGTCAGAATCAGGGGAAGTCATAACGGGAACAAAGAAATGGCAGACCAATTGAACAAGTACTTTGGTTCAGTATTCACTAAGGAGGACACAAACAACCTTCCGGATATAAAAGGGGTCAGAGGGTCTAGTAAGGAGGAGGAACTGAGGGAAATCTTTATTAGTCGGGAAATGGTGTTGGGGAGATTGATGGGATTGAAGGCCGATAAATCCCCAGGGCCTGATGAACTGCATCCCAGAGTACTTAAGGAGGTGGCCTTGGAAATAGCGGATGCATTGACAGTCATTTTCCAACATTCCATTGACTCTGGATCAGTTCCTATCGAGTGGAGGGTAGCCAATGTGTCCCCCACTTTTTAAAAAAGGAGGGAGAGAGAAAGCAGGGAATTATAGACCGGTCAGCCTGACCTCAGTAGTGGGTAAAATGGTGGAATCAATTATTAAGGATATCATAGCAGCGCGTTTGGAAAATGGTGACATGATAGGTCCAAGTCAGCATGGATTTGTGAAAGGGAAATTATGCTTGACAAATCTTCTGGAATTTTTTGAGGATGTTTCCAGTAAAGTGGATAAAGGAGAACCAGTTGATGTGGTGTATTTGGACTTTCAGAAGGCTTTCGACAAGGTCCCACACAAGAGATTAATGTGCAAAGTTAAAGCACATGGGATTGGGGGGAGTGTGCTGACGTAGATTGAGAACTGGTTGTCAGACAGGAAGCAAAGAGTAGGAGTAAATGGGTACTTTTTGACTAGTGGGGTACCGCAAGGTTCTGTGCTGGGGCCCCAGCTGTTTACACCTGGAGTATTGTGTACAGTTTTGGTCTCCTAACTTGAGGAAGGACATTCTTGCTATTGAGGGAGTGCAGCGAAGATTCACCAGACTGATTCCCGGGATGGTGGGACTGACCTATCAAGAAAGACTGGATCAACTGGGCTTGTATTCACTGGAGTTCAGAAGAGTGAGAGGGGACCTCATAGAAACGTTTAAAATTCTGACGGTTTTGGACAGGTTGGATGCAGGAAGAATGTTCCCAATGTTGGGGAAGTCCAGAACCAGGGGTCACAGTCTAAGGATAAGGGGTAAGCCATTTAGGACCGAGATGAGGAGAAACTTCTTCACCCAGAGAGTGGTGAACCTGTGGAATTCTCTACCACAGAAAGTAGTTGAGGCCAATTCACTAAATATATTCAAAAGGGAGTTAGATGAAGTCCTTACTACTCGGGGGATCAAAGGATATGGCGAGAAAGCAGGAAGGGGGTACTAAAGTTTCATGTTCAGCCATGAACTCATTGAATGGCGGTGCAGGCTAGAAGGGCTGAATGGCCTGCTCCTGCACCTATTTTCTATGTTTCTATGTTTCTATGTTTTCCCTTATCCTTAGACTGTGACCCCTGGTTCTGGACTTCCCCAACATTGGGAATATTCTTCCTGCATCCAACCTGTTTAAACCCATCAGAATTTTTAACGTTTCTATGAGATCCCCTCTCATTCTTCTGATCTCCAGTGAATACAAGCCCAGTTGTTCCAGTCTTTCTTGATATGTCAGTCCCGCCATCCTGGGAATCAATCTGGTGAACCTTCGCTGCACTCCCTCAATAGCAAGAATGTCCTTCCTCAAGTTAGGAGACCAAAACTGTACATAATACCCCAGGTGTGGCATCACCAAGGCCCTGTACAACATAGTAACTGTAGACTGTCGCCAATGTTGGAGCGATGGAAATCGGGGATTCGCAAGAGGCCAAAATTGGAGGAAAGCAGCGATTTCGGAGGGTTGTAGGGCTGGAGGAGGTTTCAGAGATAGGGAGGGGCACGGCCATGGAGGGTTTTAAAAACATAGATGATAATTTTAATATTGAGGTGTTGCCAGCCTCAGTTAAATATGCTGAGCCCATAATTAACTCGTCCTTTCATCTCCCCCCTCTCCTCACACACTTTCTCTCTCTTCTCTACCGCCCCTCACTGCTGCCCCTCATCATTTCTCTCTTCCTCTCTCCTCCTGTCCACTGTTGTCCCTTCCCTCCCTTTTGCTGTCCTCCTCTACTCCCCCTCTCCTCATTCTTGCAATCTGTTCCTCTCAAAGTTGCCTCCATTTTCCTCTCCCCTTCTCTCACTCGTGCTCTTCACCTCCCTCACACTTTCCAAACCCCCCTCCCTTCCTTTTCCCCATCACCCCACCCTTTCCCCATTCCTCTCTCCATCCCCTCCCCCTCTTTTTTCCCTATCCCATGCTACTTAGCGTCAGACTGGCTTGACGGGGAGGAGGAAGCAGGGGAGTTGTTCCTGTTCTGAAAAATGGAAATCAATGGAGGGGGGGAGTAAACGAGAGGGAGAAACTCCATTTGAGGAGCTGGCAAGTGTCCAAAATAGGCAAACTCTCTGTTCGAAACATTGACAACGATGGAGAAGGCCAGGATGGAGCGTGAGTACCTGGGCCACAGTTAAAAGGGAGCCTCCTGAGAATAAACGATCCACAAAATACAGACAAAATTATAAGAAAGTCCAAAGCAGGAAAAGGTTATTCAGCTTATCAAGCCCACTCCATCCAGAGTATAATTATTCCATCAGGGACTTCCCTCCCCCACAACCTGTTATCCCTTATTTCAAGGATCTTTCATTTCCTTTGAAGAATCATAGCTATGAGGACAGATTGGATAGGCTGGGTTTGTTCTCATTGGAACAGAGGAGGTTGAGAGGAGACCTCATTGAGGTGTACAGAATTTTGAAGGGCCTGGATATAGTGGATAGCAAGGGCCTATTTCCATTGGGCATAGTTTTAAGGTGGTTGCTAGATGATTCAGAGGGTGGGGGGGTGCTTTTTCAAAACAGAGGGTGTTGGGGGTCTGGAACTCGCTGCCTGGAAGTTTAGTGGATGCAGAAACACTCACCACATTTAAAGTGCTGTAACCTGCAGGATTACGGACCGAGAGCTGGTAATTGGGATTAGACTGGATGATCTTTTGTTGGCCGGCACAGATACGATGGTAAATGCTGCAGGGAATCGAATACAGCCAGGGTGACCTTCTGGACTAGTTTTGATCGCCTGGATGGGTCAGAGAGGAATTTTCCCAGTTTTTTTTTTCCCCAATTGGCCTGGGTTTTTATCTGATTTTTGACTCTTCCATGGGATGTCATGGCTCCGGCCGGGGTGGAGTGTAGAATGTTTCAGTGTAAGGAGTGTCGCAGTTGTGTGGGGCGGACTGGTTGGGCTGGGTGCTCTTTACCTTTCCACTATTGTTCATTGTTCATATGTTTATATGTAACCTACAGGGCTGCTGACCAAGGGCCGTGTGGCTCTTTGTCGGCCGGCGCGGACTTAATGCGCCGAAATGGCCTCCTTCTGCGCTGTAAATTTCTGTTTCTATGATTCTATGTTTCTATGTTTTCTTGTCTTTCATGAAAAATAAGTAGGAGCTACTCTGTACTGTGTGACCTAATCGTTGTACTGGTCCATCCGTTTCACAATAGATGCTTGCAGTCTTTGAGGCTGAGTGTCATCATCATAGGCAGTCCCTCGGAATCGAGGAAGACTTGATTCCACTCTTAGAATGAGTCCTTAGGTGGCTGAACATTCCAATACGAGAGCCATAGTCCCTGTCACAGGTGGGACAGACAGTGGTTGAGGGAAAGGAAGGGTGGGAGAGGTTTGCCGCACGCTCCTTCCGCTGCCTGCGCTTGATTTCTGCATGCTCTCGGCGATGAGACTCGAGGTGCTCAGCGCCCTCCCGGATGCTCTTCCTCCACTTAGGGCGGAGTTGCAAAGGAACTCCCAGGTGTCGTTGGAGATGTTGCACTTTATCAGGAAGGCTTTGGCTCATTTGTCGTTAAGGAGTTCAGAGTAGAGCACTTGCTTTGGGAGTCTCGTGTCTGGCATGTGGACAATGTGGCCCGTCCAACAGAGCTGATCAACTGTGTTCAGTGCTTCAATGCTGAGGATGTTGGCCTGGTTGATGCGTCTGTCCTCCCAGGGAATTTGTAGGATCTTGTGGAGACCTCGTTGGTGGTATTTCTCCAGCGACTTGAGATGTCTACTGTACATGGTCCATGTCTCTGAGCCATACAGGAGGGCGGGCTTTACTACAGCCCTGTAGACCATGAGCTTGGTGATAGATTTGTGGGAATGGTCTTCGAACACTCTTTTCCTCAGGCGGTCGAAGGCTGCACTGGAGCATTAGAGGCGGTGTTGAATCTGCTCATCAATGTCTGCTCTTGATAAGAGACTCCCGAATATTGGGAAATGGTCCACGTTGTTCAGGGTCGCGCTTGTGGATCTTGATGACTGGGGGTAGTGCTGTGCGGTGAGGACAGGCTGGTGATGGACCTTTGTCTTACAGATGTTTAGTGTAAGGCCCATGCTTTTGTATGTCTCAATAAATACGTCGACTATGTCCTGGAGCTCAGCCTCTGTATGTGCGCAGATGCAGGCGTCGGCCGCATACTGTAGCTTGACGACAGGGGTTGGGGTGGTCTTTGACCTGGCCTGGAGACGGCGAAGGTTGAACAGCTTCCCACTGGTTCTGCAGTTTAGTTCCACTCCAGCGGGGAGCTTGTTGACTGTGAGGTGGAGCATGGCAGTGAGGAAGATTGAGAAGAGGGTTGGAGCGATAACGCAGCCTGTTTGACCCTGATCCGGATGGGGCTGAGTGTGGAATTAACGCGACCATCCAGATATATTTTCATGTATATGATACTAAGGTTAATGAGGAAATGGATTATAACATTGTGAGTTACAGGTGTAAGTGTGCATGATGACTTACATGGATTGTGCCAATCAAATTCATTCAAGTGATGGTGTCATAGTTGCTTCTGACTGTATCTTTCTTCCAAACCAAGATCTAATCTGGCAAACCTTCATTCAGAAGCTCACTACAATGTTCAACCTATCTTAACACCAAGATGTGCAAAGTCAGGTGGTCACATAGGTATAGCAATTGACCAATACGTTTTTTTTTAATCCATTCATGGGATGTGAGCATTGCTGGCAAGGCCGGCATTTATTGCCCATCCCTAATTGCCCTTGAGAAGATGGTGGTGAGCCGCCTTCTTGAACCGTTGCAGTCCATGTGGTGAAGGTACCCCCACAGTGCTATTAGAAGAAAGATAGACTTGGATTTATATAGTGCCTTTCATGACCACCGGACTTCATAAAGCACTTTACGCCAATGAAGTACTTTTTGAAGTATAGTCACTGCTCTAATGTAGGAAACGCGGCAGCCAATTTGCACACAGCAAGCTCCCACAAACAGCAATGGATAATGACCAGACAATCTGTTTTTTTTTGTTATGTTGATTGAGGGATAAATATTGACTCAGTTCACCGAGGATAACTTCCCTGCTCTTCTTCAAAATAATGCCATGGGATCTTTTACGTCCACCTGAGAGAGCAGACGGGGCCTCGGTTTAACGTCTTATCCAAAAGACTGCACCTCCAACAGTGCAATGTTCCCTTAGGGAGAGAGTTCCAGGATTTTGACCCAGCCACAGTGCGATAACAGCTATATATTACCACGTCGGGATGGTGTGTGACTTTGGGGGAGCTTAGAGGGGGTTGTTGTGTATGCTCGCTCTCTAATAACGACTCCATGAGTAGGTATAGTACTTGAACTGTAGTGACCTTAGTCCTTTATTGCAGCTCATAGAATGAGGACACCAAGAGATGAGCTACATTTTATATTTTGTTACCTGCAGTGTACAGGTGACCCTTAGGTCTCCAGCAGCAGCACCCTCTGGTGGTACAGGTATAGTGTATACAGGGTGAAGGCACATTCAGTGGTCTCGTGTTACAGTATATACATTAACATGCATACATAACAGGGGTGGTGTTCGCTGGCTGTTCTTCACCCCACCATTCTGAAGTTTTTTTAGAACTGCCTGCCACCTCGATACCATCTATCAATCATGTTTCTCTTTCCACTTCCATTTCTAAGGACATAGCTTCAGTGTCTCATTCAAGGGTAAAGCAGAATAAAGGAACCGTGGATTTCAAGGTTCCTTTTTATTACAGACAAATCTTTTACGTATTTTTACCTTTTATAGAGATATTAAGCATCAAGTTTATAGATTTGTGGATGAAGGATGAGTCAGAAGCCTTTTGTAATGCTCCAAGTAGTCAGTTTAATCAATGCCTTTGCTCTTTTATCATCTTGCATAAAGATACATCTGTACCACATTAGAATTAGTCAGTTTGCACCACAAGTATTTCAGGGAGCAGTGCCTGGAGCGACATACAGTGAATTCTCATCCCTATTTTCAAATACCTCCATGGCCTCGCCCCTCCCTAACTCAGTACTCTCCTCCAACCTCACAATCCAATTAAAATCACAGCTCTAAGTATAATTACTTACACACCAGGATCTGGAAAGTTATCACTGTGGGAGCACCTTCACCACACGGACTGCAGCGGTTCAAGAAGGCGGCTCACCACCACCTTCTCGTGGGCAATTAGGGATGGGCAATAAATGCCGGCCTTGCCAGCGACGCCCAC